>NW_017253364.1:619941-1198872 GCF_001642045.1 Paraphaeosphaeria sporulosa | reverse complement strand
CACTATCACGCAGTTGGCTAATAACATGAGCCGAACGGATCATGCCATCAAACGCGCCAATAGCGGACGTGCCTATCCCTCCAAGACCGGTGAACGTCTGCTCAGCCCTGCAACTCGTTCGAGAAGACTAGCGTCAGACATCTCTCAGCGCACCGTATCGGCGCGAGAATGCCGTATCTGTTTTACGGTGGACTCAGCGACCGCGTCAACAACATATGCATAGGTAGCCCGTAGCTGAAAGTGCCAGCAATGGTTGGAACATTGTATGCCAGATCAGGGTAACCCCTTGCATCATCCAGGTTTAAGACTACAGCTTTCTGACTTTGCTTGTGAGGAGCTTAGTAACGAGATCACGGGTAGTGAAGAGCAAGAGATAACTATCTCTACTCAGCAGCTTTGCCATTACCTCACCGCTGCAGTAGACAAGAAGCAGCCCAAGGCGAGGCGAAGCACGGGACACGGAGCCTTGGCACTGCCAAGCCCGCGGCGCTAGTGCAAGTATTCACTACATGAGCTCAAGTATCTCCAGGATCCTACCCTGCACTGACCACAACCATCACACGATGCTCATGGCATGCAAAGATACGCTTCCCATAGTTGAACAATCGGTAGGATCGGAGCGAGAGCTGACTCTTGGTAGTCACACGTCGAGTTCGTGAGTCACGCCACATACTCAACCCTCCAGCCGTACGATCCAAGCACCAGGGCCTAGCGTACAGGGACTGGGGAGATTCCCAGACACTTCAGTCACTAAATATCCTTAGCCGCCGAGTCGACCAGGTGCATTGGCTTAATTGCACCGAAATACATCGCACAGCTAGAGATGTCAACCTTTTCACTGTTTTCACACTTGCCAACGGAGCTGCGCTTACGGATTTGGGGACTCACAGTCGAGCCCCGGACTGTTGATGTGTCAATTTCCGACTCCTACTTGTCCTGGAGGTATGATAATCCGCTTCCGGTGACGAACACGCCCGTGCCAGCTCCGTTACAGACGTGCCGAGAATCAAGGCGTGAAATGCAAAAGCACTATCAGCGCGGACTCGTTGAGCTCAGGAACAGGGACGACATGGGGCTACGCTACGTATGGGTTAACTTCGAAATCGACATTATTTACATCGGCAATGGGAATCACCTTGGCCTCTATAAAGCAGTTGCGCCGCAGATACAGCGGCTTCGGTTCGAGGCCGAATATAGCGACGAAACATTCTATCGCGGCAGCATGAAAGATCTTCAATCTTTCACCAGTATCAAGGAAATCTTCATCGTCTGTATGGATGGTATGAAAGCTTGGTGGGGTGCTTTGGAAGAAAATCAAGAAAATTTATGGCCGTGCGGCGAGGAGAGCATTTGGTTTATTGATCCAGATAACGGAAACATGATGAGAGCATCTGAGAATGACGCCAATTGTTTGCACCAGTACAGGGTTCAATGGTGGGAGATGGGTGACGATTACGACACTGGTCTACCCCTCATTTTAGTACGGCTTTGCAGGCGAGCGATGAGGCGACGAGCGGCAGCGATTTCGAGATAACGAGCAATGGGGACCTTGGTATTGGAAAGTGTGTAGACTCATGCAGAAGATAGAGGAAAAGAACCCCTTACTTGTGCACAGTTTTACATATGATGAACGCAAAATTTAAATCAGACTGGAGCTTCAAACTAGTTACTAAAGCACACCTCGCTTAGTACCACGAATAATTCGAACTACCATCCCTCGGCGGGTTGGCGACTGCATGATACTGGGGAAGCTGTCCGTAAGGAATTACTTCAATGAAAGCGTATACAATTATACAATTATAGAATGGCCCTCCTAAAAACTACTAGAGATATGCCACGACTACTTCCGAGATACGGGCCGTACCCTTATGTCGTGACCAAACCCATAATTAAGACCGTCGGCAGCTAACGATCTTAGCCTTAACATACTTATGCGACTTAATGACAGCTAAATGCTCCGGTACTCGGGCAGTTGTTTTTAAATAGACGAAGAAGTCATTCACAGTTCTCCGGGCTGTATATAGAGACATAGTGTTCGGGCGCTGCTTAATTGTCTCTCCCCAGTCAACGGTTTCCCTGCAAAAGGATCCATCAGTCAGCGATCTAATTCAAAAGATTAGGGCCGGTGCACTATACTAGGCATATACCGTAGGATCTATCGCCTATATAGGGTTCACGCCATTGTTCAGTTACTGTACCCTGACTGTCAAGGCGGGTTCCAATCTCTGTCTAGCCTTTTCCAAACTAGATTGCAAAAATCGCCGTTAGCAAAGCCACAGTAATCTATCAATGTCTTCGAAAATGCTGTATAACCACCAGCACCATCACCACCGCCACCGCCAGCGTGAGCACCAGAACTGACAATCAAAAGTACGCTCCATACTATCTACTCATTGCGAAAGCTATTGAAAGCTGAATTACTTACAGGAAGTATCCCTGATCCCCAATCCAAGCCTCAACGACTCTATCCGTCACATAATCGATATCTGAATACGGTCAAATCTGTTCGGGAGTAAGGTTTGGTTCCAGCCTTCAGTACGTCTCGTCCATATGGTCACCCAGCTTCTTGATTTGGTCGCCGAATCCGTTCACGTCGGTTTTCATAATATTTACGAGAGGAAAATTATAAACCCTCGTATTATGGTTTTCATGTGTTATGAAACAAGCCAGGGCCGAAGGCACATTCGTCAAGCGGATTAGTGCCAGCCTTGAGGACGGTATAATCGAATCGTTGCTGTACTCATCTGAGAAAAAGATTGAGCTCATCAAAGTTGCAGCGACCACCATTTCAGCCCCTACATTCTAGCCAGTCGTCACCTTGGCACTGGTTATTACGCCACCTTTTACACTTGAAGCCAATCTTACGATCGGCTGGATCGTTAAATTCATCGATTTGGTACGCTTGGTATCTTGAACTATGTCAGTATGATCCAAACAACTTGGACAAGGAAAACCTTAATTCCGACAGCTTAACACAGGGACAGGCAACAACTCACAAGTGTACACGCTCCATACATCATTAATAACCTCCAGCCCATACGATTACAGCCAGATGCAGGAGGAACACACCGACAAAAAGTCTCATTGCAGCAGATAAGTTGTAATTCCATGATGGTAAGAAGAAATGAACGAATGATTGGGGCAATGCTCGGAACAATGGTGTTCAGTGACTGACGGACAGATAAGACACGATTTAATGTCACCGGGTGCAAAGACCCTGGCATATCTCTCTAGGGTTAGGTCATTATACATTGCTATAGCGCTTAACATTATCAGCCTTTCGGACCAATTGCTCAATTTGGCAAGCACTCTTATCCTTAAGTATACAACCCTAGGATGCAACAGCTTGCAGAGGCACGGAAGTGCTAATGGCCTTTTTAATCCCAGAATAACCTACCTGACTCCTTCTGAGTGATAGTCTACCCTCAGTCTTCGGTAGGCAGGGTTGGGCGCGTGAGCCTTAGCAGGAACAGATGTAATCTTACGGGGGAAAAAGCTCATTCACGCGAGGACTGGTCGGCAATGCCTCGTCTTAAAGCGGTGGCACGAGGTCTGGACTGACTACATACTACCAAGCATGGCACGAGATCCCAGCTAATTCAGGTACTCCTATGGCACAGTATCCGTAGTAATTTATTATAGCGTGAGGCACATACATCACCTAGTAGGGGCCGCGATAACTCCACAGATTAATTAGAATATACAGGGACGCGGCCAAGTCAAGCATCCAGCTGAGAAAAAATCGTCGGGAGCTTTAGAATCGGGAAGGTACAATGGACGTAGATCAGCAAACCAAAAAGGCGACCGAAGAAGCAATTTCAGAAAATCACACTAGTTCGAGGTTGAGTTTAGCCTCTCGTCAGACTAAATAGGCCCAATCCCAGCACCCAGCATAAACGGCATATTGACCAAAACTTCGCCATCCACTCAATCATTAGTCGTTATTACCATCCATTCCATTCGTTTGCGACGAAAGTTGTTCATGCTCCCTTAATTACAAGCTTTGGATTTCAGCCAAGATGATGAGGGCCTCGTTAGACAGCTTTCTATCATCCGCATTACTGTTCACGCTTACAGTATATATGGTATGTTTCTATAAATTTTAAAAAAAAACTTGATTCCCTTCGCGGTTAATTGCTTTTAGGGGAAACATTGCGTGCAGCCGCCACAAACCTCCTTACTATAATTATTAAGCTCTCACTAACTTTGTCTAGGGGTTCAGCACCTTCACTCCAGGTTTCGAGGTTTCAAGGCGCGCAGAGGACAGCAGTGGAGATAATCTTAAAGAATAGCTCACTACAGCAGAACGAATAATACCAGAGGCCATAAGTCCATGTCCTACGTCTTATTCTATCAGCACGCACGGTACTTCCGATCCAGGGGGGTTCTTGTTCTCTAATACTTCAAGGCTGGCACTATGTAACGATACAATACTACTCAGCATGGCCGTTCCATCATGAGAACGTAATCAGGCCACCACCACCAAAACCGGCATCAGAGCATGCGCCGCCGACTATGCAAAGGGCGCCAAGGCCTTATCTATCGCCATTAACGAGAAGGCATCCCTATGCACAACCACGAATCGCATCATAGAGAGCAATCATGTTCGAATATATCAAGCTCCCGACAGAAGCAATAGCAATTTTTCCACCAGTCACCTTCTATCTGCTGGTCGCCAACTTCTTCATCACCTTAGCCAGCAAACCCCATCGTATAACCAGAATACGCTCCCTAGCCTTTATAGCGAGCTACTATTAGCCCAGACCTAATCACCCCGGGCTGCGCCCCGTCTCGATGGATATCCCGTCACCCGGGAGGTGAGGTACAGGATACCCAGAGTTCTAACTTCTGTCACGATAGAGCCACAGATCCGGTTACATAACTAAGTCACGTGCCCATGTTATGCTCAGCATCTGACCCGTAATCGCAATCCTTTTCCCATTGATCATTGCTGCTGACGCTGTCATTATCGTAATTCAGTTGTGGCGCGGCTACAGTAACAGGTGCGCAGCTACTAAGGTCGGCGACATAAAACACTTTCCGTCCGAAGTAGGCCTAGCGAAAAATGCGTCTCTAAGCAATATCCAGAGGGCCAACAATCAGCCCAATACTACTTTTGCCCTGTACCACAGTGGGAGTATAATAAGCCGATACCCCGCGCCACGCGCGAGTGGGTCCTAACATCATGCATTGGCTACCAAGGCATGGTACTCCTAAGAATTTCCTATCTATCCAACTTGATTTTGCTTTTCTTCAGCATCCGAGTGGCTCTTCGTGTTAAATGGGCTAGCCTTGCATTGATTGGAGAACCTTGAAGTTCAGCCCCAAAATAGGCTCCCCCATCATCCGGAAGTTGGACCAACACTCCGCGGAGAGCGGTCTAGGCCAATAGTGCATACGCACATTGCAGAGTACATATTGAGCTCATTCCTAGAACATCCTCATTACCCGGGTATGCTGCATACCCTCTTCACTTTCTACTATTGCCTGACATGATATTCTAGACGTTCTTAAAGTGGCTGATTGGCGTCTGCTTTCTTTTTAGACCAATGATTTGGGTTCTTGGTCGGCTGTATGACTTTGCGTTCATCATCTACCGAGTTATCAAACATGGTTCGCAAATCCTGATCTTCGACGTGAAAGCACGGTACAATATTCGGACTCAAGGAGATCCATCCCACTACGGAAGCAATTCGACCAGGAGATCAGTGCTTGAATCTGGCAGTAATAATAATTTCGTCTATCCCCCGCTGCTCTCTGACAGACATATCCGTCTTCTCAGACCTCATCGCAAATTGAAGGACGAGAGGTTCATTACTTGTGAGCTCGAGACCGTCTCTTTAGATGTTCCTACCTCAATGCGAGCTTATCGCGCGTTCTCTTACACATGGTCAGAAAAGCAATGTAGTTCAGCGAGACAAGAAAGAAGCTAACGACGTTCAGGGACGATCAGCCGTTCGACCGGGTTATTCTCTGCAATGGTAAACATTTGTTCGTCACAAAGAATTGTGTGGATATCATTAACCTGTCTCGACGACTCAGTCGACCCTTCCACATTTGGATCGATGCAATCTGCATCAATCAAGATGATACGCTTGAGAAGGGCAAACAAGTGTCACTTATGTCCGAAATATACAGAAAAGCCATTCAAGTCAACGTCTGGCTAGGCATGCCTTCCCCTGGAGACGAATTAGCCTTTCATTATGCATGGCTAGCTGTATGTTACTCTGTGGCCCATCCGATTATGGACAAGGGGAAACTTCGGCTGAGACTGTTTCGCTTCATCAAAGGTATTCTGAGAACCTGTCTCTTAAGCAAAATTGATACTGACCATGTCTATTCGTAAGACCGAGGGCACTCCAAGTACATTGCTCAAGTAATGAACAAGGGCTGGTGGCGCCGAGTTTGGACTGTCCAAGAAACACTACTCGCCCCTCAAGGTAGACTGCTATGTCCGGTCCCACTCTTAGTCAATTGTGGAGACTTGGAGATGCCGTTTAGGTGTCTCAGTGGCTTTCTTGTCGATTTTTATGCCGCATACAATATACTCACACAAAATTCTCACATATTCAGTTTTGTCCCCACTTCGACTGCGATAGTTTTGCACCACCAAAACTATAAGAGGGCCACAACCAAAGACGAGATACCACGCATGATGTTTAATATTCGAGCTTGTGGTTGCAAGGATCCGAGAGATCGCATATACGGTCTGTACGGAATGTTCCAGGATGCCGACATTCATCTTCCAAAACCGGATTATGACGGGGCTGCACATGCCCATACCCTTTTCTGGAAATTCACCATGGCCTTCTGTAAAGCTGCTGCATCTTTGGAACTCTTGGGGCTCACCGGTGGACTTATCTCAGAGGAAGAACGCCGGATGCCTACGTGGGTACCGAATTATTCCGAGCCTTACAGACCTGGAGTTTACCCTGGAGATCATTATGCTGCTGGCGACTCGCAAGCCAGGTTTTCATTTTCTCCTGACGGGCTAATTCTTCAGACGCACGGAATGATTGTGGATAGAGTCGAGCTGAATTCCAGAAACAAGGTTTTAGTCAGACGTCCGGAGGAATCCTTGCTCGGTACAGAAAGCTTCAATGTTAATTGGGGATCCGAAGTTGAGGCAAGATTCATTCTCACAGCTTATCGAGACTGGGTCGCGATTCTCGGTCTGTGCATGGACAGAAACAGGAATGCACAAAAGAGTCTCCTTGCCCTGGGACAGGCAGTAACGAGCGGTAATATGCAGATCCTGGAAAGCATCGGTCACGGGACTGCCATTCATGAGTGGTCCATGTTACTTCTCGAAGGGAATCTCCAGAAAGCGCGCGAGGCGCTGCAGGACTCCCTTCTGCTCGATGATCGGACTAAGCAGAGGATTTTCAAGTCAAAAGACCTCACGATGTTGTGGGCTCTTAAAACAGATCTAAAAATTTCAACACTGACCCATTCCATATGGATGATGATGCAGGGAAAGACAGTCTTCCTTTCAGAGAGCGGATACATCGGAGCGGCTCATACTTCGATAGGACCGAAAGATGTCATTGCACTGATTTCGGGTGTCCATTGCCCAATGATATTGCGTTCGACGTCACTGATGGATACATATGAAGTTGTTGGCCCAGCATTCATCGAGGGCATGATGCAAGGAGAACTATGGGATCGAACGAACATTTGCCGGATTCTTCTTAGGTGACGATGCTGATACGGTTCGTGTAAAAGGATTCATCTGATGAATGGATTATATCCTCTAAGGAGGAGACTAAAATAAGATTTTACCAAAGTCTAACTATTAATCGAAAAATCGGTCTCCGAGGTCCAGCTTTACGTCAACTTGCTATGACACTTTCGCCAATTAAACTGGTCTTATTATAGATTGGCAGCAATTGCGCATAGTTAGCAGATCACGCACTCTACTATTATTAGAATGAGGGCGTTGAGGTCGGATCTAAATAATCGAGAAAGGACTATGTAATGAGCAGATCACGAAGTTCGTTATGGTGTTTGGGGCCGAGACTAAATCTGGGGTAGAATGCACTCGTGCCGACCTAATCGCGGAGGTACCATTGCATCAACAAATAGTTCCAAGTTAGCTATTATCCACGTGCCAATAAGGATGTCTGGAGCACCTCACGCATCACAAAAGCTAACTCACTATGACGCCGTGGTATATAACCACCCGTGCTTACAGCCTTTAGCGATGGTTGCGTAATTGCATATCTCCGCGGGTGTTTGTCGCATATAAGCATCCCTTGGCCCGACTACTTCTAATTAAGAAGCACACAACGATGCCTCTAGTACCTTGGCGAGTTCGCATTACCGACCACCCTAGTTCAACGCGACAGGAAATTGAGGAAGAGCCTAATTGGTCGACGGCACATAGACATGAACATCGCGTTGGGTATAAGAATCACGATGACCGTCTAGCTGGCATCACCCACCACTGCGAGGAAGTCAATGCGAACGATGACGTTGAAAAAGCGCGATATGGGCACGAAGACTTAGTTGAAAGAGCGAAGAAGGGCGATCTGATTAATTTCCGAGACTTCGTGATGGAGGAAAAAGATCTTCACCTGCAGCATCCGGAGAACAGAAGCTTGGGCTGGAGATACGTGCTACCCTGTACGGAAGATTGGGTCAAGAATCAGGAGGAGTGGCCGGCGAACGTAGAGAAACGCGAAAAGGAAGAGCAAACGAAGGAGGAGCAACAACGCGAGATCTCATCTGACAAGCACGAGGACGAAGGCATAGACGAAGAGCAATGGAAACGAGCAAGGTGACAGCGGGAAGCATCACGACGCATATGCCGGAAACGCAGAGGACTCAGGCTACTACAACGATGAAGCCGGCAAGAAACAGAAAACTAAATACGAGAAGCTGCGAGAGCGATACTCCGTACAAGAAATTGCCTTGCTTCGAAACCTACAACACAAAAAGGACTACATCCAGAATCTCGAACAAAACGACGGAAAGCGCAAAAGCCCCCAGACAAACAATCGAAGTACTATTTCCATCGATGAAGCGGACCAGTTCTCGCCCGACAACTGGCTACCACGTTCTCCGGATCTAATTCGATTGACGGGCAAGCATCCGATGAATGCGGAGGCCAATCTATCGCATCTCTACGACGCAGGACTTATCACGCCTAATGATCTGCACTACGTACGCAATCATGGCGCTGTTCCACCGTTACTGTGGGAGTTTCACGAGTTGAATGTTGAAGGAGGCAAGCTTGTGCTGTCCATGGATGCGCTAAGGAACGACTTCGACTCAATCAACATCCCCGTGGCGCTAGCATGCGATGGAAACCGTCGCAAAGAGCTAAACATGCTCAAGAAGTCTAAAGGGTTCAGCTGGGGTAGCGCGGCGGTTAGTTGCGCATACTGGAAAGGATCGCTGGTGCGGGATGTGCTACTCAAAGCCGGCGTACCAGGAAAGATGCCTGAAGGCAAACGGTACTGGGTCAACTTCGAGGGCGCGGACGAGCCGAGCGAGGGGAAATATGCCACATGCCTGCCGTTCGAATACGTCATGGATGCAACGAACAACGTGGTCCTGGCATACGAGATGAACGACCTTCCGCTTCCGCCTGATCACGGATACCCGGTGCGCCTGATGATACCAGGGTATGTTGGTGGACGCTGCGTCAAGTGGCTGAAGCGACTCTGGGTAACGGATAAGGGGAACGACTCGCACTACCATATCTGGGATAACCGTGTCCTACCGTCTTTCGTTACGGAGAAGGACGGCGAGTTTGCGGAGGCGCTGTTTCGCCATCCGGATACGGCGTGCAATGAGCAAAATCTGAACTCCGTCATTGTGAAGCCTGGGCAGGGTGAGAAGATATCACTTTCGGAGGCCAAGAAAGGTAATACGTATCGCATTGAAGGCTACGCGTATGACGGTGGTGGTCATGAAGTCCAGAGAGTGGAGGTCTCGCTGGATAATGTCGCTGGATAATGAAGATACATGGCTTTATTGCATCAGAAAGTTCCCAGAAGCGCCGATTCGACATGGGAACAAGTTCTGGACATGGCTGCACTGGCATGTCGATATCGAGATCACGCACTTCCTCCGAGCGAAGAGCATCACGGTGCGCTGCTTTAATGTATTCAAAAATACACAGCCGAAAGACCCGAACTGGAATGTCATGGGCATGATGAACAACTGCTGGTACGTCGTTAAGCTGTATATTGTACAAGAAGATGACTCAGATAGTCCATCAATTTTCTTCCGACACCCTGTGGAACCAGGCACAGCAGATGGCGGGTGGATGGAACCGAGTGTTGAGAACCAGATGGCGACTATCAAGCAGGCGGCTGGTACACCGCAGAAGCAATTCACACGGCAGGAGATTGAGAAACATGATAAGGAGGATGATTGCTGGATTGTGGTCGATAGGAAAGTGTACGATGCGACGAGCGTGTTGGATTGGCATCCGGGAGGCAAAGCCGCGGCGTTAGGTCATGCTGGTAAAGTGCATGCAGAAACTAGCAATGAGTTCGAAAGTATACATGACGGGTATGCCTATAAGAAGCTCAACGGTAAGCCCACCGAATGTTGCTGTTGGACGTCTACTGATGTTCCGGAACAGAATGCGCGATTGGTGTGGTGACGGACAAGACTGCCGCGAATGAGCAGTCACCAACATCATCCCAACAAAGCAAAATGGTGCTGCAGAAGCACCGATGGGTACCAGTCAAACTCATCGACCGCAAATCGATTTCGGAGGATACACGCGCATACACTTTCCAACTACCAGATAACACCCCCGATTTGGGTCTCGCAACTTGCCAACACGTACAATTAGGTTATCATCTCCAAGACAAGATGCTCATCCATTCATACACACCAACGAAACCACTTCTTCCCGATCCATCGAAGCAAATCAACAACAAAACCGACAACGACAGCCTCGCAGACGGCACTGGCACCTTCGAACTCACCGTCAAACCCTACTTCCCCTCTCCCTCCCAACCCGGCGGCGCAATGTATAATATCCTTGACTACATGCCCCTCGGCGAAGAAATCGAGATACGCGGGCCAACCGGTGAGATGGTGTATTATGGTAATGGTTCCTTTACGATATCAGGCAAAGAATACACGTTCAAAAAGATCAACCTCGTTCTTGGTGGAAGTGGTATTACGCCTGGTTACTCTCTCATCGCACGCACCATTCTCTCCAATGACGACGAGACGCAGATACGGGTTGTGGATGCAAATAAGTCTGAGAAGGATATCTTGCTTCACAAAGAGCTTGATGAGTTTGAGAGGGGGAGTGGAGGCAGGCTGAAGATTACACATATCCTCAGTCATCCTAGTGATGATTGGAAGGGGAAGAAGGGACATGTTGACCCGGACGTTCTCAAGGAAGCACTGTTTGCGCCGGAGCAGGGCACCGGTGTTTTCCTTTGCGGGCCGCTGGGTATGGTTCAGAAAGCTGCATTGCCAGCACTGAAGGAGTGGGGATTTGAGGAGGGGGAAAATTTATTTGGGTTTTGAGTGCAAATACACCACCTTGTGTGCAGATGCGGATTGATGATGCGAGCTTTCTGTGCAAATTGCTTTGAGATATATGATCGGGATATGATGGCCTACACCTCCCAGGTATCTCACGCGAAGGCCTTTCGGGCGTGGTCTTAGTGGAAGGCTGATAGTTTCCCCTAACGGTATTCATATCTCCGTTCGCTTCACACAAGCATCAATGATAGTTCATCTTAATGTAGTTTGCATATGAGGTCACTCTACTGTGTTTCCAGGCCGGTAGTGTATCCCGGGGGTATAATCCCGAGTTGGTTGGGATAAAAAGTGTTAGGATCCACGATGAACAGTCATCCGGATCTACATGTAATTAGCAGTTAGTCGCCAGGTCATGATGCGACACCGGTCACGTGACTTGATCAGAGTGATCAGTGTTCTTAGCACACTGATCATACTGAGCAATTTGCATACTGATCACTGAGCACAGTTTGATCACCTTGATGAGAGTTATCGGATAACTGATCAACCTTAGTATATAGGAACTCGAGTATGAACTCTCATACTCGTGTTCAACCTGTTTATTGATCTATCGTTGGGATTACACTCAGGCCATATTGTCGACTCGTTATATTTCGCAAGATACCATTGTATCAACAAAACCCCTTCCCTTCCCTTAGTTGTCTTGCCCGAGAACCAACCTTAACCCTTTAGGACATTCTACCCTTCTGGATTTAACAATTCCCCTACGGTTATTCTGTGTGATTGTAACATATAGATGGAAATACTATAAAGGATTACTACTAAGTAGTTTCTTAAATAAGTATCATAATGTAGGAGTAGTTATCTAGGAATCAAGTGACCATATATAGTTAATAGTATCGGAGGAAGGTATTATGTTTGGTGGGGTCACACTATAAAGTGATAGAGTCCGAGTATCTATGCACAAATCAGTCGTCTCTTTGCCTCAATGAAGGGGGGTGAGGAGAACTACACGAAGACGTCACACGTGCTGTGTACCCACATAGAGCCGTGGCACTTTGCATATGAAGTCCACACCATCAGCGTCTTACAACCTGCATACCATAGGTACTCTTACATGATCCTTAGTGGTACTAGATCCCAGGCGATCCCCGTATAATCCATCTCGAAGGAGGTTACGTAGTGGCAGTTGGCCGATCGAAATTCGCCAGGATCTGCATTGCTCGTAATCCAAGGTCCATTTGGGGATTGCTTCCTCGCTTCCCGGGTTTATCCTCCTGCACGGCGTTCTCGCTACCTGACGCCGGGTCAGCAATAACATCATGCATGCAGATACGATATGATAAGGCTCCAATTACAGTATTCACGAACACGACAAGCCCTTGTTCAATGTTACATCGCAGAATTGCCAGTATTTCCTACGCACGTCACCAACTAGACAAACCAAGCGAGCACGTCAAGTGTCAACAGACACCTCAGTAAGATCGCACTAGAAAAGTAGCAGGCATTATTCATGTACAGGAAAAGGATGAACAGATAGGTTTTGCGTTAATTGTTTTAGTACGAAAAGTGGAATCTGCAGTGTCACGGGCAAGAGCTTTCTCTCACAGCGACTTTGTGCTACATTTGATTCGCTTTATCTGGGTTTGTACCCTCGTGTATGTACGACCCTCGTATAGAACCGCCAACACATCTTTGCCACCGGATAAACCCAAAATGAATTGCACAGACAGTAGGATTACGATGAAATCAGCGACAGGCAAGTGTGAAGACTTTCAGGTGCAGCATTATCGCTCTGGGAAGCTATAAGAAGCGACATGAGTATGCCCAACAGGCTCTACCACTGCCACGCAAAGTGAGTATCGCGGTATAAGATGTTTCCGTTCAAACTCTTCATCGCGGCAATTGCGCTGATCCCTCTTGCTCAAGGCCAACAGTTCCAGATTCAGAATTGGGGAAATGGCGAAGACGCTACCAACTATACGTACACCAGCCTCGCAGCCGGTCGTTTTACATTAGACTGGATCCTCGGAGCGGGAGGCAATTTTGTCGCTGGCAAGGGCTATCGAGGAAACCAGAATCTGTCTGCTTTACCCAATGATGCCTTTGATACAAAGCTAACGATCATGCAGCGTGGTCAACTACACCGCCAACTACAATCCTCAGGGCAACTCTTACCTTGCTCTCTATGGCTTCACGAGCAACCCTCGTGTAGAATTTTACGTCGTCGAGGCATTCGCATCGCATAACCCTTCAGACAATGCAGCACAGTCTTTCTACGGATATCACACCAGTGATGGAGCGCAATACGAGCTCTGGTCAAAGTATAACGGGAACTTGAGGCAATACTGGTCGGTGAGGCGGACAAATCGTCGTGGGGGTACCATTACTTTCAACAACCACTATAAAGCCTGGGTGGCCGCTGGTCTACCAATGGGAAGTTTGGGGAACACATTCATTGTTGTGGAAGGCCAGCAAGGGAGAGGCAACGCAGACATTACCGTTGGCGTGAGGCCAACTACAAGTATTGTGGAGACGCCGACGCCGATAACACGCTCTGCAGTATGCGTTACTCCGACACAGACCATTGGTACAGTCTGCAAACCAAGGGGAGCCAAGCGTACAGCGTCGTTCATTACATAGTGTCGATGTGGGCCACCATGCCAGCTGCGCGAAACTAAAGTTGAAGTAAGGGATGCACCTGTTCCTCTGATGATCGCCTCCCTGTTGTTCTTACAGCTTTATCGCACCCAAGCGCATGTCTCATTATCAAGTTTCTATCATGGTGTGTTGCTCTAGACGAAGAAAATAGCAAGGTCAACCTCATGTCATTCAATATTTGGTACGCACGTAGAAATGTAAGAGGGTCTAGATCAGGCTATGGCGATGATGGACTCGTTGGACCCGGCAGTACGTCACTGAAAGATTTCAAACTCTATGTACTGGCTTTTCCATGACAAGGGCGACTTCAATGCTGGCTCTTGCAGGCGCCGCGAGTTTTGCCCGTTCAGTGCTGGTGGCTTCTGAACGCGAGAAAATTGCGATGGCTAGTTGTGAACACGAAGACAAGTCATCAGCGTGATGAGGACAGGTATGAGAAGTTACGCGTCGATGCAGCTCCGAAGGAATGCTTCGAAGAACATGGCGTTAATGTGTCGAACGGTTGCGCATGTTCTGGGGGCGAAATTCGATTTGCCGAGGTGGACCCTTTTTCTGACCCAAATCACCTTCTGGGGAGCCGCCCCATGCTTTGGCAACACGAAAGAGCAGACAACAAGACCTCCCATTCCCACGCTCCTTATATACACTCAGGAAAGATGGTGCATACCATTGGTTGTCATCACCATGAGTACTTGTATTCGGGTTTTCGGGCTGGAGCCAACGTAAGCTGTGATTTGTGGATATAGATTTATCAGCGAATAGCTACGATGCAGCGACGAAACGCCCTCGGCCTAGATGTATCTGTTGCAAAGATTACGATTGTTTGTACTTGCATTGACTTCCTAATATATATTAGTGGTTTGTAGTCAGCTCCATACTCTCGCCGTGAACGATTTCTACCTTCAGACAACACACAAGTAGTGGATCATTGGGTAAGCCGGGCGGTTCAAGACGATTTCCCCTCGGTTTTCTAACAATGTCAGGCAATAATCTTTCCGAAGACGCACAGGACTACGACTTCATCCTGATCGGGGCCGGTTCAGCATCGTGCTTGATAACATCGCGTCTATCAAATCTGCTCCTCAATCGCTGGTTTTTGGTTCTGGAAGCTGGAGAACATCTTCGCGATGATTGCAAAGTTCAGACACGTGGTATCCCCGCCGCGCTTTGTCAAATCCTTTGCATGATAGGCAGTATGCCAGTGTGCCGGAGCCGGGCCTCAATAACAGGGTCGTGAAGCATCCGAGAGGAAAGTCGGTAGGTGGTACGAGTGCGATCAATAGTCACAGCGTGGTGTATCCGAAGTACAAATGGCATGATCGCCTTGCGACAAAGCTTCTTCCAGATTTAAGAAGAGCAGGGTGGAGCTGAAAAGGTATGCAAGACTGCTATAAATGGTGGCAAGTTGAGAGCTCTGAGCCGGAAATAAGCATTGACGTGGAATTTCTGGGTTATGTGAAGACATCATACCCGCGTGACCTGGATTTAATCTAATCGCAGTGAACTCAGGCTTTTAAGGAGCTTGGTCACCCGACAAGGGCCACAGATTTCACAGAAAGCTCCTTTGGGGAAATCACTGTCACCAACGCAGTGGATTCATCGAAAGGCGAGCGCAGACATGTAGGCACTCATTTCTCTAGCCGGCTTTGGAATGAGGCAATGTGATATTGGAGACCGGCACACTGGTCAAGAAGATTGTATTCGATGAGGCATTGACCACTGCTGGAGCGCTCAGAGCTAGTGGGGTTCGCTATAAATACCAAGGGGAGGGGTTCGTTCCTGCCCAGGAGGTCGTTCGTTGTGCTGGCGGTTTGGTTCTCCCATCATTCTCGAGCGATCGGGTATAGGATCCAAGAAGGCCCTGGAGGCAGTGAACGTCCCAGTCCTGTACGCGCTTCTGGGAGTCAGCGAGAACTTGCAAGATCACCTCAACTGCGGCATGTCGTGCGAAACGAGAGAACACGTTCACACGCGTGATGAAGCAGTCCGAACCCCCAAAGAGCCAAAAGCTGCATTGACGGAGTAAGCCGCACTGGCCGAATATCGGAAGGTACAAATTAAAGTACTTTACAGACCCAGCGAAGTTTGCTGAGCACGGTAGAATCTCCGCAATATCCTTTACAGGTTGGTTCGTTGGTTTCAAAATGTACAGTTGCGGGCTGGGCACAATGTTGTGCTCTGCGCACTAGGTCGCTCAATTGGGCCCTTTTACAATCGTCTAGGCCACAGCCGTGGTTACTGACAATTATCCTTTACGGTGACCCAGTCAACAACGTACTCTAAACTTTACGTCTACGCTAATGCGGGTCAAGCAAAGAAGACTATTGCAGACATGTGCACAGCAGCGGCTACCAAAGGGCGCGATCTATTCTTCCCATGCTCCATGCCGATCACCCGCAGTACACCAGGGGAGGATAAGGGAAAACACCACTGAGCTATTGCCAATGCAGATACAGTGGCTGGATTCGCACAGTTCAGTAATACACAGGCATTAATTTGGCAACCTTCCCTCTCACGAGCCTATAAATCTGGACGGCATGTCGCAAGCCATAACTATCCAAGCAGTCTTAAAAGCACTCGAGGCCAGCGAAGGAGAATAGAACCAACTATGGACACCTCAACGGGTGGGCATGCATATTGCCCTTCGTGGGTTGCGCCCGTGCGCTGTAGGCACTGCTTCGGAAGTTGCGGATGTGATTTAGGAGTGGGTCGAAGAGGCAGACATCAATAGATGTAGTATCAGGAGCGTAATGGACCCTGGAACCTGGGAGAATGTTGTCCATCTTCTGATTACCCGAATTGCAGAGGCGGGGTCTATATTAGAATGATTACGACGTTTTTAGAGGAACGTTCCGAAAATACTTGCTAGGGAGGAAAAAGTAAAGGGTCGATCACTACGGTCCAAGGGTTACACTGAATGAATTTCTTGGTCGCACATCGCACCTTACTTATCTGCTAAACCAATTAGCTTTGGACATTATTAGAGGTACGGAAAGTATCAACAGAGTTATCCTTCTGGTAAAAGACGCACCAATAGGCCCGATCAGATAAGACCAAGCCCCTGCCGGAGAGTACCCGGGCCAATTGTACTTGGCACACTTACTTGGCTTCCGAACACGTTATGAAGCCCAGGGCCCTCGATCGCGACAACACTCAATCTCTGCTGTAGCTTTCCCAGATCAAGAGAATATCAAGAAACCAATATCCAGTGTCCAGTGAGGCCTCAATGTCTCCCTCGCAACCACAAGCCAAGGATGCAGTTCCGGCGGCGCCGCGTTCGTCGGCGACCTCATTTGCGATCAAGACTCTGTCAATAGTTCGCATTTTTACCGGTGCAGCTTGCCTAATCGCACCCCGCTTGGTACGTATAGTGGTCGATGTTGGCGTCATCGCTGCGTGAGTACGATACTAACGGAGCGCTATCACCTATAGACATGTGGGCTACACTCTTACAACGTGCCAAGTGAGCATTCGTTCTTGGTGCGTATGATGGCTATACGGGAGGCTGTAATCGGAGGCCTTTTGATTACTGCTGTCGATGGGAAGAGGGAAGACGGAGGAGGCAGGGAAATCCGTAGGGCTCTTTGGGCAGGAATTATGAACGATTCCGTGGACATTGCGAATCTGGTCTTCGGGCTTAGCAGGGGAGAAGTTGGCCAGACCACGAGCAGTATGATAGGCGGAGCTGCCGTTGGAGCCATCAGCCTGGCAATATGGATTCTAAAGAATCTATAAAGCAGGCTTCGTCTAATCGTCTGCGGATCTCGCGCCAAGAGTACCGACGGTGTTTTGAGCTGCTACCTGTGCAGCGAAAGTCGCTGTTGTGTATTGTAATCTAGAGTGGTTGCCTTTATCGAGGCGCCTCTGAAGATCGGCCTAACCCTGGGCCGAACCGAGGCTGTAATCAAGTCGCGGCCAAATTCATGTTCCGCTACCGGTACCGGCTGGCTAGTGGCCTTTCCTGACCCAATCCGAGGCTGTAGAACCACGAACAACTTCAAGTCCCGTTGTGTTTCAAAGGAAAAAAAGAGGAGGTATTTCCAGACAAGCGCACTACCCCCTGCCACGCTGAAACTAATTACCGAGGCATGCGCGCGCAATAGTCCTTGTTTCGTCCGACAAGATATCAGAAACTGATTGATCCTCGTGCATCCTCCAAAACCCATACAAACCCTGAGACGCGAAAATTTGATAAAAACCTATTGCACTTGCATGTCATCGAACTTGTATCGCATAGGACATACATACTCAAGATGTTGAGCATAGTGGCACCTGCGCATTGCGAGCCTTTGAGCTACGAGCTTAATGGAAATGTTCCTGAGCCAACAATCTCAGATTCGCATGACGTTATCATCAAAGTGCACGCTGCAAGCGTCAACCCGATAGACTTGAAGAAAGCCGCTGGTGTCTTCAAAATAGCGATAAAAGAGAGGTAAGTGTGTAGACCAATTGACAACGATAGTATTTGACGCGCAATAGATTTCCGTATCAGATTGGATACGACTGCGCAGGTGAAGTCACCGCTATAGGGAGGAACGTGAGCAAACTCAAAGTTGGGGACCAGGTGTACACCCGCTTGCCGGAAGCATATCGAGGTACGCGACAGGAAGCTTCCAATGCGGATAGAGAACCTGACACAGATGCAGGGTCATGGGCGGAATATGCCAAATGCCCGGATAGGTTTGTGGCCAAGATGCCGAGCAACATGTCGTTTGCACATGCTGCAGCGATCCCGCTGGCGGCTCTAACTGCAATGCAAGCACTGCAGAAGTACAAGGGCTCTTTGGCCGGAAAGACGGTTTTCGTGCCTGCTGGGCGTAAGACTTGTTCATAGCAATGCTTGAATATTCACTGACTTATCCCACAGTCAGCGGAACTGGATCGATGGCCTGTCAACTGGCCAAGAACGTGTTCCATGCCGGCAAGGTCATCACGACTGTATCCACCTCCAAAATCAGTAGAGTACCAGAGCTGCTCGGCGAAGGTGTGGTAGATCAAAGTACGTTCCTGCCTGCAAGTCCCCTTCCAGACTTTGCGTTCTGATTCCTGTGTAGTAATCGATTACACCACGGAAAGCCCCCTCAAGGTCATCCCACCTCAATCGGTGGACTTTTTGTTTGATACAACTGGCCAGGCGATGGAGTTCCTGCCTTTGATGATACCATCCACGAGCCTCATTATATCTATAGCGACGCAGCCGTCCGGTACACAGCTACAAGATTCGGGCATCATGGATCGGCCTGATAAACCTAAGTTACCCTGGTACATTCTCATGGGCTTGAATTTGGTAGATTCCGGGCGTAAATTCTACGCTAGGCGCTCTGGCGTCGAGTACGCCTACTGGTTCATGGAACCCAACGCTGAAGACCTAGACGCATTGCGTGCAAACGTCGAGGATGGACTTCTGAGGCCTGTCGTAGGTAAGCAAGTAGATATCAGGGACATTGACGGAGTTCGAGAGGCGTGCAAGATGGTCTTCGACGGGAAGGGAGGCGTGGGCAAGACTGTGTTCCGGGTGACTTAAGATTTGTAGCGAGGCAATTTGGGTGGTACTTTTGTTTGTTCAATAAATACTTCCGGTAATTTATAAAGGTGGCCGACATAGCCAGGGGCCGTAATACAGATGCAATAGCGCGATACGGGTGTAGGTTTGATGACTTTTTGAGATTGGGTCGGTGCGGTTGCCTGCTGGCGAGTTGGTTTGCCATGCACTATCCCTGATCAGGTATCGTGCCAGCATGACAATCCCCCTAATTGTGCGAAGTACATAGCCTACATTACCTCTGCGGTGACTCCGAGCGAAAATTCCAAACAACTACAATCAGTCATGGCGAAACCTAATTTCGACGCAAAATTGGCAGCTGACAGCTTGTCTGCGGAGCAAAGAGAGCGTATACATGGTGTAGCCAATGAGCTGCTCAACATCTACGAAACACTCGTCGCCATGCGATATGTCGATCCCGAAGCACTTATCCGCGGACCACACGAACTGAGCGAGGGACTGCTGGCCAGCTACGCCGAATGCGAGCTCGACCCCGCAATCATCTATCTCTACAGCATAATGCCGTACATCGACGGGGCAGAAACGGATGCAAGGGACTTTTTCCAGGGAGGCGCCTTCTTCAACCCATTGAGCATTGATGATGTGGAGACAGGAAGAGATCCACGTTATCTTTCACCTGAGGGCGGCTTTGATGATGAGGAGGGTCAATACATGTACCCGTGGTACACACCACTATCGAACTGCGGTAATCATTCGCCCGTTATCATCTACGATGCCAAGGAACATCGTATCTGGATCGTGGACCAGATCGAAGGGACCAGCACGGATCCTGTTTACTGTAAAGGCTGGTACAGCGAATCGGAGAGCACAAAAGATGAGGCGAGCAACTGGGGTGACAGTAGCTCCAGCGATTGGAGTGGCGATGGCGATAGCGAACAAGATATGGATTTCAGCGACGGTGCTTCGGAGGGAAGCAGCGAATTCTGGGACGATGAGGATGATGTTAGTGAGACGCGGGAGATCGATGCCATGGTGGAAGACCAGGCGGAAGTCGTCGAGTACGACGAAGGATTTGAGCACATCGAAGAGCTAAACGACAGAGAACGAGAAGAGGCTGCGGGGATCAACAATAAAAATAGCTTGGAGGCCGTGCGAAGTCGATCTGCCGGTGACGTTCTGCGAGACATTAACCGCTTGTATTGCGCACTCAAGGAACTGCCAGGCCAGGGCGAATACAACCACTGGATGGAGCCAGTCATCCTGAAGCCGTTGTATCTGAACAATGGCTGGCCGGATCACTTCAACGGTGAGCAATTTGAAATAGATGTGGCTCGAGCATACGCCACCGAAAGAGCGCGTTACTTCGCGGAGGAGCCATTGAGGAAGGTGGAATGTCACGTTGGCTGGGCTGAAGATTCGGATCGTAAAGTGGAGCGATACAAGAAAGAGGTCGCGGACGCTTTAATACCGGACAACGAATGGGCGGCCCGCTTCAAACTGTGGAAAGCAGAAGAGAGTTCGAGAAGGAACGCCAACGACCTTCAGGAGGCTAAGAAAAAGGCAGAGAAGTTGTGCCCTGACGGCGTGTGTCAGAAAGAGGAGGACCTGCCGCTATGGCAGGTGGAACGACTCAGAGTAGAGACGCAACATAAACGTGAGAGTGCGCAACGTAACGACTACGTTACCTTCGCAGAACGTTTCAAGGACAATCCCAAGCAGTTGAAACACATGAAGGGGCGACATCGTCGTGCTCAGAAGCAATTGGAGGTGTATGAAAAGGCATTCGAAGCCTCAAAGGTCGACGCGGAGCGCTTGCGCCCTGGTGCCACTTTCCATGAGGTTGCCGGCATCAATTCTCTAGGCCGCCAGGATACGCTCTCATCGATTGCGTCGCAGAAGGAGGCTATCGAATCCATGGAACGCTACGTTCAAGACGTTCGTGACTTTGCGAAAACGGTACCCAAAAATGCACCTGAGGGCATTGCTATGGTGGAGATGGAGATACAGAGTATGGGGAAGTCCCTGACAAGTGCCCGAAATAGGTTGGAAAAGACTAGAAAGTGGTTAGCAGAGCATGGGAACACCGACTAGCAAGGCCCACACTGCCTAAGCCGTGTCAATTGCACCTCAAACATGCCTAATGAAGCGACACAGACATCACCAGCTTATAAGTACCGAATATATAGTCATTATCAATCTGTTGTGTTGTCCGTCAATAAAACGTTGAGGCTGTTCATATAAGTCGGTCTCAAGCCAGATCCGGGCCTGAGACCTGGCAATGCAGTGAGGAGGCTTGGGCATGTAGCTTTCGATCCATGAGAAACCAAGCTGGTCTTTGGAAAAGCAATAAACGATGAACGCTCGCGCATTCGTATCGCGATACCATCCTGCTATCCAAGGATATAGAAACTTGGGATCTCGGCATCGACAACATTACCCTGCTTGACCATGTTCGTGCATCAACTCTCATTACCCTGGTGCTTGCACCTGACGGCCTTCGAGTCACCTGGGGTCGTGTGGCTGTTTTGGTCGTTCTTTCTGGCTTGTAAACTGAGTCTGCTCCCGAACCTTAGCCTGGTCATGTGTGAGCGAGCTCCCAAAGATGTCTTCATTAGTGTCCTTTTCAATCGACGCGTCAAGACAGGCCAGAAGGAAGATGCTATAGAATTCCCCATCATTCAAGTGGCGTGCAGGACGTTTCGCCGCTTCCGCTTTAGAGTGCTCATGGAAGTTACATCGATCGACTTTTAATGATCGCAGAGACTGATCAATGCCACGTTGCATGACCCGAGACATGTCCATTGTCACGTTCGGGAGCATCTGTTGGGGAAGCAGTGATAACAGTCTCCTACAGGTGCCGCGTGCGGCTACCATCGTGATGTTTCGTATCCAGTATTTGTCTGGGTTATCGTTCATCGACTGTAATTGACGTCATTCCGTGGTTTATCAACATAGACAACGACCGCTTCTGCGTCCGGACTTGCGTAGGTGAAAGCACGATGTGCTCATTCATTGTGGGCCTGAGCGCTGGCTAGATGTGGAGGGCGGGTGGCCAAGTGCACAGTGTCGCGCTTTCCGAAAACCTACTCGGCTCGCGGGCCGAATTACGCCACGAGGAGTACTACAAACCAAGTTATCTCGGGACCGACTATCGAATGCTCACTTTATCGCCGGGTTACACGTCGAGTTTTACAAGAGGCTGCGAGATCATGGTCACTTATCAGCGTTGGCCATTATGCTCACTCTGGAGGTCTATCAAAATTACAATACGCGCGTCCAAACCTCACACCAACGAACCGTCTCAATTCGGCACACGTCTGAAGACATGCCTCTCCCACCCATCAATCTCATCCACAACGACTTCCCTCTCAAGCCTGTAATGGCCGACTTTCGGCAACAGAACTGCCCAAATGACCCAATACACGCCTCCAGCGACGATGATACCGATGCCGACAACACAGTGCAGCCAGTAAGGGAGCGACTCGTACACGCTGTTGCCGTCAGATGGTGGCACGAAAGGCGCAACAGTGAGGTAGATGTTGCTAAGCAGGAAGAACACGGCGACAGGGAGAGTCGCTTTGATCGGTGGGTTCCACTGCCAGGCTGCCTTGTGCAGGTAGAGGTGGATCAGGGCGCCGGCGACGAAGACATTGACGATAGCGAGAGGGTAGGAGATGACGCTAGCAGCTGTTAGCACTGTCTCACACGCGCGTGGAGCAAGGTGCACTTACTTGAGGATGAAGTTGTAGGCATCGCCTGGCGGGGGCGCAAGCATGATAATCACTGAGACGAGCCAGTGTTCGAAAAGACCCGCAAGAGGAGCGTTGAAGGGCCTGTTGCTGGCCCAAAAGCGAGAGAAGGGAAGGATGCCTTCACGGCCGAGTTCCTGGACGAGACGACCCTGAGAGAAGATGACGCTCAAGACGTTGCCAAAAGCGGAGAGGGCAACGAAGACTGAGAGCGCACGCTCAGCCCTGGGACCGAAGACGTTGCGGAAAAGAGACGCAGCGACAAGTCGCTTCGACGAGATTATCTCCTCGGCAGGGACGGCGGCGAAGTAGGCGATGTTGACGAACATGTATAGGATGGCGACGGAGGTCAGAGCCAACGGAGCGGCAATCTTCAGTGTCCGAACCGGGTTCTTCGTCTCACTCAGCGCATAGTTTGCGTTGCTGTATCCAATATAACTCCAGATGACATTGTACAGAGCGGTGACGACACCGTACGCGCTTCCAGTTGTTCCCTGGAAAGCATTGTCGAAGTTGTTCGGCTTGTCGATCTTGAGAGCTCCTCCGAGTGCAGCCCATCCTGAGACGACGATCAGGAGAATGATACCGAGCTTGATGATGCCGAGCAAGTTCTGGAGTCTCAGACCCCATTTCAAAGCCAGGCCGTGGATGAGGAAGGCGGTTGTGATGCAGGCGAGTCCAATCCCACGTTGGTTCCATCGGTTGACCTCGACGTTGGCGGCATGAAGAATGTATTCTCCGAAGACGACTGAGTTTGAACCGGCCCAGCCGAGCAAGATCACGTAGCCTGTGTACAGTCCGGTGGCCAGGAAGCGGGGCTTGCGGTAGACGAACTCCAGGTAGTTCTTCTCGCCACCATTCCTTGGTATCGCAGTTCCAAATTCCAAGTACACAGCCATACCCGCGGCCGCAATCAACATACCCGCAACCCAGATGAATAGGGACAAACCAACACTGCCGGACAGGGAGAAGATGGCGCTGGGCGTCGCGAAGATGCCAGTTCCGATCATGCGGTTGAAGATGAGGAAGACTGCAGACGTAACGCCAATCTGGCGCTTCGCCTGGCGCACCTGGAAGAGAGAGCCCTCATCGACATCCTGAGCAGCATCGGGGCCTTTGACATCAGTCGGGGCGGCCTCAGCCGAGCCACCGTGCTTGAAGAACTTGGACATGGAGGGCGGCGCGGAGGCAGACGCAGGGCCAAGTAAGGGGGACGTTTCGCTGACCATGGCGCCCGTCCTCGAGGGCACTTATACACAGTCCCTTCACGCCTCGTCCCAGTTGGCGGAAATGGCACCCAAGAGTGCTGAGACCTCGCGTGCACTGCTTTCGCACGGGCTCGCCATGATGGCGAAGTTTTCGGCGCCAACCGAGCCTCTACCGACGAAAGCCGATGACGTGCTTGTGGCACACGCTATGCTGTTACCCAACGCTTTCCTTGTCGAGCGGTGACGGGTTTTCGCGACGGCCAGAGCGCCAATGTCGTGATCGGAGACCATGGTTTCGCGCCGTGTGAATTTGTCGCGGCTAGCTGCTTCGGGTTGGTGCTCCCGCTAGCGCCCTTGCGCGATCTCTTATGCAAAAGACGAATGCGTCCAGAGCGCCCAAAGGAGTGCTGTGTCGGCTCGGCGCCGGGAGGGCTTTGCTGGACCGCAGAGCCGCATTGGCTGGGGGCTGCATGCTCTGGTGATCGTGGTGGGCTTAGTGGCATGTTTATTCACTGACCATCAGCGTAGCGTTGCATCTGTCGGAACGGCCGATGATGGAGACACGCTGCTGGGACTGAACGACATTCTAGAGGTCATCGAGAAGTTTCAGATCCGGGCTGGCGGGTTGCATGGCACGGCGGTGCCAATTCTCTTGGTGCTCCAACAACGCTATTTTGGCTTCAGTGTGCTCACCAGCGCCATGCAATGAAACGACTTCTACCTTCCTGTGTGGATATAGTGAGATCTGAATTCCCGGCATGCCCTGCTTAGGTCCTTGTGTTCGCTCGAGAGGTTTTTGTGTCATCCAAGTGTACTATTGTGTGATCCTGCTGAAGTGTTGATCTTCGCGCGTTTGCAAATCGATTCACATTCGCTCTGGTCTGGCCACCGCGAGATACTGCCACAGGGGGACAAGTGGAGAAACACATGTTCGGCCCACGTGGAGGTGGCCAAAATAATCCATCCAGGTGTGGACCTGCATGCAGTTGTGGCGCAACCGACTTTTGAGATTGCACCTGAACGGCCGACGGTGAGACGCGTCGGCCAAAAAGCAAGCTCTGGTAGACTGTTTGTCAGTAAGGCCACAACGAGATTCCTGTCGGCCTCAAGACCAACTCTCGTCAAATCACATCGTCTTCCCCCGCGCTGCTAAGTGCACGTCAAAAGCCCAAAAAGGTCTTGAGATTCAAGAAATCTGGTTTCACCGAAGGCTTGCCGTACTCCTTAGCGCACATTACTGCTCGTTCAGTGGTCCTGCATGATCACCGTTACAAACACTTCGCCTGCAACTAAATATCACCTCAGCATCAACTGGGCGAGCATCTCAAGCTGAAAGTCATGCTGCTGCCGCATATATGATTCTCTGTTCGTTACAAATATCAACGATCTCTTCCCATCTCAATCCTCACGCTTTGGTAACGGTGTACTTTCCCCCAGCAGTCGTCTTGATCGGCCCGCCATACGCCTTCCCATCTACCTTGATCGCCGTTCCACCCTCCACCCTAAGCTCCAAGTCCGCGCCACTCTTGGACGTCACCGTAGCCTGCACAAACGCGCCTCCACTCCACTCCACATCCACTACAAAGTTGCCCCTCGCAACCAGCCCCTTGACGCTTCCCTTCGGCACCGCAGACTTGGGCAGCGCAGGCAAGACATGCACGACCGAGTGGCTCTGGAGCAGCATCTCGGCTATTGCCGACGTGAAGCCAAAATTGCCGTCGATCTGGAACCACCTGTTCTCCCCGGAATTCCAGAGATTATCGAGGGGGTAGGTTTGCAGAAAGGTGATAGCGTTCGACCACACAGACGCCCCGTCTAGCAAGCGCGCGTACAGATTCATCGCCCACACGCGGGACCACCCCGTGCTGCCCGAGCCAGCCTTGATGCGGTTGTCCAGACTGACCTTCGCCGCCTTGGAAAGCTTGTCTGACACCAGCGGCGTCATCTGTGACCCAGGATAGAGACCAACGAGGTGGCTGAAGTGGCGATGCCCCGGCTCAGCTTCGCTGTACTCACTGCGCCACTCGAGGATCTGGCCTTTGGAGCCTACCTGCGGGGCTTTGATTTTGGAGAGGTAGTCCTTCGCTTTTGTGACATCTGTGCCATTGATGCCCAGGACCTCTGCAGCCTCAAGAACGTCGCTGAAGAGGTGGAAGAGAAGCTCGTTGTCACACGCGGTTGCGAGGTCCACGCCTTCGCTCTTGCCTGCGGTTTTCATGTTAGAGGGGACGATGTAGGTGTTTTCGGGGGAGGCGGTGGGGCCCGTAACGTAGTTGCCGTTGTACTGGAAGAGGTAGCAGTAGTAGAAGTCCGCGGCGTCTTTTAGAATCGGCCATGCGCGGTCTTGCAGGAAAGTCTTATCCTGCGTGAAGCGATAGTGTTCCATGACGTGCTGAGATAGCCATGCGCCACCCATCGGCCACATCGTATAAGGCGTTCCCTTGTCGACCGGGGCTGCATCACCCCAGAGGTCAGTGTTGTGATGGAGAACAAACCCACTGTTGCAGTTGTACATCTTCTTTGCCATGGCGTTACCGCGGGGACGTGCAATGTCGATGAGGTCGAATAATGCCTTGTGAGTCTCTTGGAGATTGGTTGTGAGAGCATGCCAGTAGTTCATCTCGGTGTTGATGTTGATTGTGTACTTGCTTTGCCACGGCGGGTCATAGTTGTCGTTCCAGATACCCTGCAGATTCGCTGGCAGCGATCGGTCGCCAGAGTCGCGAGAAGATGCTAGCAGAAGGTGGCGACCATAGTTGAAGTAAAGAGTCACCAGCTCAGGATCAGCATTTGGGTTTTTTTTGTAGTTTGAGAGGCGTGTGGGAACGGGTTGGCTACCGGCAGAGCCAGAGGAGCCCAGGTTGAGATCGACGCGCGAAAGGATACCCTCTGTGTCCTTGGCCGCTGCCGTTCTGACACCCTCATAACTGGCCTTGACTGCGTTGTCTAGTTTCTTCTTGAGTTCTGCCTCGTATGCTGATGAGCTCGAGTATCTGTATGCAGTTTCCGCGTCGAAGAAAATGTCGACTGTCGTAGCGCCCGTCACCTGTATCGCTGAACCACTCGTAGAGACAGATCCTAAAAGTGCGTGTAAGCTGAGCGGCAGGCTGTGTACCTACGTAAGGTCTTACCTCCGTCACTCACGACTCTAGCCTCGGCCGTGAACGTAATGCCGCCGTTCGACTTCAACGTCACAGCGTTTACTCCACCTGAAGTAGACGCAGAATTAGACGCCACATTCTTCGACCGGTTGAGAGAAATTTTCGCGTTCAACTTCCCAGCTTGACTTGCCGTCATCCTAAATGCAAGCACACCAGCCGGATAGCTTGCGACGTATTCTCTTCTGTCAAATTTCTCAGCACCCATAAGTTCCCACACGATCACTCAGGCCTTACGTATAGTTAACGCCCCCAAGTGTATAAGTCACCATCGCCGTCCCCAGCCTCGTATCCAACACCCTCGTGTACCCACCCAACGTGCCACTGTGCCCAAAGTCAATCCCCATATCCACGGTGGGCTGGTACTGCTTCGGGCTCGTCGGATTCCCCGCCATGGCATCGAGCGTCTGCTGTCCGGCGCCCGTGACATCCCCACTCGTGAGCTTTTGTCTGATCGCTGATAGCGCGCCGGCAGAATTCGCGTTTCCGCGGTCCTGCCATTGGCCGCTCCAGACTGAGTTTTCGTTGAGGGTGATTTTCTCGGTCGCGGTGCCGTAGACGGCTGCGGCGACGCGGCCATTTCCTAGAGGGAGGGAGGATGAGAGGGCGCTGCCTGCGGAGTTGAAGTAGAGGTAGCGGGACGGGTCCCACTGCGCGTGTGCAATGGGTGCGCTGAGGAGCGCAAAGATGCAGGAGCCGGCGCGCATGATGTCCGGCTTCCCAATGAAAAATGCTTGCGATCAAACAAAAGAGCGTCTTGCCTTACCGGTGCTATATACATTGCCATCCTGTACTCTGTTTCTGGGCCAAGAACTGAAGTCCAATCTACAGCGTGTCACATCCCGAGATGTTCCTCCAGTAGCCTGGTTTCCTTGACCCAGGTCGCCTGGCTAATCAGGGTGAAGATCGGATAATGAATATCGACAACAGGATCTGCGTAGATTAATAGCCGTGGACAACTGCTACAGTCGCTATAGAGCTTGTTGTTGGAACGATTAGAATTAGACCGCATTTCCCCACCCCCGCATTTGAATGGTAAAATTACCCGATCGACCTACAATGGGGTAACGTACGATGGAGTCTTGTCAGACACGCCGGTGGGGAACTCACTCCGCAAGTTGGAGTATAGCCGTGATGGCCGATGTCGACTGAATTAGAAGAGATGGCTTCAAGAGTTATTCCGTAGCAATCGAAATGGCGATATCGTAGAACGATATCGTTGTTCTCTTGCATGCCGTTCCTATATTCTTCCGCCAACAAGCACATACGTAGCAGGACACAGCATCAAGTAACATTACTCAACGTGACGGGGGAGCTGCAATGGGGTATACTATATTCTAGTACATATACTCGCTAACCTCCAACTCCTGCGCCTCAAGCTGTCGCTGCGCCTGCACACCAACCTCCCTCCGCTCGTTCTTCAGACGCTCCGCATAGCACAGCCGCAGCAGGTCCTTTACAACAGCTTCTGTGACAAGCCCGCTGGGCACCCCGTACCCCTTGCCGTACTCCTTCGCGCGTGCGACGACCGCATCAGGGCCCTCGGTGAATAAATCAAAATATAGCGCAGAGTACGTCAACTTTGCGTCGCTCTCGATGTTTTTGAGGTTCTGCTGCAGCACAAGAATGTTGAGCTGCATCGCGGCGCAGCCGTCCGCGTTCATGGACTTGATGCGCTGGATGCAGAGGTACAGGAGGTACGTGTCAGTGAAAGGGGCGAGGCCCGCGATGATTTGTGTGTATTGAGTTGTGGGGAGATACGTTGACATTTCGGCTTCGTAGGCAGTGAGGGCGGTAGTGAGGGCCTGAATGGCAGGGTCGGGGTCTGTGACTGCCGAGTCAAGGTTGTACGTGGTTTGTATGGTGGCGGCGAGCGAGTGCATGGTGGTGAGGCGGAGGTTGACGTGCAGCATGCGATGGACGAGGGTGGCCAGTTTTCGGTATGTATCTACGACCATGTCTAGTTGGCTGGTGAAGTAATGTTAGTTTTCAAATAGGTGAGTGGGATGGTGTGGCAACTTACCCTGCGGTTTCTTGATTTAGTGGCAGGTATACCGCGGTGCCTTCTGTCCTTGATTCTGCGATGAACGTCCATCGTCTATTGTGGCGTTGGCCGCTGATCTGCGGTTTCGACGAATCTGTAGCACGGTTGCTAATATGCCGTAATTGAGATACCTTAGTCGCCAGCCATTTCATGCTGGTGTACAACAGGCATAGCATTTGGATCGTCTTCCTGTCCTGGATGATGTCCTGCTGGTCGATCGGGGCCTCTTCAGTCGCGGCTATGATTAACTTGGTTTCGGTATTAATGAGCTCAAGTTTGTCGGCATCTGAGTCGAACAGCTGGCCGATGACCTCACCAATCTCGCCTTCGAACTCGGCATAAACCGCACACGCCTTGAGTAGCTCGTTCGTGGGCCCCTTAGGTTGGCCCCTGGCCATCATAGCTTTGAAGTTGCCGACACACTTGTCACCGTACGTTCTCATCTGCGTAATGATGAGTTGAGAGAATGCCTGGTCGTGAGGAAGATTATCAAGCATTTTGCAGAAAGCTGTGATGAGGTTGAAAAATTTGACTGTTCCTTTGAAGATGGGCTTCTTCGAGTAATGTGACCACTGCGGATCCTCTTGGAAAGCGTCCAGCTCAACAAAGGTTTTGTCGGACAGCTCGTTCAGCGTGTCATCCAGTTGAGGAAGGAACACGTTCACGAGGAAGTCATCAAGGAATGAGTGCAGGGTACTGATGACGATATCTGAGCCAGATGGTACGACTTCTTTCAGGCGATTCAAAAAGTCAAGAGAGGGCGGCAGTAGGATACCCATGTTAAAGACACTCGGTTCGACCAGCAGTTTGTGGCCTGTGGCACTACCATCAAGATTCGAGCTGGTGTTGTTAGACACGTCTTCCGGCTGTTTAGAATCGGAAACGAGACCGGGTACCGAGGACTTCAAGATGAACTCGAGACTATCGCGCTCCTCTGCAAGCTCGGTTGATTTTGTGTCCATGTCCGAGAGCTTGAACATCCGCTTGTTCCTGTCGCGCGGTGTGCGCGAATACGCACTTCCACTGGTAGCCTTGCCTTGGCCACGGCCACTGCCAAAGTCACCGTCTGTGGCAAGGTAGTCATGAAGCAGAGATCGGATCTACAAAAGCATTAGCAACTGTGCAGATTTAAACGACGTACACCACTCACCTCGTTCTGGAAGAGTTTCCACAATTCCTTGAATCCTCGGGTGAGTGGAGTGCTATTTGAATCACGGATACCGTCTCTGCGGACAATACCGGTCACAACATCGTACACTACACGGTGACTCTCAGCGATTGCTTCGAATCGAGCATACAAAGTCCACAGTAGATCATTGAGGACACCTGCGCGGAGCTCGTCACTTTCGGCGGCAACCGTGCGCTTCTCCTCCTTTCTGGCAGCGTACGCGCGTATGATGCTGGGATGGCGCTGCGTGACTTCGTTGTTGGACTTCTCGACAACTCTGTATAGCTCCACAGGCAGACGCTCGTGAATTGTATCGACTGCAATGTCGAGTCGGTTCATCTTGTTGAGCGCCTCTACAATCAGTCGAATGTACTCAAAGGTGTCAGCTTCCGGGTTACGCTGTGAATCATCGACCATAGGTTCGGACGTGTCGAGGTCAGACAAGAACTCATAGAGCCTCCGCGCACGTGCATGCCCCTTGCTGCGTTCTGCTCCGTCGCCTTTTGGTTGGTTCTGCGCGTACACTTTCCATCTATCCTCACAGTAAGGTGACTTAAGATATAAGTGATTATGCAGTTCTTCCAGTAGGATATCGGTCAAGGAGTGTTCTTGGTTGCTTAAGTATGTACGAAGTTCACTGAGAGCGCCAATCTTCTCCATCTCAGATTTTCGTATCATGCGCAATGCATCCTGCAGGATGTCGACAGCGGACAGAAAACGTTTCTCGGAGATGCGGGCTTCCAGCTTGTCCGGTACCAACTGCAGTTGCTCGATGATGTTCAGCACTTGAATCATCTCGTCGTAGTTTTGCGATGAAGTTGCAAACTCCTTCAGCTCTGGCTTCGTTGTGGATAAGTGGACCTTTGCCTGCGTCAAAGACTCCTTGAGAGTCCTGACACGGATTTGAGAAGACTGCAAACTGGATTGGATCTTGTGGAATGTACCAATGGAACTGTTGAAGCCTTGGTGGTGCTCGTTGACAATGGCCTTGAGCGCGCGTTGCATGTCCTGGTGGGTCTGTTGGAAGCTGTTATACTGGCCTGCTAGTCCCAGCGAGCTAGAATCCATCAGCTTGAGCGCCACCTCGACGGGCACGCAGTTCTCCGAGGTCATGAACTCCCAGTTCTGTTTGATGTATCTGAGAACTTCCTCCATCTGCTGGCTTCCTGGCCCGTAGTTGCTACCAGGACCGCCGGCGCTTCTCGGTCTTACCTCACCACTCCTCCTGTTTGCCCGCGAGCGCTCGAGACTGGTCGGTCGCTGTACCTGGGGAGCGTCCTCGTCTTCCTGCGAGAAGCCGCCGTAGCCACCGTAGCCGCCTGGCCGCCGGCGCCTCTCGCCGCTTGGTCTCTCCGCACTCGGCCTGGGCCTGTCTGCGCTCGGGCGCCTGGGGTAGTCGTCGTCTGCAGCTCCGAGGCCGCCATATCCACCCTCGCGGGAGCCGTAGCCGTTGGTATAACCTCCAGAGCCGTTCGTCCTCGAGCGGAAGCCGCCTGGCTCACGCGACATGGCGCCTCTTTGGTTGGGTGTCGGTTTGCACGTGTGCTTCAGTTCATCGCATTTACAGGTCGGTGTGCTAGCGAAGCATGGTAGGGAAGGTGCGGTTCACTGGCGGGGGGACGTGGACGGCAGGCGCAGGGCGTATGCAGAAGGCGCGGTCCAACTTATGGAAGGGGCGGTTGTGGATTTGCAGAGTTGAATGGCTTGCACAGTGATATCAGCAGACCTTTCACGCAAGGATATTGAGGTGGTTGCCAATCTGGGTTGCTGCACTCGACAGCGCACCACTTGTCGCATTGCGGCGCCAGCACCTCCGCGTTGCCAAGAAATGCCTCGGCGCACGTTTTTCCGCGCCCGGTGAAGCTCCATCGCTCCTCACTCTGTGTCGCGCCCATTACCCCGTCGCAGCAGCCCCTCTGCTTTTCCCTTCCACTCTCGCGCGTTTGGAGATGCTCCGATAGACACCGCGCTGCACGACTCCCAACGAACCCTCGCGCGCCCCGGAGCGCGACAGCTCAACATGGCGGCCGTCCACAATGGCACCAACGGCATGAACGGCGCCTCGTTCCCTCCGGCGCGTTTTTCCAAAGTCCCAGAGTCGATTTCGGTCCCCGTAGCCGACGAGGATGGCATCGTCGACATCGACCTCGAGTTGGGCGAGCAGATCGAAGACGACCCGACGGAGCTGCTCACGCTGCTCGAGACGGAGCGCAGCGCCAAAACCACGTGGGTCATGGTCGCCATAGCCTACGCGAAGCACAAGAAGCTAGACGTGGCAATCGAAGTGCTCGGAAAAGCCATCAGCGTCTTTGCCCATGCGCGCAGCGATGAGAAGCTCAGCATCCTCAATGCGACGTGCTGGCTGTACCTCCTCAAGTGTCGCGAGGCCCCGCGTGTCAACAGTGGTGCGTAGCTACTTCAAGGATGTTTCTGGAGAAAGGAGACTGACTATGGCAGACAACGACCCCGACGTCAAGACCAAGGACTACTACCTTCAGCAGGCGACTGGCGTCATCAACGAGGCGTCGCGCATCAGCCCTTCGTACCCGCCGCTCTACCTCGCCCGCGGCGTCCTGTACCTCCTCCGCGCATCCATGGCGAAACAAGGTGTCTCCAGCGCCACCGGGCCGAATGCTGTCAACACAGAGCGCATGGACACGCTGAAGCAGGCGGTCAAGTGCTTCGAGGATGCCATTCGCGCGTCGGGCGGCAAGAACCTCATGGCCAAGATGGGCAAGGCGCGTGTCAGCTACTCCATGGGCAAATATGCCGAGGCCCTGAAGGCATATCAGAGCATCTTGGAAAGCTCGCCTGGTCTAATCGACCCAGATCCGCGCATCGGTATCGGATGCTGCTTCTGGCAGCTTGGCTTCAAGGACGACGCCGCTACCGCTTGGCAAAGGTCTCTCGAGCTGAACCCTCAGTCCAAAATCGCTCTGACGCTGCTTGGTCTGCACACCTTGAACAAGACGTCCACGCTTCCTGCGACCGATCCGTCTTTTGCCGAGTTCACCACGAGTTCCATCAGAAACTACATTGCTCCTTCGCTCAAAGTGGATAACAAGTACCCTCTCACATGCGCCACTCTTGCCAAGTGGTACTACATCTCCAAAGACATGGACAAGGTTGAGAAACTCTCTCGACGTGCCATCGAACTCACTGATGTCAATGCCATAGCAAGTGACGGCTGGTACCAGTTGGCGCGGAAAGAACACCAGCTTGGGGACCTTAACAAGGCTACGGACTACTACCAAAGATCCGATCTTGCTCGTGGAGGTGACAACGCCGGGTACACGCCCGCCAAGTTTGGATCTGCCCAACTGAGGGTATTGAAACATGACCACGATGGTGCCAAGTTCCGTTTGGAGAAAATTCTGCAGCAACAATCGCCTGTCGTGGAAGCGCAAACTCTTCTTGGCACACTCTATGCCGAGGAGGTCTTCTCTGGACAGGCAGGAAAGGATGACAAGTCAGCTGCGCTCAAGAAGGCATTGAAATACTTGGAAGACGTTCAAAAAGCCTGGAAGGACACGAAGAGGAAGCTGACACCCGACCCGTCCGTGCTGCTCAACCTCGCCCGCCTGTATGAGACCGAACACCCGGAAAAGAGTCTGAAGTGCCTCGAAGAAGTTGAACAGATCGAGCTGGATGGCATACCCGAGGAGGACCGTCCGGACGTCGAAGATGAAGCAGAGCTAAAAAATGCGCTTCGTGAGCTATTGCCACCCCAATTGCTCAACAACATGGCATGCTTCCATTACCAGGCTGAGCGCTACTTGCGTGCGCGAGAGCTGTTCCAAGCGGCACTTCAGGGCTGTGTCAAAGCTGCAGACAGGGACGAGAGTATCGACACCGATGCGCTAGTTACTTCGATCAGCTATAATTTAGGCCGAACGTACGAGGCTGAAGGGATGCTGACCGAGGCCAAGGGCGTTTTTGAGGGTCTTCAGAATCGTCACCCTAACTACATTGATGCCCAGATCCGTCTTGCATACATCGCTCTCAGGCAGCAGCCCACAGACGAGGGCCCTAAGGCTGTTAAGGATCTCGTGAGGGGCCACGAGGACAACCTTGAGGTTCGTGCTTTGTACGGCTGGTATGCCAACAAGTCGAAGAAGCGAGGCGTGCCTTTTGCGGAAGACCAAGAACAAAGACATTACAAGCATACGTTGCAGAAGTTCGACAAGCATGACACGTATTCTCTCACCGGCATGGGTAACATTCACCTCGCGATTGCGCGTGAAATGCGACGAGACACCGAACAAGACAAAGAGAAGAAGCGCAAGATGTATGAGCGAGCTGTCGAATTCTTCAACAAAGTTCTGGAGTTGGACCCACGGAACGCATATGCCGCGCAAGGCATTGCTATCGCCATGGCAGAGGATAGGAAGGAGCATTCAACAAGCCTTCAAATCTTCATGAAGGTCAAGGACACTCTCAAGGACTTCAATGTGTACATGAACCTAGGTCACACCTATGGTGAGCTGAAACAGTACGCTCGTGCGATTGAGAACGTAAGTCATACAAAACAGTCCAGAGACATCTACTGACGCATTGCAGTACGAGATAGCCCTGAATAAAAAACCGCATGACTTGAACATAATTGCATGTCTTGGCCGCGTCTGGTTTGTGCGAGGAAAGAGCGACCAGAGCCTGTCACACATGAAAACCGCATTGGACTACTCGCAGCAAGCCCTCAAGCTCGCACCCAACCAGAACCACTTGCAGTTCAATGTAGCCTTCGTGCAATTTCAGATCGCACAGCTCGTATACAACCTGAAGGAGACTACGCGAACTCTCGTCGACGTCGAAGAGGCCCAGCAAGGCCTGGATGAAGCCATCAAGATGTTCGAAGCCGTGGCGAACTCCGAGAATCCACCTTATCCCAAGGACGATATCATCCAGCGTGCAAACATGGGTCGCAACACGATGGCCAAGCAACTCCAGCGTAGCCACGACAAGCAAGCGGAGTACGAGAGGGAGAACGCAGACAAACTCCAACAGGCCCGTGAAGCACGCGAAGCCGAAATCAAGAAGCGCGAAGATGAGAAGCGCCGAGTGGCCGAGGAGCAGGCCGAGCGCGCGCGCAAGATCTTGGAGGAGCGGCAGAAACTCGAGGAGCGTGACAGGGAGTACATGGAGCGTCGTATCGAAGAGGACCGGCGGCGCCAGGAGCTCATCGACGACAGCGAGATGCGCAGGAGCGAGCGACGCGCAAAGGGTAAGGGCGGCAAGCGGAAGAAGAAGGGCGACGCCGACGATTCCGAGACCGAGGCCGGCGGTTCAGACTCAGAGGCCAGCGCGAAGCCGCGCAGGCGCAGGAACAAGAGCGCGGGTGCTTCGGGCACGGACGGTCTCTCCGACGAGGAGCGGCCTCGAGCGAAGAAGAGGAAGCTCGCCCGCAAAAACGAGCCTGCGGGCAAATACAAGTCAGCCGAATTCGTCGACGACGACAGCGACGACGAGCTCCCGGATGCGCCGGCGCCTGCAGCTGACAATGAAGACGCTATGCCGAGCGGGGACGAGGATATCTCAGCACCGCGGGCTGCTGGACGGAAGCGCGTCGTTGACGAGGATGAAGATGAGGACGACGACGTCGCGGCGCCAACTAACAATGGTGATGGCGCTGGTGTAACTGCCGTGGATGATGATGAAGAAGACGAGTAGCGTAGCAGAGCTGTAGGGGGGATTGCTGCGTGTGGCCGTGGCCTAGCCAGGACCTGGATTGAGGGATTCATTCATATTGCATTAGCGCTGAGGCGTTCGGCTCGGTGAGACATAGGATTTGTATACCAATCGTGGGTTTGAGAGAATTTGTAGTATAGTCTGTGTGTCAAAGAGGAACTCCATCTAAGTGATCCGTCTAGTTCCATGTCTATGTCTATTCATCGTGTTCCGTCCCCCTCTATCATCTCCCTCAACCATCCTCCTACCCTCTCCGCAACTGGGACGCTCTGCCGGATGCAGAAGCCGTGCTCCCACCCCTTGGACGTGTCGATTTCCATGACCGGCTTCCACGCGTCGTTGCCTGAGTGTGCTTCGGGTCGGCCCCGCGCGGCTATGAGCTCGTCGCGCGTGGTGTCGGCAACCCAGTGGTCTTTTTCGGCAAAGAGGAAGCGAAGGGGCACTGCGGGGGACGAAGGGCTTGGGTTAGAGGCGCCCCAGATCTCGGTGGACCACGTATCTTCGGTGATCTCGCGCATCTCGTCGCGTGCCATGTGGAGTGCCTGGTGCACGCCGTGAGGCGACTTGACGAAGGAGGCTGTGGTGTTCGCGGCGTCAGGTGGGAAGGATAGGAACTTTTGTATGAGGAAGGTGAGGAGGGGCAGAGGGAGGAGGAATGTCAACGCGTGAGCTAGTGCGGACGCGATGCGGGGGAGGTGTGGGAGCGTGAGCAGGGGCTGGTGGGTTGTTAGTATCGGATTGTGATGGAGACTTTTGCCGCGATAGACTTGGACTGGTGCCTGTGTGGGCAATAGTTGTTAAATTCTTTACGTACAGTAGCTTTCTTCCCGCTATCACTCTTCGCAATGTGCGTTACTGTCGGGAACAAGCACACCCCTCCTGCGATGCACATTGCCTCTTTCTCAACTTCGGCTTTCTCCCTCACCCTGCGGATGACCTCAAGTAGGATGTACGATCCCACCGAGTGCCCCATGAGTATCACGCGTACATCCTGCACGTGATTAATTTCTTTAACATCGCGGACTAACTCTTCAAGTGCAACCTGGGACTTAACAATTTGTTCTTGCAGGCTGAAAGGTGGGTCACGACCTTGTCTTCCTTCCGTCGATGTGGAGGCTTCGAAGGCCGAAAGACTTCTACCGAAGACGTGGAATGATGTCGAAGGAAAGGAAGACCGGGTGAGGAGACCGTAGATTTGCGTAAGAAAGGTGCGATAGTATTCGATGAGGCCTGGATTGCCCGTGATGAAGTAGACGATGTAGGCGCGTTTGGCTTGTGTTGCGGATGGGTCGTGCAGATAGATTTGTGAGGCGGGGAGAGACTGCGCCATGTCGAGCTGTAGTGGTGCCAGCACAAGGCGCAGCTGCAAATCTCCGCGCTATATCTTCTCACAGATTCCTCTTCTTCTGCCGCAATCTGCAAGACTTATGTTGTTGCACGACCTCAAGTTCGAGGTTCCAAAATTGCGGGTGAGCTACCGTGCCTTGGTGGTCAATGCGCATCGTAAGTCAATGCGCACCCCAACATGATCACTCGGCCAGCAAAGTGAGGCTGTAGAGACGCCTACAATCAATATTATCACGAGATTCTTTAGAGTTGAGGCCTCAGAGGTCTGTAGATTATTGCTAGCTACTCAGATGATCGATATCTACTTGGTTTTTTGATGATACGGCCTCTGCGCGACTGTGAGGCGGATGCAACGGATGAGGCCTCATCAACATCTACAGCCTCACGCTGAGCCTGTGTCTTCTCAATAGATCTGCTAGAAGGCTTCAAGACCTTCTCGTTACTCTTTTTAGACAATTTGATACGATTTTGAAGTTGCCTTTGTGCCTTGCGGGCCTGTTGTTTGAGACGTCGATCTGCAGCCTCATCGGCCCTCTGCTTTGCGCGTGCATCTCTAGCAGCTGCTCGAGCAATACGCCTCTCCTGGAGTAGCCTTTCCTTCAGCTTCTTACTGGCCCGACGGGCCTCTGCTTGCTCACTTTTTTGAAGCTGTATCTGTTGCTCCTCTATGTCTCTTTCGTGTTGACGATCGTGGGCCCGCTGTACGCTATAGGGTGACCAGGAAACAGCTCCACCATGATACTCATCGGGCCGATCGAGAGGCAGAGGCCTGCCTCACTTTGAGCTTCTCTTTTGAGTAGCCAGAGCCTCTCGGAGGCACTTATTTTCATGCTCTAGGAGCTGGTTTTGTATAGATATTGAGTGTAATGTTTGACTGAGCTTGTATGACTCCTCAGTTGCTAGACCCTTTACAGCGGAGCATAGAAGTCGCTCGAATTTACGCCAATCGGACGCGCTGAGCACTGAGGTGTTCCGTCTAATGGACTGATCTCGTAGGACTTCCTTTTCTTGTTGTTGGTTGATGTTCTGGCGGTTGTTGTTCACGACTGCACGCGATTGAGTGATCCCTTGGTGCCTTCGTGATAACGTAGATCGTACAACGTGATGTTTTCTAGCCATTTGGCTATATGAGAAAGATTCTCCTGGTTGCAGCGATTCGATATCATTAATCGCAGCCTGAATCGGGTCCATATTGGTGGAGTTACAACGCGTTGCGTAGAGCGAGCGATCATGTTGGGGTGCGCTGACTTGCGATGCGCATTGACCACCAAGGCACGGTACCGGTACCCGACAGACGCTAGCGTGTTTTGTTTTTACGACATCTTTCGCCTTCACAACGCCCTGCGCTCCTCCCTCGTCCGCAAGCGAGATCTGTGAGGCTGCCCATCAATCAATAGAGATAAAGCAATATGCTTTCAGTAGTGGAGAGGCTCGAGCTGTAACCAAGCCGTTATATGTCAATTTCAGATTCTCGGAACAATGGAGCGGCGCCTCAACGCCCCCTCCCCTCTTCGCCGCCATCAGCTCAAGCTCGCCAGATGGTCAAATAATCTTCAAGCAATTGTATCCAAGATCCAACGTTCAGTTTCTATGATTGAGGTCCCCCGCTTTGATGGTTTCAGTCTGCAGACTGCAAATGAGCATGGCGATGCGACGCGTTGTACACAGTTGACCGACGACGAACAGCTCACATGGCAGCTTAATATGTGATTCAATTCGCAAAATATCAGTAAGATTCACGAGCTGCAATTTGGCGCCGCCCTGCTGAGTTTGGTGGCTCGGCCTACTCCGCGGCTTTCGGCACGTCCCGTTTCCTGTTGTTTAGGGCTACGGTACTAGCATGCTATTTTCTCAATTAGACAGTTAACGACAAGAGCAGAACTACCAGGTTGAAGTAGACTCCAATCTGACGGATCTGAACGAAGTGACAGCAATCGACAGGTGCTGACCTGATGTCAGTGGCCCCATCGTTCCTCGCTCGTGCTCACCATATACGTCGTAGAATGCAGTGCCTCAAGTGCACCCTCCCTACGAGAATCAATTTAATCTGTAAAACAGTGTTCCAAGTTCCCGAGTAGTTTCCCGAGCCGTCTAGAGCCAGCAAGATAATCCCCATGGCTCACTTCCTGTCCGGTGTTCCAGCAGCGCCTCAAACACCCACGGGGGCAGGCCATCGCCTTTGCTGCCAAGTAATGTATTTACCTCAGACTGCCCAACGATCGTCTTCTGCTCTCTTCTGCCCTTCCCCCACTCTTCCACGGCTCAAGATACCTCATCGTTTGGCTCTGTGTTCGCAAGCACTCAGCAGCGCAGCATCAAGAAGAAGATGGCCAACCACTCAGGTTGGCTCACAGCACTTGTTGCTTTTTCAATATGGGTGAGTAGATTTGGACGTATTTCTCAAGCCCTTGCGGTGTCAGATCGTAGCTGGGAACCTGAACAAGCCTAGAGTGCACCAGTGCGTGTAGCGCCTGCCACAGCTGCAGCGCCACAGCAGTATTGCCTGATTTCTACTGTCTCATCAACGTTCATAACATTCGTTCAGGCCCTTTTATTTTCTTCCTCGCGCTTCTCTCCTTGCTTTGAGTATCTCGCACAGCCTCGGCACAGTATGACCCGTCGCAACTCATTTAAGACTTTTTCTTTTCATCTTCGTAGCGTGTACTAACCTGACTAGAACCACTACCACTGGTATGATGAGTACGAAAACCGTCGCAGGCGCTACGAGCACCAATTTATGTACCTTCTGTTCCGGAACGACATCCAACGCCAGCGGTGCCACGCCCGAGGTCACACAGGTAGTTACCACCAGTGCGTTCGGCTCTCTGCCATAGGTAGAATACAGCATTTCCAAGCCTACAGGAGAAGTTAAGCCGAGTGCTCCACCAAGCAATGCTCCGGAAAGCGTCAAGCCTAGCAGTCTAGCAAGTTCCAACACCAGTGCTTCAATAAGCAGTGCGTCGGGAAGTGTGAGGCATAGCGCTTTAAGACGTGGCAATTCCAGCACTACAGGAAGCAGTAGTTCCAGCATGACAGGAAATGGCATCCTCACTCGAACTAGCACAGCGCGTGCCTCGACAACAAAACAAGCGTCGCTGGCGAGCCCAACTCAGTCAAGTCCCATCTTCTCTTCGTCGGCCGGATTACTATCGATTCCCAGCACTGGGGGACCGACTTCTTCACCTCCAAATGGTCTCAATCCCACATCCTCAGGTTCATCAACAAGCACACGGCCCAGTCCCTCTTTTCTGGCTAAAACATTGTCGACTACCAGCTCTGGGCAATCGGCCGCTGCAACGTCTTCCATTGGACCAGATCCCACGTCTACGGCTTCAGAACCAAGCCCACAACCCAGTGCCTCTTCTTCGGCCGGAGAGTCTTCGAGTTTCGGGACTGCAGGAGCGACAGCTTCTAGCGTTGAAGGGCCATCGGGCTCCAATGGCTTGTAATTCTGTGCTTACGGTTTCACAACAAACAAGCGCACAACCCACCCATCCGTTTTCGCTCATTAGAAGTTCCACATTCATATTGATAACTACATCTATCGCCACGGTGAGGGCGACGACTACGATGACTTCTTCCCCTTCGACTTACCTAAGTCATTCTTCGCCAACGTCTCAGCCTTCACCTACCGGGTCAACCTCAGTTGGGGACGGCAAGCAGTGTGGCGCAGCAGCAGCTGGGTGCCCAGGGAAGAATCATAGCAGTGGGAAGTTCTTCCTCCGCAGCCACGTTGTCTACGGCAGACATGAGTTTGAGAACCTCTACATTGAATCTGCCCCCGCAAGTAAGTCGCCAATCCCAAGTGAAGGTCATCGAAGCTGATTCGGCACATCAGACGCGGAAAATATGATTCCTGTCTTCACTTCCGATCATTCTAAAGCGTATCTTGACTACTACGATCTTAACACGGGCGGCCTTCAGTTCTACCACGCGAAGCGTGCTACCCGCGGCCTCATAATCAATATCGACAACGACTAGAACGCTTGGTCTTCAGTCTTTATTTCTTATACCGTTGGGACTGCCCGGATGAATATCGACTGGGGCGAGCTTGAGTGGCAGAACGACCGCTTCGGCTCATGGCTGGCATGCAAGGAGAATGGCCAGATTGAGCTGCAGTCGCAAGACGTGGCTACGAACCAAGACATTGACCAGTCCAAATGCGCGAAGGTGCAATTGATCACTGATAATACTCCGTAAGTGATCTTACATGAGTGTGAATGGCCGCCTCCGTATGGAGTCGGGCTATAGAGTCTGGCGTTGGAGTTCGGCGACGGAGGCGCAATTTGTTGGATATGTACTTTCAGGTCGAGGGTTAGAGATGATGGATTGGAGCGTTGCATTGCACTCCTTCTAACTTGAAGCTTTTCACGAGGATGGCCACCATAGTACAATGTCGACCTTCTGTCCTTCAGAATCGCTGCAAGCTCGCACTCCGTGAACGCGCCTATCTCCGGCTTAGCTCCACATTTGCCCATGCTAACTACAACGAGAGACAATTGGATCGGTTGTCGGCATAACGACATCGAACGAAAAAGCCTCACCGACTTCCGCAGATCGGATCTTTCTATCGCTTCCTGGATTCTTCGTTCTTCCATATTTCGCTGGTGGACTGGCGGAGGAAGAAATGTCTACCCGGAACGATGAGCCAGCGGCTCAAGAGACGACGCCGCTCTTGGCTCGCTCTGCGGAAGCGGAGCAGCTCGCCGCGGCGAAAAAGCGGGGTGTTTTCCCGGCGCTCCTCTGCGCTTTTGTGGTGAGAAACCAAAGTTCGAAGCACGCGACCACTATAATTTACGCTGACATGACTTCGTGGGTAGACTTCTTTGTCATTTGGCGTTACTCAAGTTCCGTTAGTATATTCTAGCCGAAAGCTTGGTTTGACGCATGCAATCTAACCTCGACAAGCATCCTTTACATTTTCCGGGTCATGGCCTGTGATGCGTACTATTTGGAGCATAATGTTTTGCACCCACCGGAGGACCGTTGCTCGCTTCGAGAGATCGGGGCGCGAACTGCACGAGAAGTCGCCATTGTTGGGATGTCGACAACATTCTTTGGCGTTGCGAATTTACTGGTCGCTACGTGGTGTATCAAGAAGCTAGGTGTGAAGCAAGCACTGCTGATACAGATCTTCTGGCCAGCCGTGAGACTTGCGATACAGAATTTGGGCGCGATGACCGGTGGCAGCAAAGGCATCCTCATCTTTCAGGCGAGTCAGATTATCACCATCATTGGAGGTCCTAACGGCTATGTCCTTGCGTTGAACTCGTTTGTGACAGAAATCGTCAACCCGGAAGAACGGACGGGAGCTTTGGGTCAGATCCAAGGCTATATGATGATTGGCTCAGCTATTGGATTTCTCGTTGGAGGCGTTCTTGGAGATGCATTCGGCATCCTGGCACCCTTTCGCATTACGCTCCTCCTTTTTTTGCTGTGTTGCGTATACGTCGCGATCGCCTTACCGGTGTTACCGCGAGCCGACCCAAACAATACAGACACGAGGCAGAAGTCTGTAGGACTGATGCGCTTCTTTGGACCGCTACGGATTTTCACTCCTCAGAAGTGGACACTGAAAGACGGACGGACAAGCACGCAGTTTGGTGCATTAATGTTGGGTATCGGCGTATTCCTGGCTATTCTCGCAACAGGTTACCTCGTTACCCTGCTGCAGATGTATGCCACTACTGCATTTGGATTTGGCACTTCAGCCAACGGCTACTTGATCTTCATGTACTCATCACTGCGAGGACTGTACCTATCTCTCGCATTTCCGCGCATCATCAAAATCGGACGCAAGTGGCTGCAGCCTCCGACCAGCGAATCATCCAAGATCGAGACGGCCGCATCAGAGCCTGTTGGAACATCGGCTAGCGAGATTGAGATTGCGGATTCCATGGACGCGGAGACTGAGCCGCTCAACCCGCCACAGCGAGAGAATGAGGAGGAAACCTTTGCATTCGATTTACTGTATGCGCGATGCAGCCTGCTCGTGGATGGTATCTTAACCGGCCTCTGTGTCTTCGTCTCGGAAGGATGGCAGATGTATATGGTAGCTGTGGTATTGCCACTTGCAGCAGGCACAGGATCCGCATCGAAGGGCAGCATACTTCAGATGATTGCGAGCAAAGACCGTGTAGATGCCTTGAGTGGTATCACGCTTGTGGAGAACGTGGCAAGGCTGTCGACTAGTAAGATCTCCTTGGTCATTTTGTTTTCAAAACGTGGAACCGAGCTGACACAGATAGTATCCGTCTTCGGGTTCGTGTTTGCGGCACTGGCAGAAGTCGGAAAGACGCATCTTGTATTCGTGTGCAACGCGGGAGTTGCTCTTATAGGATTTATCGCGTAAGTCCTACTACAGGATGCTAAGTACATTTGCTGATTTGTAATAGCCTACTGTTCTCACGTTTTCCGCCTGATGGGGCAAGAAGGATCGATATCTAAGGTTCTTGGCAGTTTTGCGCTCTTTGTACTGAAGTCATACCTCAGGCATACCAGCGATACGTAATAGAGTAGCTTTGCAACTGGTCGAAACAAACCAACTCGCGAGCGAATGAAATCTTGAGCCTTCTTGTCTGTGAACCACCAAGCCAACAGTGAATGAGCCGCAGTTAGGGAAACCGAAGGGAGATACTTGCCACTTCCATGAAACATTTGATACCGTCGAGGCGTGTTGATTTTGCACCATCGTAAAAAAACGGTGAGCAAAGCTTGTGCCTCAACGAATGCAGCCTACGCAGTCTGATGTCCCTGTTTAAAGTCATCTGGAAACTTTGTCCATCACGAAACACGTCTTCATCGTATAATTAGTTCAGTGATTTTCTTCTCATTCAAATCCAGACCTCGCAGTCGTCCTGCTACTTATTCATCATTAGTACCACCAGGCACCGCAACATACTTCCCAAGCTTCGCCAGTAACTCCGCCACCCGAAATGGCTTTGTTATAACCGAATCCATCCCTGCCTTTTCAGCCATGGCTATCTGCTCTGTACGGGCATTCGCTGTGACACCAATAATTACGTTTCTCTTTTTTTCTCCTTCCGCCTCGATAGCTCGTATCTTCTTCGACGCTCTGATGCCATCGCACACGGGCATTTCCCAGTCCATCAGAATGCAGTCAAAACGTGTGATATTGTCGTCCGGTGCCGGAGTGCCGAATTCCGGTGGCCGATTGTACAAGCGTAGGATCGAATCGACCGCTTCACCACCGTGGTTGCAAGTGCGCACCACGCAGCCTACTTTGCGGAGTTGCTTTGCGAGAACCTTCTGATTGAGGAGGTTGTCCTCGACAAGAAGGATTTTGTAAGTCACAGATGGCGAATGGGGAGGCGCCTGAAGGCCGTTGCCCATCCCAGTTGATCCGAGGGACTTGAGAGCGTGATTTGTTTTGGCGACAGAATACATGTGGCCCGTAGAGTCGATCGGTGTGGCCGACTCGCTGAGTGACAACCGTACCTTAGTGTAAAATGCGAACGTACTACCGACTTCGAATTCTGATTCGATGCCAATGCGTCCGCCTTGCATTTCGGTGAGTTCTTGTGAGATGTACAAGCCGAGGCCAGAGCCGCCATATTCGGTATGGGTCCGCCTCTCGGCTTGGTTGAACTTCGTGAAGACATTACTAACGAACTCTGGTTTAATGCCTTTTCCACTATCGATAATTGCGTAATGCAGATAGAGAATATCCCCTTCCCCGTAATCTGACTCGCGCGTTAAGTCTGGTCGCCGTGTGCCAGTGGAATACCATTTAAAGTTTGGCCCAAACGTATGTTCAGGTGGAGGGCTTGCAGAGGAGCCACACCGAATCGTGATTTGTCGTATCGGCCGTGATCTTGAGAACTTGATTGCGTTGCTAAGAAGATTGACCATTATCTGCATCAGTCGGGACGGATCGGCACACACTGTTGAAGATCTGTCCATAGCTGGCGAGCTGTCCGTGTCTGTGCGAATATCGATATCGTTCGCGTCGCATTCTGCCGAAAACATTTGTAAAGCTTGATTGACAAGGTCCTGCGGGTGGAAGGCTTTGGGCGATATCGTCAGCAGCTTCGAATCGAGCTTGCCTAGTAGCAATATGTCGTTGATTATGCGTCGTTGGTGCGCTGCGCAAAACAGGATCGACTCCGCAGCTTCAGCATTGAGCTTGATGATCTCGAATAAAGAATCTACGTCGCTCTTGCTCTGTGCGTCCTGCAGTGACATGATCACACTGTCTGCGCATTGGGTGATGGCTGAAAGGGGATTTCTCATCTCGTGCGATGTGATATCGATGAATTCTTCCTGTCTCTGCCGCTCTTTGCGGGCCGCTTCGGCATTCCGGAGATGTAACTGCTCTGACCATTTGAGATGCGAAATATCCGTGAGGGAACCCATGAGCGAATGCACGGTACCGTCGCGATTGAGATTTGGCGATGCAGCGTACATAAGCCAGAAAGGTTCGTCGCTCGAGGGCAAGTCATGGCCCAGCTGCGGCGGCTGATAGTATTTCTTCAGCCGCAAGGTGTCCGATATTTCCACTGCTTGTACTAAGCATTTCCCCATCTCGCCAAGAGCTCGAGGATGATCATCTGGGTGGATGTATTCTTTCCAATCAAACTTTTCGGGATCGCGTTGGTCATAAGGCAATTCAAATATCTCCCAGAACTGTGTATTGGCCCAGAGCAAGGTGCCGTCCGCGGCAAGCTCATAGATGCCTACTGGCACAACCTCAGCCAGCCGGCTAATGCGTCTTTCTGTATGACTGAGCTCCTCCTTCAAGTCGAGTTCTCTTTTCTGTGTATCCTTCTGAATCGTGATCCTTGCCATCAGCTCTCTGAGTTGGCGTGTGAGCTCAGTCATGGACTGCTCGTAGTCCAAATCAAAGGGCTGTCGGGGGTTGAGGCCCAGCATGATGTACCCACGGACTATCTTGCTGATCTCTAAAGGGATTATCACAAGATGCCGACTTGGTTCACCATATCCTTGCCAATCGATGTTTTCAAGGATGGTAGGATCAACTTGCTCTTTCGATAGGTCCTGGCCATCGGGGATTAAAGGTCAGATGATCAATTGCGGGACTTGGGTCAAAAGTTGCTTACAATCATTAGAAAGTCTGTTGGAGATTCCTGCGCGCGCCTGAAGAGAGAAACTATTGGGCAAGGCTTGTATTGCGCAAGGAGCTAAGACGAGGAATGGGTCAGCAATGCTTCGAAGGAGATAATGTAAGATAGAGTTTCTGTAACTAACATCGAGGGTACTGGGTGCGCCAGCATGATCTGGAGGTAGGCCGATCGTGTGTCTCAGGCGGAGTGTCCCGTTATGCAGGTCGTGCTCGTCTGTACCGTACATAATGGCCATTGGAATATCACGAGGGTGTTGGGCCAGGACATCGTGGATATGCTGCCATGTTGACTCGATAGTAGCAGAGGGGGAAAGCCCTAGCCTTTTTGATAAAGCCATTCTACGATTCTGCAGAACGGCTCTGGTTACCTCAGTCCAGGAGAAGTAGACTCCGCCATGATTGCCTGCATCATTCTTTAGCGAAACCAGACCCCCGTCCCACCATGTCTCTTCCAGGAAGCCGTCTCGGTGGAACGGTATTTCGAGTTCGTTCTGGGAAAAACCTTGCTGGCCGTTCTCTAGGGTGTGAAATAAAGGGCCATAGAATCCCCAGAGATGTTCCATGGTCTCCTTGAAAGCATTCCCCATCAGTTTCGGGTGTAGGCTACCAAGGAGAGGAGCTGCGCTTTCGTTATAGATGGCGATGCGCTGGGGACCCCAGTAGATTGCGGCAGCCCGGCTATCAGAAAAAAGCATTTGGGTGTACAGCCGAAGCGCATGGGACCAGGCTGCACATGGACCTAAAGGAGTCGCCGACCAATCCAGATTACGAAAGAAGTCGGTATGGTCGGATGGAGGCAGAGCATCTAACCAGGTGGCCTCATTTCGTGGAGTAATGGATTCATTGCGCGAAGCTTGCAAGCCAGAAGGCGATGCCGGGTCATCTTTCCTCAGATGTTCCAGTATCCATAGCCCCGAGTTTTCGTCAAAATGTGCTGAGCGTGGACGAAGGTCTGAGGCATCCAGGACAACATTGATGGTCCACTTAGCTAACCCCGCCTTGTCGAAGGATTGTTTGATGCCGAGGTGTGTCGGAGGGACCCGCGCCTGCAGATCACTCATGACATGCCACGTAACATGGGAATTGGGGGTTAACCGTCGTGATAAACGCGCGTTTTCGTTGTTGACTTGCGACTGCCGGATGAACCTGCTTACGAGGACTGTTCAGAATCGGATGTCGCCTCAGACTACGTCTTGGTTACGGGTCTAGAACGCGAGTCGTACTAGCGTCGATCTGACGTCGATCATAAACCGATCGTCGACGTCTCTGCTAAACCCTCTGATCGTTGAAAATACCCCCTAGACGTCGCAACTCCTCATCATCCGTATAACGTTCTACAAGTTCAAGTAACAAGTTGAAGCTATTTGCCGAGCATCCCTAGACGCGCCCGCAGCGCGTGGATGACGTATGGCTTAGTACCATAAACAGTCCGGGGGCGACGCTAGCGACTCGGGACACTCCGCAAGCGCGCCATCGAGGCTAGCATTTGTTACTTAGATTGGCTTTGTCTCGAAGCATGGACAATATCAATAACTCGCCAGCGCCTTGCCCAACAAGCAGGATTTAGTAAGCAAAACTCTGCTAAAATGACTTGAAGGTCGTATGGGAACAACTGGATTTATGGAAAACTCAAAAACATTGCGAAGCCACTCAGCCACTCATCTCAGCTTCTAGCAAACGGTCGAGATCTCAACCCTTATCAGTACACGATTAAATTTCGGCTTACGAGATCAAAGACATCATCCATGCTATAATCCCTACGTTTCTGATATGATGTCTAACGCAATCAAAGCGATGTTTGACCAAAGCAGCAAACCTGACCCAACCCTTGATCCAATTATGAGACCGGAATCTAAGCCACCGCTGCGCGCAGCATGAGTTTATCATTCTCGCTCTGCGCACTCAACTTTGAGTTCGCTTGTTCCTTCTCTATACGAACTTTGGATTGCTTTAGGTTCATAGAGAACCTAGACAATTGAACATACTGATGTAGAAACACCACTCAAACTCCGGAGGTCAATTTTTTATGGCGTGACAGTGACACAACCTCGTTGTACAAATGTCTGCCCAGATCAATTAGTAGGAGGTATAATATAATGTACGCAATATGGATCTTGAAGTGCGGAAGGGAAATGTTGGTACTCGGAACGTCTCATCCCATATTATATTTCGGCTGACTCTAAACCCAGTACTGGTGCCTGCAACAGGACTCATTCTTTCGTTCTTTCGCGAGTCTGCAGTTTCCAGACTGCGACGCCAGAAGCGAACTACGTCCAAATTCAAAGCTAAGAGCAAGCACGCGGCACAGTCTTTCCACAGACTTCAAGCTCGCCCTACCGACCCCTTTGTCCTTTTACCAGCTCTCTACCCACAGCATCAGCGATGCAGTACCCAAAGTTGCCCATACTGAGCCTCCTCTCTGCGGCCATGTCCAGCTTCCAGTGGGCTCAACTTCTTTCAGCAATTGGGAGGCTTCTCAAGGCAATCTGAAGCCTGACCTGACCACAGGTAAGCAGGCATGCACAGACGACTCGACGATTCTGCTTGATTAGGCTATATCCAAGTTGTTTTCTTAGGGTCTCATCAAATCATACGACCGCATTCTTCCACAACCTATAAATAATAACGCCGTCAAACTTTTGAACGATCTCGCTGCAAGAGGAGTATTTATCGGGCCGGAATTGCCAGGATTCATCACAAAAGCAGTGATACATATGAAGACGCTCCAAAATTGATTGGACATCGGATGGGACATCAACTCTACATTCGCAGACAGAGTAAGAGCCAACAGACTTCCGTTTCTTTGGCATGTACTAGACGACTACGAGCTAATGAAATGGGGTCTCGAACACGGTGCTCGTACTTCGGTGCAATTTGCTCGATCTACGCCACAGAGGACTCGACTGTTACATCAGGAGTTGCTGGAAAAGTGCCGTGGTGACTGTTCCATCTTCACCTACGAGCTTCTTCAATCCCACGGCGCGCCTCATGGTAGAAGATAATTGCATTTGGGAGTGGTTACGGAAGCGTCTGATCCGTACCTGTATACTACTCCTGAGGAAGACGAGCGAGCGCATAGAGAGCACATGAACATGGTCCAACATCTGCTCGATAGGGTGAAGCTGGACGTCAACGCGCCTGGCCAACCGCCTGATATACCTACTCTACCTAAGCATTTGAGTGGAAACGGCAGAAGTGCGGTTCCGATCTGTCATATACCCGAAAGCGAAGTACTGGACAGGGACTCTCGCGATTTAACGTGGACGATTTTAGACCGTGGTGAGGATCCAGGATATGCGATGGAGCTTGCCGAGCGACGCTATCCCAGATTCATTGATGATGTTAAAGCTTGGAGGGAGAGCAAGAAGAGAAGTTAAAGGTGTTGTGTACAGTGAGACTTTGTCTCTGTTGCTTCGAAAGATAGCGAGCAGCAGCCTCCCATGTAGCGTCTGGAAGGGTGTATACCCTCAACTAGAGCCGGTGAGTATTGGTGGTGTAGTGGCAATATCGCCATACTAGCTGAGATAAATGCAGCCATCGCATTATTAAGATTATAAAAGTTATAGACATATGGGTATCATGATGACAAGCTTAACAGCATGGTCGGTTTTTGTCGACCAGGAACAGCCCTTGCCTCCAATGCGATGCTTGAGACTCCATACCCAAAGTTCCAAGCGGAAACGATGTTTACATGCCAGAGCAGACACTTTGATCAATGCCGAAGATCCAAGTCATAGCTTTCCACCTTGCCAACATCTCACTGTTGCTCAAATTCAGGGCGTGCTTGACCCTCCTCGACAGTCTTTGACCTCTGAACGAGAGGTAAGGAAGTAGACTAGGCCACGCTGGCCGACTACTCACAGCATGCACAGCCTCAACCTGTACTGTCTGAGCTGGATGCTTGAAACTCGATCGTTCTCGTAACTCTTCAGCAGTCATCGTCGTCGCATCATCTAACATCCACAGAAATAGTTTACTGAGAGGTTCCCTCCCCAAAAAGAGTTCTTCATCCAAGGCTTCCACATTAATAGAAGAAGCGCGGAGGAATAAAATGTATGATTTGAGTGCGCGGACTGCATCGTTCGTGCGGCAATCTGGTAGTTGCATGTTATCTGACCAGATGCGAGACTTGTGGTATGGATGAGAGACATGTCGAACGTTGCCCAAGTCGCCTAGTATCCATCTTTGTTTTTCCCCGACGAAGATATTGTCCGGCTTGATGTCGTCATGGCAAAATCCAGTTTCGTGTAAGATCTGCAGTGAGCGGAGAAGCTCATGGAAGGTTGCGCGGTATCGGGCGTCTAAAATGCGGAATCCCAGATTTTGAGTTTGAACGTTCTTCGACAAGCTTTTAAGCGTACCTTGGCGAGCAAGAGGCATGACCAAGTGCCATTGTGTGATCATCCCCGGGCCAGCTGCAGTATGGAACGCTGCCTTTACAGGAAGGCAGCCGATCGTTGGCGCATTTCGTGACACCCGAGACGTGGCATTGCGACCTGAACTACCACTGCAAAAGAGAAGTGATGCAGGAATCTCTGTTGGCCATCGTATAGTTGTATGTTTGGGATGACAATTACGGAAAGGGCTTCGTCCAGGCGTGAAGGTCTTGATGACTGTGTCGTTAAGCACGTACGTAGTTCCTTCAAACCCGGCTCCCAGCTTCTTCCATTCAGATCTGCTCGCAACTAGTTCTGCTTGTAGTTTCTCTGCCTCACTGTCTGGTCGATAGTGTTGCTCGGCGCCTAGTATGCCAAACTCTGTTGGCCCGTATTTGGCAGATAGTGCATCCCGATATACCGAGAAGAGGTGAAGTTGGCATACCATCCAGAGAACTAAGAGAGCGCCAATGACGCGAATACGTGAGACCCGAGAATGAACTGGTCTTGGTAATCTCCATCGTGCGGCGTGAGGCTTGCCCATACGGTCCTTTATTGGATATCCACGGCTATGAATGAATGGTGAAGTGTATATCTGATGCATTCCGTCGATATTGGAAAATGTTTAAGGGACAAGTATGATACACGTTATAAGATGCCAATACTGTGTACCACACATGTCATTCCGCCAGCTCGTTGGTTGGCAGCAGCCAAGATCGTATAGTGTTATGGCCCTCCGCGTGAAAGCCTTAGTCACTTGGCTGTGGGCCGTGGGCTGCATTCCTGCCTATGCTCTGGGATTCCAAGTTCTGGTGTTCGCCATCTGTGATTGGCTGTCAACATAACCTTCCATCCCCTATACGAGTACCAAGATATCATCTGCGGAGCATAGCCACAGATTACATCATTGACTCCACTGCTTCGGTTGTGAAACAATTGTCATGTTTTGACGGTGAGCAAAACAGGGCAGAAGTTGTGTGGAAACCGGAGCAAAATGTAGGCTATGCGGCAAACCGGCATTCTCCAGCTGCCGGCCAGCCGGCGGAACGCACAGGGCAGCGCACTACGTACTGACACTACATACCGACACTTGAGGAAACTCCATATCGTTGTATCGCGGGCTCGGGCGTTAAACTTGCTTTCGTGAATGCAAAATTCCCTTTTCAGCGCTCTGGTTCACTTCTTGTTTGACTATTCATGTTCGTATGCTACTTCAGACGCTTTCACTTTGCTATACCGGTATTCGAGTTCGAACTCAAAGTTTTCGTTATCACGCGTAGAGCAACACCTGGATTGGCTTGCAGCGGTGGCATCTGCAATTGGGCCTTTCCACAGAGGACTAGGAGACTCGCTACAAAGTGAGCTGCATGCTGCACCGTATTGAGAAACACCATCCGGCTCTCGGAGACACTCTTAATTATCTTAATGGTGAAGATCGAAAAAAAGGTTACAACTGTGGACATGTTTCCAGCCAGAATGGGAACAAGCCGAGTAAATCTCGGTTTTGTCACAGACATTTTGACAGCGATGGAGGCAGCTATGTGATACAAGATATTAGAGGCAGTACCCACAAGCACCGTACCGAACCCCCCGTCCCAGTCAATCACTCAAATGACGCAGCAAACCTTCCCGCCCGCAAGCCCCGAACCAAGCAAACAGCGCGAAAGTCAGCAGGAGGTCGTCCCGAATCAAACTGATGGACCCCTGACCCTCAAGGCCCGGACAACATCACCATCTGCGGCACCTGCGACCCCTCCATCTCCAACTCGCGCGAGCCCATGACCATTTCGCGACACATACCGCGATATCTGGTGGACGATCCTAGACTTGACGCAGAAGCGCCCTCCGTCGCCATCAAGATGGATCCCGGACCAATGCCGACGACGCTCTATGAGCCTTTGATGGTCGAATGGCGCATGCGCAACCACGAAATAGGTGCGCTGAAGTTTGGGACAGGCTGCGTAGGCGATTTCAGGCTCAGCGAGGATGTGCCTGGGGGTGTTACCGGGATGCTGAGGGTTGGTGTAGCGCTCGCAACATCCGCAGGTCTTGCTGCCATCTGGCCAGACGTCTAGCTCATATCAGTGAGCTTATGAGCCTGGAATAAACCAGATGCAATTTGCATGACTTTTAGCTTTATTCTCGTCCACTTTCTCAAACCTTCAACCACATCGCCTAAACACTCATCCGCCTCCTCATCTTTGCAGCCATCTTACTCTACGCGACCGCATAATACCACCTGCTCATCTCGTCTCTCGATCCATCCTCGGACCGTGTGTGCAATCGGGTCGTTATTCCAGGAATGACAGCATATGGCTGTTCGTGATGCATGACAGAAACGGGAGAAGACAAGCTCTAGATGGGCCGTACCTTCCATTATCCAGTGCCTGTCAGCCTTGCCTTCCATCCGGGCCCACGGCCAGCCAGCCATACTTCACGTTTGTTGCGCTCTTTGCACCCCATCACGCCAACACTTGAAAAGCTTCTTCTCACCTCTTTCCAGAGCATGCCTCTGCACAGTCGGCTAAGCACCGGCAACGCTTCCTCTACACTCACTCACCGCAACACAATACAGTGCACGACGCATGCTGATTTTTGAAACAATGCAATTCAGCTATGTACATTTCGATGCAGAGTTCTTGCCGCCCGCGCTTTACGTCGCCTTGGCCTTGCTCTTCCTCACCGTCTCCGTCCCTGGTGGCACCTTCAAGCCACCAAAGACCAGCGCGCACACGGCAATCATGCCCGCGGCACCCGCTGCGTACGCCGTCTCGCGTCCAGCCCACCAGTACAGCGAGCAGAAGATCAGGGGCCCGAGGGAGCGCCCAATTTGCCCTGTGAGTGTTAGTTCGGATGCCATGATACAAGTACGCGATGACCAAGAACATACCGAAACTCCTGTGGTTCCCTAGCTTTCCTCCTCTCTCATCTGCGCTCGCTTCGAAGCTGCTCAGGCTGTTCAGACCAGTCACTACTGTCGCGCTAGTAACAGCGAGCAGCGCGGCGGCGGTGTACAGCATCTTTTGGGACTCTACGCGGCCGAGAATGAAGAAGGCGATAGTGCAGCTTACAACGCCCATTTTCACGACTTTGAGCGGGTGTGTACGGCGCACGACGGAGCCCTGCAGAAGCGACGCGATGAGCCCGATGAAACCGAGAAGGCGGCCCGTGTCTTTGGACTGGTACGAGAAGAGGTCGTAGGTCATGAAGGGGAGGGAGAACTCCATGCCCGAGAAGAACAGGATGAAAGAGAAGTGGGTGGCGTTGAGGATGAAGTGTGAATTTGTGCGCACGCGCGGCTTTTCAAGCTCCTCCTTCTTCGTCCCATTGCCGTTCGCGTGGTTCTTGTCTACCGCGGGCGCGGCACTCGGAAGCGTCTCGGGCAGGCAGAAGTAGAGATACAAGGTCTCGGACACGATGAGGAAAAGCGAAAAGCCCGCCGCGGTCGCAAACGGGTTCGCCTTCACGCTCTCGATGCTCGACAGCCACGCTCCCAGTGTCGGCCCAAATGTAAAGGCTATGCTGAAGCATGCGCCCACTAGTGCCATGGTTGCACCGCGCTGGCTCTCATCACTGATGTCGGTCGCAATCGCCATGGCCAGCTGTACATTGCCCTCGCTCAGCCCTCCCACGACTCTGCTCGCCAGGAATGTGCGGAAGTCGGTCGCGGCGACCCACAGCGCGACGCTCAGCACATTGCCAGTCATAGACCACAGCAACGCCGTGCGCCGCCCGTAACGATCGGACAGAGTGCCAATTATAGGAGAGGCAATGGCCTGGAGGAAGGAGAACAGGGACCCAAGGGCCCCGCCGAGGAGGACGATATCGTAGCGGTCGTTGATGGGTCTGGCGAACGAGTTCTTGTACGCATTGAGCCCGCTGAGGATGCGCGCGAGGAGCGTGGGCGTAGCATGGTTCTGTGCGGCTTCGTGGTCGCGGTAGAATTCGAGGAGCTTGGGGAACAGCGGCAGGATGAAGGTGAAGGATATCTAGCACGGCACTGCGTGAGTAGTGTCTCTCGACGGTGGTACAAGGGATGCCATGCGATGACGTACCAGGTCGAGCAGCAGCGAGATGAAGAGCACGCGCAGCACCTTCTTGCGCAGCGCCGGTGGGACAGGCGCAGAAGACATGTCTAGAGATCAGTCCCGACGCCAGAAACAAGGCCAGTGGAGCGCTTTGCAGCTCGCGGCCCGCGCAATATATACTCGGCGGAAGCGGAAGCTCAGCTCGTAAACGCAGAGGTAACACGTATACGCAACCGGAAGCGCGCGCGCGTGTCTCGATGGAAGAGGAAACAAAAGGCTCGCAGCTGTCCTGCAGCCGTGTCGCACGCCGAGAATAAATACAAATACGACGCTTCTCGCTTGCCCTGAGTAGTGCTGGCCGCGATGAGATGAGCTAGAATATTATATAACGTGCATCGGCCATTCGACGATGCCACGATGCGACGATCAAACATCCGACGAATTGCAAGTCTCCTGAGCGGCCCCGCGAGCTAGCGTGGCACCGCCATTGTGAAACAAACCTGAGGCGCGCACAGCGCCTCTGCTTGTTTCGAAACGGCAGAATCTGTTTGTCTCTTCGGACGCGGATGTTCTTCGCTGCCGGGTCATTCTGGTGACGGGGGAGGTGGTGATGGTGTGGTGGGGCAAGCCGAGGCACCGCCCTGACGCTGACATGCTAACCTCACTGCGTCGATCGCGGAACAGACAGCATCCGTGGCTCTAGTGGACGTTGAACCCCTAGGTCAGATGAGCGCTTTGCCATTTCGCGTGACTGAAGTGGGCTTTCAGGGAAAGGTGTATCGAGCAGCGGCTCAACCTGACGAGATTCGTAAGATTGGTGCATCCAGGGCTCAGAAAGCTGCCTTCTTGTCAGTCTGTATCTCAGACGAGACCGTTCAGGCCAGCTTCTTGGGGGAAGGAGTTACTTGGTGCGGTGCATATCACGACGTCAAAAGGCGGTATTTCACGCGCTGGGCGAATGTGGCTGGAGTACGCTCACGTCGCGGACCGTGCCGTGTCCAGATGTAGGGATAGGTCTCTGCATGATTGCGGTTAAAGGATTCGAAAACGTGCCGTTGCTGCGTCTGGCGCTCGCGACTCGGAGAGTGTCAGGCAATGTACCAGAAGACGAGCACGAGAACCAGAAGGCCTGCGACGGCCACAAAGTACCACTGATGCTGGGGCTGTTCTCGCATGTGTCGACGTTGACGCCAAAGGAGCCCACGAGGAATGTGAGGGGAGGAAGATGAAGGTTATCCACGATAAGCGCCAGATGCTGGTGTTAAGCTTCAGGGAGATTCAGGAGGCGCGGTATCCGACGCTTCTGAACAGCTACAGTGAAGTCGGGGATTATTTGGGTCGCCGAGTCGAATTGTTCGACAAAGGTTTGTCGCTTATCAGCTCACTCACCGCCGCTGTGGGGTTTGTGATATCCTCCTGAAAGCTGTGGTCCAGCCTTTCGAAACTGATTTGTGGAGACGCGAACCTCTCCTCCACTTCAAGATCATCGAGCAACTCCGCTACCTGAGTCTTGAGATCGCGCAGGACGTCTGAATGTACTCTCATGAGCTTCTCCAGAGTCAGTCATTGACTCGCAGCGTGCGAGAGGGCGGCAGCGCGATTCTCGTCTGGCTCCGCAGCCGACTTGTAAGCTTGCTCTTCCAGTCTGTTGTGTTATAGAGAGACCGATAGGCAGCTTGGGTAGGGACGCAGCAAGATGCTCAGGTAATCTGAGCAGGGTTTGATTCCAGCGAATTCCAATGCCGTATGAATAACATGCACTCTTTGGCCGTCCCCTAATCTGTATCTTTAACTTCTCTTGGGAGAAAGAAGAAAAAACGTCTCTATTAGCCTGTTAGTCTACGGCAAGCTTTGAAGGTGATTTGCATCTGACCCATCATGATTCAAGTCCTGCACGAGCTGCCGCAAAGGTGCCCGTCAAGGGTTCGCTGGGACGAGGGGTCCCGTTGTCGAACAGAATGACCGTCGAACCTAGGAGCAGCATTACTTTAGCATCATCTGTTAGCTCACCTTCAAAGTACATACAGTTTTCAAACCCCCCCCCCCCCCCCCCCCCCCGACCTCTGGGGCAATCTCCCCTCGATTGGCTACCCTCTAATATGGATCCCGGCTGTCTAATTCGTCATATTCGTTCAAGTACGCAATTCTTGGTACATTCGATGTAGCTCCTCCTCTGCGATGATCTTTTACATGAACCTAATCGATCTTGAAAGACGAGCGGGAGATACCACGCCATGGGTCTTGTTCGTACGGAAAGTACCGCTCGTTCGAGACAGGTTTGCCGCAGCCGCGCCGATTCCTACCATCCCTTACGCATCTCCCAAAGTCGTCACCCACTGAGTCATCAGATGGATCTAAGTTGAACTCATATATTGAAATTTCGGAGAAAAAATCTTGTTGCCCACGGCGCGTTTTGTACATGGTTGTAGAACGGTTGAGTGCCTCTGTTCTAGAACGTATAGAATTGGCTTACATCACACGCAAGGCTTGTTGGTCTATTCCCTGTCAAGCGATCAGTCATGGCCAGCAGAAGATAACACTTATACAGCTCTGTAAAGCCTCCTCAAGGCGGTCAGATCTTGGAACTCTTGTGCTACGATTTTGCTGCCTAGTATCATCTGTCAGCATCGTTAGTGCGGCGAGGGCGTCTCGAATAGCGTCTCGAATACTGTAGGTATAACTTGCCATTTGAGATGCAACCGATGACTAGTACGCGGCCTGCTTTCAACGCGTCTGCTGTGAAATAAATGACCCATGAAAACCCAGGACTTTTTTATATCACTCTCTTTCTTGCGGAACTCGGTGCGCGAGGCTTATCTTCGCTGTCATCCTCCAATTCTTTGAACCCTTCAGCCAGATCGACCCCAGATAAGTTTCAAGGCTGCGCTCTCTGCACCGAATTTATGGGCAGAGCCTCTTGTGCTGGATCGGTCCAAAGTAATGATACGGTCTGCGGTCTCCTCATTGGAGTCCTGACCAGAGCAGGGGAACAGGCCATGAGAACAAGCAGTGCTGAGTAGCTGCCAGCCTCCATAGAATCTGCTTTGGGGGGGAAAGGCCGGATGATCCGATTCAGTCAGCTATAACGTAACATTTCGTTCGTTACCCTGCCTGCGCTTTACCATCTCACATAGTCCGATTGGAATTCCAATACCATGGCGGATGCTGAAGGACGCCGGAAAAAAGCCATACGGGCGGTACTAGCTCAGAGCTGCCCAGCGGCCGTAACACCATATTGTAAGGACCTAAAGGTCGTAAAAGTTTGGCGATCTGAAACTAGGCAGGTTCTGACAGCGATGTGATGCGCAATCTCAAAATCAGACAGCAGGCCTAGACGGCTCCATGATCTTCCAATTGCATATCTCCAATCTGAACGATGTGATGCACGGCGGCGCTGCAGGTGTTATTTTTGGACATGGTAAACGCGAAAGGCATTACCAATATCTGGTCACCCTAGGCAACCACCGCAGCTCTTGTTCCCCATATCCGCCCCGGCTCCTCGGAGTTCATGGTCGGCGTTACCCGCTCGCTGAATATCCCCTACCTCAAGGCCGTACTTGTCGGCATTACGGTACGCCTGGAGTTCAAAGTTGTATCTGAAGGCCAAGCAGATGGCACTGATTCTCGGGAAGATGATGGGTAAGGTGGTGTATTGTACGGTGGAGCATCATAAGGTCAATGCTCCGGTGAAAGAGAACCATAGGGCTCTGAGGATAGCGTGGGATCAGGAAACTGAGCGAGAGTGGGGTGTCAGGAAGCCGACGAAGATATAATCCAGCTGTTATGCTTGACCGGTGTCATCCATCTTTTACAGCGGCTTTCTGTTCGTGGCTAGTCTCGGAAGAGATCGCGAAGCGGGAGCATCAGCGGTGATTCATGTTTGCGGGCGTATACTCTCTGAAGAGACCACCAACATTCAAATGGCCATGATTGCAAAGAGTTAGAGGGAACGAGTATAGGAAGCTCGTGGTGATGGTTCAGTCGTGGCCCACATGGAAGGCATGACTGACGGTACTGAGTATTGGCAGGCACGACCAGATGCCGCAAGTGGGAAACTGAAATATAGAAGTGACTTTCTTTCAAGCGACTTAGAACCGTGCAGAGCCACTGAACACATAACAGACGCCCTCATTCAGGCTTCCAAAAGGCCTGCTTTCAAACACACCCCTTCTATGCGTCCCGGCGGTCGCCAGAGACGCCGAGCAAGCCGCCAGTGGGCACGGTCACAGAGCTCGATATGCTGGTTGCGACAAGCGCTGACGACAAGCGCTGGCGCCAACGATGCAGCGTCTAGCGAACGTTCTGGAGCACTGCTCGATGAACCGTGACACATATCAACATCAAGGACGGAATGGCTACCAATCCTAGAAATCAAGTCAACGTCGCCTGTGGCATATTTTCTACGAGAATTTACAACCCATCATAATGCCTTAATTATGGAGCCATAAGCAGCTTAATTGTAGCCAACGCAACGTGTCTCACTTATCGAATCCTCCTCGAACGCTCTGCTCCGCATCGAAACATAGAAGCTACCTTCACCACAACCAACAAATGAGGGCTCACAAGTACGTTCCCGCACGTGATCTACTTACTGCGGCTCCAGGTGAGTATTTGCCTCCGCGCATCTTTCTCCTCTTTCGTAAGCGTAAGTCCAGCATATTTGGCACCATGTCCTGTACTGGGAAGACAAATCCAGACCGCGCCGTCCACGTAATAACGCAGTGCATGCGTTGCAAATCGGTCACCTGAGCCTGCATCAATGGAACACACCGCACCGCCCATCTTACCCACACATCCAGGAACAGAGACACATACCCGCCGTGCCGTCAGCGTCTGCGCACGCGACATTCCTCCAGGAGAAGCGGACCCGTCCTCCGAGCTGAAAATACCCTTTTTTATGGGGCGGACGTGGGCGAGCAGGCATGGCGGCTAGCGCATGCAGGATTGCCGAGGCGTGCAGGGGTGCAATGGGGGGCGGATCTTACTGTTTTGGGCGGGGCGACACGAAGGGACAAGCTGACAGGTGAACAGATTTTGAAGATGTTCTACAAAAGTGCGTAGTGGGTACATTTGAGAATAGATATTCAGAGACATAGAAATATCAAGCATGTTTGAGTCGTGAGATGCAGGTGTAGAACAATGGTATAAGCAAGAAGGATATTTACAGCATGAAATGCATGCGAAAAGCCATATACAAATGAGACCCTTTTCCGAGTCCTCATTACTTCCTAGCCATGACGGCCACGTCCGTCTAAAGAATTTTGGGAATCGAATCGCTGGAATGCAGCCCGGAAATGCGAGAAAGCCACAAACGCCGAGTATGCAGTCATGATGATAAACAACGCTCAATGCAGTTGCGGGGTATAAACAGAAGGAGAAACAAGTGGTAAAAGTATTGACAGAGAAGTGAAGAAGAATGGAAAACGAAGTGAAGTGAAGAATCTTTAGCCGAGGCACAGGAGGCGGTTGGCCGACACGGCGGTGGTGCTGCTGCTCGGGAGGAGCATCTCGTCCCACCAGCCATCGCGAAGCAGCGCGGTAGGGTCCTGCTTTGCGAACCAGATGCGCATGCCCGAGACGCGCTTGAGGACAGCGGGGAGTGTGTTCTTGTCGCCCTCGCGGATTGGCACTACGCGCTGGTAGAGGCAGTCACGCTTGTCGGAGTTTGCCGTGACGGCGGCGATGAAGACAGGCCAAACAGGGTAAATCGCAGTGTAGAGATGTCCCTTGACAGGGAGAGAGAGTATAACGGCGGTCAGCGCGTCGTTGAGTTCCATGATGGCGGGGTTGAAGCGAGTCAGACTGTCACTTTGTCAGAATGTGGGTGGTACGCGATGACGGAACGTGAACTTACCCATACAAACGACACCGCAAGTAGATAAGTGCGGCGAGTCTGAAAGACTCCGCAGTAGCGAGGATGATGTCGCGTCCATCGCCTTGAGGCTCCGGCGTCCACTGCGTGAGGTTCTGTATTTGTGTTTCGAGTACCTGCGCGTACATGTGCTTATTCTGTGCGTTCTCGGTCGCAAGCGAATTGATCGAAGATATGAAGAAGACGAGTTGGGGGGACATGCCCAAGATGCTGCAGATCTTCTGCGCATCTCCGTTCTGCATTCCATCGAGCCAGTTGTTGGCCTGCAGGGACTGCGGCAAGGGGGCGCTCTCAAGCGTGTATGCCGTTTGACCGGTGCGTGCAAGCACGAGCTGGGTGCGCATGTAGAGGGCTGGCTCTGATGCGTGGTCGATGAACTCTGATGGGATGATGTCGAAAATGTTGGCGTGGACAGACCAGCACAGACTCGCTTCGTCTGAGTCGTTGATGGCACCGTGATGCATAAGCAGCATGGCTGTGGAGAGAGCGGCGTCATAGTCCTCGCCATTGCTGATCTGCTGGCCAAGGGCCTGAAATGCCTGGCCGGAGTAGTAAAGCTCGGCCTGGTGATAGCGCTCTTTGTCTGAGTGAAGGTATTCACGAATGTAAGAAGCGCTGAGGCTCAAGAGAGCGAATTTGGTACTCTCGCAAATGTTGGCGGTTTGGAAAAGGGAGAGGTAGGTGTTGGTCTGAGTCGCGGGAGTGCGACCGGGGCAGATCCCGTTGATGAAGAAGTCGAAGAGAAGCTGTTCCATATCTCCACCGAAGTGTCTGCCATCAGGGACATACTTGACCAGGCTTGTGAATGCTTCCTCTTGAGAGGCAGAGCTATCGAAAGAAATGACGGAGTGGTGTGACGAGTGTGAAGAGTGTCCAGGCGAGAAAGGGCTGCTCGATCTGGCGCGCATCACATCCATATCTGCCATTGGTGAATCGACTAGACCTAGTCAGCATGCGTCTCTAAGCTCCTCGATGGTATATGCTTACCCTTCGCACCTGTGAGGTCTGAAAGCTCGCACAAGAAGTCCTGACATGCATCTGCCTTGGACCTTTGAATATGACGGATCCGCTGGATCACTAGTGTGACTGCTCCAGTATCCTGGATGAGTGCAAGGTAGGATTGCTGTGCCTGTAGTGTAGTCTTGAACTTCTCAAACTGCTTCGCGTTGAGCTCGCCCAAGCGCCAGTACAGCTGTCCTAGCACCTCCAGCAGTACGACACCAGGTCCCTCTGTGATCATCCATTGCCGTATAACCAAAAGGTTGCGCCTGCTGTTCCTCTGGTTCCCCTCTGTTGGTAGGTCCACTACCCTAGCAAGTAGACGGTCGATGTGTGTGCAGTCCAGGCATCCGAAGTCCGGCGACATGGAAAGATGTTGAAGAGCATCGTTGGCGGCCTCGAGAGCCTTGACAAGCCGTCTGTCTGCGTCCATTGTTTGTTGTGATGTGTTGCTAAATGGAGTCGAGTAGAGCTGCCCAGTGCTGTCCGTAGATCCGGAGATTGCTGTAGGGACTGTAAAGTAGCGGACTGGGAGAACTTATGGTATGTTCGAGGGTCTGTAAAGTGCAGGCCGATTCCCGTATCGGGCTTGTATAGCCTCGTGAAGTCGGAGGTCGGTAGTCTACACTAGAGGCTGCGCGCAGAATGTGGAGAACAGTAGCTAGTAGCACCCCGGTCGCTGACAGGAATAGAAAGGAACGAAGAGGCTCTGTGTACCGAGAAGGTGAAACGTGTGGAGGGGGAGCGTATATACGCTGAGGCTGTCCACCAAAGGAAGGCTGATTCTGACGGCGCTCCTAGCGGCCAAGTCCCCGAGAGGGATACCCCAGGCCCAGCACTGACCCTCGTGAACGCTGGAAGTGGGCCATGAGCTTAATTTGCTGCTGGCCCGTCCTCCACCCACGATCGGAAGGAGGCATTGCTACATGGCGGCCGTTGAATGCGCCAATACATGACTGTTGCTGAGCGAGTGGGAGCTGCCGTGGGCGCGTCCCCATTCGACGCCAGCCACGAGCGCTCGCGAGAGCAAAGAATGACTGCGCATACGCAAGCCAGGGGGTTTTCGCATCGCTCGGGCTGTCGGTACAGTGGGACAGGGCACGAGTGGTAGCCCACGTCAGCGGTGTGGTGCCGGGATTGTACATGACCTAGGAAGCGTTAGGGAGCAGGCGACGCGCCAAGTCGTAGGGAGCGGTGCGGCGCAGCCCTGGTCGGTCCGCAAGAGGAAAAATCCCATGTCGAGCTTTTTCCGGAGCGGCAGTGCCACGGCCCACATCAACCCTCAGTGCGATCGCCGCATGGGCCCCCTTGGACGTGCGTTGCGGCTCTTGATCAAGCTTTTACGGGGATGGCCTTCTTGGTGCACCTTTCGCGCGTGTCGCTTAATTGACCACTCGTGGACCCAGCGCAGGTGTCCCCGAAGTCCGTCGACTCCGTCTCATCTGAAACCTCCACCCTGTGCCGCCCTCAGTCTCGCGGGCAAAATGCTACGAGCGGCGCTGGACGCCTGTTCGAAGGTTCTCGAGCAGCGATCGTCTCTCCCAGTCTTACCTCACAGGTAGTGGACACCTGCAATCAATTTCTCTCGACACTCCTTCACTGTAGGACAGGTGCTAGATTTCAGATCACATCCACCATCGCTAGGATTAGCTCCGTTCTGACGCCATCACGATGGACCGGTCCAACAGGCATGTATAGCTATGGCTTGTTGTCCTTGCAGACCTCACCATGTTTGGCAATACATCTGGTATTTGATCGAAAGTTTACGCAATCCCTTCTGATTTCATTTCCGCTTGCTCGACTTCATTTCCTGGGGTTGTCTCCTGCCGGATTCGCATGTCAGCAATGCGACTAGTGACACCACTTGCCACTTCAAGTCCCGCCACAACACAGCTTAGATTCGTAGGCCTTCCACTGTACCACTTCCATGGACTCAGCAGTGGCGAGTACTTTGCGAAATTGAGCCTACGAAGCTCATAAAGAAGCTTGGAAACAAGTCGTTCGGATCATGCGAAGATCATGGAGCTGATGCAGCATTGATCTGCCACAACAGCGATGCTGCAAGACAGGGGCCGGCTCGCTCCGTACGTCTTTTGCTCTCTAATCTTATATCACAGCACCCACGGCCATAGTTCAGGGAAGTTTTACTTTCACGAAGTAATGCGGAGGATGCGGAGGCCATTTTGCTCCGGCTCTCACTGGGCCATGTAGCCCTAACAGTGAGGCGGCCCTCTGAAAGTGCAACAAATGGAAGCGAGACCATTATGCATCCTGCAGGGGCCTCGTATATTACTTGCACGATTGATACACCAACTAAGGTGCGTACGGCTTGTTGAACGAGCGACTTTACGCCATTACACTTGCATGACTGCGGACTTGAATCATTTTGACCATTGCTCGAAGCCACGCACACAACTAGGGATGGTGCTTGTGTCTTTCCAACGAACCAAGGACGTCCGCGACCGCAGACGAACTTCTCCGAGCGGCCAGTTCCGCAGGCCGCAGGTAACGTGGGAAGGAGAATAACAAATGGCCTATGGTTGGGGGCTATACAACAAACGTCCAACCGCATCGCACTGCTCCCTCGCTACAAAGAGAGCGCCCCACGTATTAGCGCAGAACGTTTACTGCAAATCTCCTGCTCCGAATCACTTCTTCAGTATACGAGCGCGCTTGCTGTCGGTTTCTCCCTTTCGAATTGGACTTTGTTCTGTGTGGGCCCCGATCCAGTTTCGACCCCAAATCTTCCGCTGTCTCAATCCGGTCAATGCGAATTCTCGTTTTTTCATCATCACGATTGGAGGCAGGTCACACAGCCCCCACCTCCTGCCGCCTTCCCGAACACGCCAGCGATTCTTTTGGACAGACCATCTGCATTTATTACGATCTGCACATATCTCTATGCAAGACTCCTACGCAAGTGGCGCTTCGGGGCCAGCCTAACACTTGTTTATGTCTGTGTTAGGGAATCTCACGATCGCTTGAGGGGCCAAAATTAGCAGGCCCTTGCAAGTCTCCATTCGCATCTAGCAATCCGCTTTACTTGAGGCGAATTTGAGAACGGCCCAGCCTTGCTGCACAACGCCTCCACAAGTCTACACAAGCTTGCCCTGGTGCCCTTGGCACTGCGACAACACGACTCGCTCATCCTGAGCTAACCACCACACAGCGCATGCTCACGCGACTCAATCCGCATCCGCACAGTACTCCCTGCTCGGGACTCATAGGGCCAGCCAGCGCCAGCGTTCCTGCAGCAAACACTCACATCAGCAGCGCGTCACGTCGCCTGCGATCTGAGCGCCCCCGCCAGGATGCCTTCTAACCCGTAAAGGTCGGGAGTCTCACCCATCATTGCCCGATCCGGTGTTTCTACATCTCACGTCAACAACGTTGGCTGCTGAATACAGATGCACGCAATGCGCGAAGTGATCCTGAGGGTTTTCCCCAACTCAATCAGATAACCTTCTGGTCTGCGCGCACGGTGGCGCTAGCATAACGGCAGGAATGCTCCGTGTGCCAGACATAGATTTAGAGTTGGAGTGCGAGCGTCGGAGGTCGTGTTTCAGGTTGCGATGCCAGTGAACATCCCCGATGTCCGGGAGGGCTGGTCTGGATGGGGTAGAAAGGCGCGACGGGTAGCTACGGCCGTGGTCTGGGAGCTGTCGCGACTCGTGCAAGGCTTTCTGGGTACATCGCTACCAGAAATCCGTGTGTAGGGCTGATGATGATGTGCTCAAGGGGTGCCGTGGACCGCTTGGGTACACTAACCTCGAGACTTAATAGCCCCTCAGTAGTACGATCCGCTGCTCGCATACAAAAATATCGTCTCTGTTCACAATCCAAACGACAAGACGTTAAGCGACCTGAAATTTTCCTGAATCCTACATAAGGTCGCTGCGCCCCAGCCTTGTGCCTAGCGAGCCCCCCATATGCCGTACTATCCGTAACGGATCGTATTTCGCTCTAAACACCACGACCATACACCCACTTTACATAGCCAAATTTAGAATCGCGATCGAGAACTTGATTTTGCAGATTGCGCTGCACATAGCCCGACGGCCTCCTTACTTTTCGTCTCGCGCTTTGACGCCAAAGGTTGCGAGTTGGGGTTCAGTGAGCCGCAATGACAGTGAGCAGTCAGAACAAACTGGCACAGTAGGAACTTCCAGTCAACAAAATCCTCGTTGACGAGGCAAACACCTCCATTGTAGGCTTCGAAGTCGCCTCGAAAAATTGAGCTTAGCTCACGTGCAGAAAGTAAGTATACTAGAAGTTAAACATCAGGAGTAATTGTGCGGGCAATCTCAGTTCCAAAATCCCCTACCCATCACCTACACCCAGCTTAGAAGTTTCCGCCCGCCGTCTTCGTCGTCGAGGCCGCAACGCTTACACCCTTCACCGTAACAGTCTTGCCATTTACACCCGTAACCCTCACATCCACACTGCTCGTTCCGAATCCAGCGCTGTTCTCCCAGAAGTTGTACGCGCTGCGCTTGGTCGCCTTCCAGGTGGCGCCGCCATCGGTCGACACCTCAAGCTTGGAGACGGCGACGTTAGAGTTCATGACTTGCATGCTGAACCAGTATGGCGAGGTGCCTTCCTTGTTCTTGAGGATGATAGGGGAGGTGATGCCGCAGGGGACGATGGAGTAGGTGATGGGTATGATGCCCTCGGATTTGGTGCCGATTTGGGTGAAGGCATTTTCGAAGAGGTCGAGCTTGTTGACGGCGCACTCGGGGCATTGGTCGACGACCTGGGGAACGGTTAGTCGCGGCTAACAATCGCAGATGTGCAAGGTACTTACCATAGCTTTGATGAACTTGCCGGCCTTGTTTGTGACCTGCACGCAGGCACCGCACTGCGAGGCATCCCAGCTTCCGCCAAAGGCTGTCCCGAAAAGATTCGAAGGGATGGTGTATCCCGAGAAGGAACAAGCTCCGCCGGCAGTGTTGCCACCGTAGAACGATGCGGTACCGCTGACGGAGGCGGCAGAACTGGTAGCCTCCTCAGCAGCGGTATCAGGAATGGCAGCAGCCTGAGATGATTGAGCGGGCGCCGCAGCTACGGAGCTCGTGGCAGCAGCAGCTTGGCTATGCGATGAGGAAGGACCGACAGGCGAGGGAACAACGAAGACAGTCTTGATCTTCTTGCTTGATGACGAGGAAGAGACGACGTCCGAAGGGAAGATGAAGGACTCCAAGGTGGTTGGAGCTTTAGGTGTGTGCGTGGGGAAGGCAGAGGGGCCGTTGGTGGTTGTGTTTCCGACGGGGTAGTAGGGAACCTGTGGGGTTGGCAACGGCTTGGTTTCCTCGGTGCTTGGGGTGACAATGGCGGACGGTGCAACTTGCGAGGTGGGCTTGACGGTCACGGTGATTCTCTCGATCGAGGTCTCCGTGACGGTGATGCCGGGCGCGCACTGTCCTTGCGCAAGAGCAAAGCCCGCGAACGGGAGCATGGCCACGAAAGACTTCATGTTGATTTCTGATATTGTTTTGAGGTTGAATGCGTTGCCGTGGAAAAGTCTGGTGATGCTTCAAGCAAACGCACTAGCGTGGTTGGAAAAGAGCGTGAATGAGTGGATGCGAGTCGACTGACTCTGCGTGAAAACAGATACAACGAATGGAAGCACAGCACAGCGGCTTGCGAAAAGTGAAGGTAGCGAGTGTGGGAGAGACCTGAGGTAAGTCTAGAAGAGAAGAAAAACCGAAAGAAAGCGGGCGTCCGCAGCCTACATATGCAACTGATCCTGCGACAGCTCTCAAATCAGCAGAACAACCTCATGTGGAAATTTACAGGCCTGAGGTGGAGCACACATCACGGGAGTCAATCTCGCAGACGTTGGTCCGCAGCGCAAAAGCGCCGTTTCTCACGCTCCCGTGAACGCCACGCGTCTAGACTTGCGTCCTTTAGGGATCGCCATGTGCAAATGTTGCTTGGCGAGATGAGAGACATGGAGTGAGGTGGGTCGTGAGATGAACACAATGGAGATCAAACGTGAAGCGCTTCCTCCAATTTCACGGCACGTGACTCTTATACCGGCGCATCCGAACGCCGATTGGTCCCAATGGCTGCGTTTAGGGTCGAATTGCGACGCGACGGTTCACAACATGCAACCCCACCACCACCACGAAGCGATCACAAGTACATACCGCAGAACGTGAATGCCACGTTTTGTGTTGAAGGCTTGGTGTGCCATCGCTTGCCGGAGCATCATCCAATTGCCGTACGTACCACTGGTGACAATGCTGGTCGGAGGCTCGATGCCCTTGTGCATTGGCAGACCGACAAGATCCAGCTGGCTTCGAAAGCTACGTACGGATCAATTCCATCACTCCTGTCCCGGAAATGATGACGCGATGCGTCGTTTTTCACCGACCAAACTCGCAGGGTCGAGACCGAGGAAAGTGACTTCGATCCTGGGATCAGTCGAACTCGAGACGTCACAATGCTCGTGTCGTTCGCAGCTTCTAAGCCACTCGCTGAGGCCTTACTCCGCCATTTCACCGTAAATGACCTTGTGAAGCTTACAGTACGACTAGTGTCCAGGATGTTCCAATAGTACTTCAATCACGCGGACATCATCACCTTGCTTCCAGTTAGGCATTTTGGTTGGCGTCGATAATATATTGATAGGTCTAAGTATCTCCATCCAACGAAAATAATCTCGCTCTTGGTTATCAAATGAGGGGTTTCGTTCCGGCGTTGACTGGGCGAGCTATGCTCGATGGTGCGTCACACACGAAGAAATAAATGAGAGCTGTACAACACCCCACTTTTCTAAGCCTATCTTGGCCACATAGATCTGCTCTCCTTATGAACGACAATTACCGTGCCTGCTACAACATCCTAGGAACAAGTGAATTGCACGACTTACAGGAAGATGAGACGTCCTAACTTCACAGAATGCGGATATCGTTATATGTCAAACGCGACGCTAGTCGAGCGGTATCACTATAGTGGCCTAGTCCGTCTGATAACCCGAAGCCAGAGACTCAGATCACGTACCACGGCTGCGTGGCATTATGCGGAGCCGGCAATGAGTAATTTCTATGGTCCACCATCTCAGCCACTTTAACCACATGGATTTTACCTATCCTAGGTACTTTGCTACAAGCGCCGTTCGAGAGCAATGCCTTCTGGCGGACTGTCAAGGCCGTCAATCGCTGGATCGGCAGCCCAATGTCTAGTTTCGCTTCAATTCTATGTAATATCGAAGTATCAGGCAAATGTGCACTATTCGGTTAAACCAGATGTCCTATGACTTCATGAACGTCCACGTCGACCTCTCGAGTCGACATGGCCACGCCGTATGAGTCGCCCGTTCCGGACCTGAAGAGTGGATTCAGCAGCATCCACGCTCCTTTTTCATCTTGACGAATCTTAATCAGTACAAGATGAAGCCGGTCACCTCGATGGCTAAGGAAGCGGAGGGCCTCCTACGCATCGCGCTGTTCAGCGAAGAACTTACGCTGCCAGGTTCTCGGAAGACTTTGAGTCAACTTCATGCCAAGCTGACCAACGATCTTCGCAGCAATAGACGAAGAGGCGTGGTACCTATCTTCATTTCGACGTTGTGGTTTCTCTTGGTTTGGCAATATCTGTTGAAGCAGGTACGCCTCAGAGTTGCTAGGGTGCTGCTCCCCATATCCATAAGAATGCCTTGCTAAACGCGAAAAGCATTTAGCGACATTGGAAGCAACGTTCAAGCTCACATCCTTGCCATGGGCTTGTTTCTTGCCTGGTTTCCTGTGCTCATCTTGTGTTCAATCCTCGATCGCAACCCCATGGGCTCCGACAACATCCAGAGAAAGCTAAACAAGTTATTTGATCTCGTGTGTATGTCTCTACAGGATGAAACAACCCGATATAGGTATATCGCGTCTTTCAATGGGCAACCGCACGCCGCTCAGATGGCCTACTGGGTTGAGAAGATATCAGCAAAGGCGCAATACATCCAACATAGCTACTTCTGTGGCTTCGCCGGCCAAGCAAGAACTCGATTTCGTTACGGAGCCGCATACGCAATTCTAGCTGACATCGAGAAAGCGTACATCGCGGATAGAGGAAGTAACTGGCTTGGTGACCACAACACGGCTCGAGCCTCGTTGGTCTTGGGACAAGTCGACCACGGACTCACCTGGTTCGATGGGCGCCAGCTGTGGAGAGTCTACGGATCGTTCTTCCTTGTAGGTGGTACCGGCTTAGGAGCATTCCCATTTTCATTGCAGACACCTACTGTGGTTTTAAGTTGCCGTACCGTAGGCTACATGGTATTTTTCGTTGTCGCGTTCGCCCTATTGTTCGTGTAGATCCTGGTGTGGTGGCTCACGTCGCCTTTGCGGAAGCACATCCATTTCGACGCTCATCTCAACACCTACACAATCCGAGTAGCCAGGAGTCCCCACCATAGCTCCAAGCGCATGAACGTGCTCGGGCTTGCGAGCTCAAAAGATTTCTTGAGGAAGTTGTTAGACTCCACCGAAACCACTACCAAACTTCTGGCCTTGACTTTGATCCGCCTGCTTCCTTTGCGCAGCAAGCGTCGGCGACTGCGAACCACCGAAGCGCTCACCCACAATCACTTCAACATCCTGCGCGATCTCACCACGCGCAATAGGCTGCAGCGCTCGTTCTTCACACCCCTAGAGTTTGCTAACACGGTCTGGCTGTGCTACCTGGTCATGGCACAGACAATAGGTGCGTTCAATAATTGCGCATGTATGACCTCGAGCTGGGGCAGATACGGAGGGTACATGGACTTCACGCAAGCCAATCAAGCGGATAGCCCGAGAGTAGCGACATACTAGCTTGAAGGCACTATCATTACGTGCGTGTTCATGGGGTTGGGTATGGCGTATATCACCGCTGAGGTGCCGCTTTCTCCTTCTTCTACGGAACATTGTACTGATAAGTCCGCAGTGGCTGCTGCAAGTGCATTTGAGCAGGGAGAATGCAAAGACGCTGCAACGGGTCTAATGCGAGTGCGACGGTTTCGACGGTTCACGCAGTGGGTTTGGTACTCATCTACGATATTCGTGAGCCTCATCACTTATGTGATGTCTGTTCTCGGCTTGCGCAAGTCGAGAGAACGGAAAATGCTGGTGTGGAGCACGTAATCTCACCCATGGCTCATTTGTGCCGCAGTAGGATCTGCCAAAGCCATCGTAGGCACGCCATGTGCACGTGAAGGTGCAAAGCCGTTTACCTTAGGCCGTAAACTTGCTGGGAAGGGATGTTCTCCCACAACGGATGAGACAAACAGACTCGCTTCATTTAATTTCCGGACCTCGCACAACATGCGCGCAAACAGAAGTCATGTCCTATACATAACGACCGCCCTGAACAACTCCTCCGCAAGACATTCTCTGCGCCAGCCCAGATCGCGAGACAGCTCTCCCACCATCGGTCACAAGCCCACGCCATCTTGCAACAAGCGGTAATGACCGAGAGCCAGCGGTCGCACAAACCGCCATCGTACACGCCCTGCGCTAACCGCCGTTTTCTTCCACTCGCCATTTTCCACCTTCCTAAATTCCAACATCGAAGTCAGACATTCGCAAGGATGGCTGCTCCAATCACATCGCGCACAGCCTGAATTCCAAAACGCGGGGTTTTCCTACACGGCTACCACAACCCTGCCATCTCCATCCCAAAGGAGGAATTCGAAGATTAAACCATACATTGGGGGCCTGATAGGCTAGGGGCGTGGTGGCAATCAGGCTGAACCGCATGCGCCTGATCAGGGCATAGGCTGCATGCATTGCTCGACATGTGGAGCCGTGTAAAGCTCCTTTCCACATCCCTTGGGCAAAATGCACATGCCAGAGCCACGCTTCCACGACACCACAGTTACACCTGGTTGCCTGCATCCGCTATATAGAGGCCGGGGGACCCGACTGCACCAGCTCACATCCCGTCCGTTACCGCGGGCTGAACACTCCGTCCTTGAGACTTACTGAAACGATGCGCACGCACGCCTTCCTCTTCCTCGCGGCGGCAGTCCCGGTTGTCGCATATCTCGACTGCGCGGCCTGCGGTGGCAACATCTTCAAAGACAACCGCGAGATCTGGACTGGGTACCTGCTGCAGGTGGCCGGGCAGCTCGGCATCAATATCCGGACCCCGTACTGCAACGGGTCAGACATCTACGAAACCATCGTCAACGAGGGAGGCGGCATGTGTGTCAATTTTCCGGGAAAGATAGATCTGCCTGCGCCTGCGTGAGTTTGCAATCTTGTGGAGGAGTGGACGGGTGGTACTGACTGTGGATAGATATGCGTGCTTCGATGCGTCGACGGTGAAGCCGCCGCAGGTAGGTTCATGACGTGGCGGGTCAGTCGCGGGGGGTGAGCGGGCGAGGCTGACGGTTGTAGAATGCGACGTCGACATGTACAAATCATGCAGCGGCTACTGAGTACCGGTAGCGCTGAGAGGAGGGGACCGGCTGTCCGATTGATGCGTGCGAGAAGCCGTGGCGATGAGGTCGAGAAGTGAGTTCTGCGTTGGAGTAGCCTGTGCTGTCGGCTTCGACCGAAGGGGTGGCGGGAGAGCGTTTCTCGGAAGTGGTTCAGCAGTGTAGGGGGTGGGGCGGTGTGTGTGGGCAATTGCATCCTGTCGTCGGGCAGGCACTCGCATGGTACGTGATGCAGCATGTAGATGGCAGCAGGAGCCCCCATTGCATGCGTGCAGCGCCGCAACGGGAAGCCAAGCTACCCATATCCCATCGCCGCGCGCTCGTCCCAATCCCCCAAAACCCAGAAGTCATCCAGCCCCCACACATCTACATCCCAACCCTCCATCCCCACGCCCTGGAACCCCGCAGCACCCCCGTTGCCAATCTCAAACCCCGTCCCCATCGACGCCGGCGTCTCCATCGCCGCGCCCTCACCACTCCCCATGATGATCTCCCCAGGGCACACCTCCCCCTCCTCCCGCAGCGCCAGCACCCGATACAGCAACCGACTCACCCTCTCCCCCGCCTCCCTTCCCAGCCTCATCTTCTCCTCCTCCCCGCCCCTGCAGAACTTGATCTCCACCAACCCCACCGCCGCGCTGAGATACCAGTAGTGATGGCTCCCCCTTCCGGGACGCATGCTCCTCTCCTCGAGCAGCTTTAGCGCGTGGGACGCGATGGCGTCGCACGCGCTGCGCGCGAGGCGGGCGGTGAACGTGTCGTGGGCGGGGGTGTGGTATGCGATGTGGGTGGTCAGCAGGGCGGCGCGGAGGTAGTCGAGGCGGAGGAGGGTGAGTGTGAAGATGCCGCTGGTTGTCAGGGCGGAGTGCAGGGTAATTACTGTTTCGGCGGTGGAGAGGACGGTGGTCGTGGCGTGGGTGTGGGAGGGGGAAGGGCGGACGGGGGCGGGCGTGTGCAGGATGGTGGGGGCGTGGAGGAGGAGGGTGAACTGTGTGAGTTGGAGGTGGAGGAGGGTGGAAGGGAGAAGGGCCCGTGTGTCGGTGTAGGTGGGGAGGGCGGTGAGCGCAGCGTGGATAGAGGTTTCGGAAGCGAGGGTTGCGGTGGGAGAGGGCGTAGTGTGGAGGGCGTTGTGGGATGCGCAGAGGGCAGCGCGGAGGGGGAGGGAGGCCGCGGAGAGGTACAGGTAGGAGGTGTCTGTGAACGTGGTGTTGGGGAGGGACGAGGGGAGGGAGGTTATCTCGGGGTGGATGTCGGCGTCGTGGATGTTACTGGGCGCGGCGCAGTCGTACTGGAGGCTTGAAAGCGTGGACGGCGTGCCTTTACATCGTTAGCTGCAATAGCTCGTCCTGAGATGACTTGACCTGACTGGCCCACCTTTGTCCACACTCGCCTGTAACTCCAATTCCATTGCCGTCGCCCACAGCCTCCGCCTCATCTCGCCTTCAAACGCCGAGCACCTGCTCCCCAGAATCCCCGGGTCCCGGTGCATACCAGATGACACCATAAATGCCATGACCCCCTGCACCTCCTGGTAGTACTCTTTTGTCTTCAAACACGTCGTGCTCAACGCCAGTAGCCTCAGAAGCCTCACCTGCACACTTGCCAGACTCCTGTGCTTGTTACTCTGTCTCCTCAGCCACGCCTCACAAGCCCTGATCCAAACCACCGCCTGGCTGCGAAAGCTCGACCCCTCGGCGTTGTACCGCGGGCTCTCATGAGTAGACGTGCACAGCGTAGCCGCGAGGATGGCTAGGATGGTAGCATCTATTTCCGTATCCAGCTCGCGCGCGTGCGGGACGTCCCAGTAGTCCGCGTAAGCAGCCCAGAACGAAGGCGCGTGCAGGACACGGTATGTAGTTTCAAAGGTGGCGAAGTAAGTTTTTAGGAGCGTTTCTACCGTATGGCGATCTGGGAGGAGGCTGCGTAGGTGGGGGATGGTGAGAACGCGGTTTGCAGTTGCTTTGGCGCGGGCGCGGTCTTCCTGCGGTTTGGACTCCTGGCGGAGTTTCTGCAGGGTCGAGCCGACGAAGACCTGTGGGGGCATTAGACTTGGTATGAACGGGCTGGACTGGGGTGGTTGCTGGCTACCTGCTTCATGAAGGGGCGGAGGTCGGGGAACTGCGTAGAGTTAGTGGAATCGTCGAAAAGATAGTAAGAGTGACATAACGGCCCCAACTGGCCGGCAACGATACCCAAACAGCACCAAGGAAAGAGTCTAAGTGCGGTGTGTCACCACAGGGTAGTCAACACGTAGTCTGGTCGTATTCAGACTTCTGTCCAGGTGCCGTAGATCACCTTCGGTGAAACCAAGAAACCCACGACCTACATGCGCAACGACTGTAATCGGACTGCTCGGACCATAATAAAACGTCCGCACGCCCCTCCCCTTGCACAATCCCACCTCCTTCTCCACTACCGCTTCACCCTGCACCACCGCATCCTCCAACTCCACCTCTTCGCCACCGTCCAGCCCCACCTCTTCTCTTCGACCTGCTTCCTCAAACCTCCTATTACTCTGCAGCGATCTCACAGCCTCCCCAAGCTCGCGGAGTTGGCGTTCTAGCGCCTCAATCCGCTCACTCTCCGTCTCTTTCCCCTTCCCTGTCAGAGACTGGAACGTCTCCTCCGTGCGCACTCGCACTCTTTTAGGCGTCTTTCCCCGATCATCCCCTTCAAGGATACTATACGCACATTTCTCCGCGTATCCGCCGCCCAGACACCGATTGCAGGGTAACTCCCTATCGCATTTCAGTTTGCGGCGGCGGCAGTCGTTGCAGCTGAGGATGGCGCGCTGTTTGCGTTTCCGGGCGTCCATGTGGTTTCGCAGAAAAGCTCCGGACGTGATTGACAGAACTCCTGCGCGGAGCGAGACTCGGAGAAAGACGGTCGTGGAGGATTGTATATATGCGAGGGAATAGCGTACACTAGTCGGCAGGCAGGCGGAGGATGGTAGGGGCTAGCCGGGTTGAGCAGGTCAGGCTCGGATATTTCCAGCATATCCGAAAATGTCCGACGCCGGCGTGATGGAAGAGGAATGGCCGCTATGTATGAGCGCGGGTTATCAATAGATCTGATAACCGTCCCGGGTTGTGATTCGTAGTAACAGATTCAACCGTAGGCTGCAGAGGAACTGTCGAAGTGGTGCAGGGACGAAGGATGCGGAGGAAAGGCGAGCGAGGTTCGGAGAAAATGATGTGTGCAAAATGGATGGAGAGTCTATGAATTCTCAGCAACTGATGGGATTCTATAAGATGTGCGCTGAAGCGTCCCAGTCAATGTGCATACACGCGCATCCGTCATGGGCGCCCCGGACGCCCATCTCTTGATCGAAGCGCGTGATATCCCTGACATGGAGAAGGCCGCCTCCGCTGTGGAAACAAACATACCGAACACTCTCACCAAACAAACAGACACATCTCCCCTCCTCATAACCTGGTCCTCCCCATCCGACCCCACCAACCCGTACAACTGGCCCCTTCCTCGAAAATGGGCCACCGTCCTCCTAACTTCCCTTGGCGGCCTCGTCACCCTAATGAGCGGCCCCATGCTCGCTCCCGCCCTCGATGCCATCAGCACCGAACTTTCCATCAGCTCTGCAGAAGCCACGATGGCGCTGTCCATCTACGTCCTCGCCTTTGCTTTTGGGCCGATGGTGCTGGCGCCGTGCAGCGAGGTGTGGGGCCGGAAGGTGGTGTGGGTGGCCGGCGGGAGCTGGTATGTGCTGTGGAATGCGGTGTGCGGTATGAGTCGCGGAAGGGGACTGTTAATTGCAGCGAGGCTGATGGCGGGATTGGGGGCGAGTGCGGAGTTTGCTGTAAGTCACCGCGTCCTCTACCTCCACCTCATATCTGCTCACCCACCCTACTTCTTCTCTTCTCCCGCTCCCTCAGACCTCCTATTACTCTGCAGCGCCCTTACAACCCCCCTAAAATCCCCTACCTGCCGCTCAAGCTCCTCAAGCCTGTCACTGTCATTGAACAGCTGCGAGTATGGGGGACGGGAATCCTGCTGCCAGCGCTGTCACTGACGGGCGAGAAGGTATCTGGTGCTATTGTGGCGGACTGCTTCGACTCAGATGAGCGGGGAAAGTCGATTGCTGTGAGGAGTTTTCTGCCGCTGCTTGGGCCGGCGATAGGCCCCCTCATTGGTGGCGTGATGGTGCAGCAGGTCAGTTGGCGGTGGCTCTTCTACACGCTTTCGATCTTCGCCGCCTTGTTGGTCGTCCTGTTTGCGTTGTTCCTGCCCGAGACACACGCCCAGACTCTCCTGTCTCGGAAAGCGGCGACGTTGCGGAAGGATACAGGCAAGCCTTTCTATGCGGAAAAGGACATATCCGGCATGACGATTGCCGCTCGCCTGAAGATCACCACGCTTCGGCCGACCGTCATGCTGTGCACACAGCCGGTAATTCAGCTCGCGGCATGTTTGATGGGCTACCAGTTCGGCTTGTTGTACATCATCCATTCCACGTTCGCGAGTATGTGGATTGATCAGTACGGACAGTCGCATACTGCGAGCGGTCTTCACTACTTTGCCATTGTGACGGGGTGCTTGACTGCGCTACTCATTGAATGGTGGGCAATGGATGCGATATGGGCTCGACTGAAGGCGAGCAATGGAGGAGTGGCGCGGCCAGAAAATCGTGTGCCATTGATGATACCGGGAACGCTGCTATTACCGATAGGCCTCCTAATGTACGGGTGGGCAGCCGAAAAACGTGCACACTGGGCAGTGGTGGATGTTGGTGAGAGTGCCGATTCCAATTCGACCACCTTCGAAACTAATTGCCATTAGGTGTCGGAGTCCTCGGATGTGGTTACATCCTGAGCACAACTGCCGTACAATCCTACATCGTCGAGGCATATCTGGACTACACAGCGTCTGGCGCGGCCGCGTCACAGCTTCCTCGAAATGTTTTCGCTTTCTGTTTCCCCGTTTTTGCACCCAGTCTGTACAATTCCTTGGGATACGGATTGGGCAACACGACCCTTGCTGCTATTGCAACTGTACTTGGGGTTCCGGCGCCGTACATTCTATGGCGGTTCGGCGAGTGCTTGAGAAGAAGAGGGAAGACGATAGAATAGATCACGTCAGTGTGTATCGTTGCTGTCTAGTCGAACGAGAACTCGGTGATCGCACATGGTGTGTAGTAGAAAGGACCCATTGGGCCGTGGTCGTCGTGGTCCACGTGGCTCCAGAGTCCGTATATGCCCCCGCAGCGTATGCCACTGGGCTGGACACCCTCCAGCTGCCACTGGTCTGCACCCGCATATCTACAGTCATCAGCAAAATAGCCAAAGAACGATGTACTTGAACCTACCTGATGATGAGCCGCCAGCGCACCTCGCGTCCACCGGGAGCGAGACACGCGACTCCCCTCACGCCTATCGACGGTCTTTCAGTCGCCTGCCGCGTCGACGTGCCCTCAAAATATAATTTTGGAAGGTCGTCGCAGTATGGTAGGTCAGACTGGAGCCGTTCATCGTTCCGTAGCTCTTCCGAGTCGTTGGCCTCGAGGTCAAATCGCATCAGATCTCCACACGCCTCTTCGTAGTTTCCTAGGTCCAAAGGATGCTCCAAGCTGTGCGCAAAGTTGTAGTGTACGAGCGCGCGGTAGTCTAGAAAGGCGTAAGTGCCTAAAGGTTGGGGTAACGTTAGCGATATATACATTTTACAAGGGGAAGAGCATCAGGGAAGGGAGAGGACTAGGCTAGGCTAGAGTGCGGAAGCAATAGCTAAAAGAATTCAGATATTGCCTGCACCTAGTATTCAGGACTTGTACCCCGAGCTTACGTACCCGCCCACGTGCCTGTTACGCCTGCCCAGTCGTCCGGGGCGGCGGGGTTGATGGGTTGCCTGTTGGGCACGTGCATGTCGAAACCCGTCGGATGCAAATGGTATGCTTTCAGCGCCGTGTCGAAGATGCGATGCATCAAGGAGCTGATGGCCTCAACCGACTGCCAATCTACAGCTCCGGAGCCGTCTTTGAGGAACGGGCCAAAGTCGGCATCTTCGCTCGTTACGCCCCAGTCGTACACGATGGCTCTTGCGGCGGCCTTTGACGCAGTCGATTCTTGCTCCCTTTCGGTCGGACCGTACATTATCTAGCGACTGGTCAGTCAAGATATCTGATTGCAGGAAAGATACTCACATGGAAACGGCTGGCCCACTCGGGTGGCACAGACCCGCGCCTCAACATGGAGCGAGTGACGGGCCGATCGAGGTCCATTTTCAAGTCTCGCGGGACCGCGAGCGACGAAGGATGTCTGCTGAAGTCGTGGATGAGGGAATCAAAGTCCGGTGCGCGCTGGACCAGGCGGTTGAGATACATGACGTTCAGAGACACGGGGGAGCCATTCTCGGCCACACTCGCGCAAGATGCGGTTTGCTCAACGTCGAGCAGGGCTCGAACAACATTGTCGATTTCAAGGGCAAGGGTCTCCTTGTCGAACTTCAGCACGAAGTTGTAGGCCTTGATGCGGCGCACGAGTTCACGGTGCCAGTCCCAAAGGGCCTCGCGGGGCTGATTCTGGGCGCGGGCGGTGGGGACAAGATGCTCCCAGACATGTTTCGGGTGGTCGAAGAGTTGCAGGAAAGTCTGCTTCCACAGCAGCTGGTTGGTAGGACGGACAAAGTCATGGGCGAGCCGGCAGGTTTGACCGAACCTCGTCAGGTCCTGGGGGCCGAGATAGGACAGGATGAGCTCCAGCAGCTCGGGGGCCAGCTGGACGATGCTCCCCGGGGCCCTGGTGTGAGACATGGCGCGTGTTATGGGCGGTGTTGAGTGTGTGAGCTGATGTATTGTGTACCCGCGGGGGGTCACGGGAAGCGGAGCATTTAGATCCGCTAAACACCGACGCCTTCTAGAGGTTGTACTGATGGTTCCTGAGAGCCACGGAGCCACGTCGGCGTCCTAGGGCCACGACCGTGCCACTCGACGGCTGCGAAGGGATGCCGACGTGGCTTGACACAGCGACAGGCCCAGGACGACTGACGGCGACCAGACGGCTTGGGGGCGTTTGCGAGAGGCACAGAACGAGGTGCCGCAGCGGGCCAAAGCAGAATCAAGGCGGCGATCGCCGTGGCCAGACCGCCGTGGCCCCAGGCACACGTCGTGCACAGCTTGACAGCGGGCAACCTCTGCGCATTACGTCACTGCGAGATGCAGCTGGCGGACGACGCTTTGCTCTGCACACCCCAATCGCGATGCCGCACTGAGCGAGGACAGCAGCCCCACGACCCCTCTGCGCCCGCCCTGCCGCCATGGAGAATCTCGACAAGCTCACGGCCGCGGGCCTGCCCGTGTACGACTTGAATCTGGAGAACCTCGACCGCAACGACTGGTGAGCCGCCATGTCTCGGCACTTTGGTCGACCCACGCTGAACAGACGCCGTGTAGGACAGCATCGTCGCTCGGCACGCGCGACTCGTGGCCCGCGGCGCTCAAGGTGCTCACCAACTCGTGCATCCTGCCCATCCCGCACTGCGCCGCCATCTTCTGGGGCGATGACCTCTCCATCGTCCACAACCTCGCGTGGGGCAAGGCGCGCGGCGACCTCGACGGGCTGGGCACGCGCGCCGGCGACTCGTACGCCGAGGAGGCCCTCTCTTCGCTGCGCGCAGCAGTGCGTGGCCGGACCTGCAAGGTGGGTGCGTTGCTCCTTCCCGTTCACCCAATGCCCCGCCTGACCGCCAGCAGCCGCCAGGTTCTTCCTCCCAGACGCGCCCGAGCCCAACGACGATGCCCAGATCCTGCTGAGCACCGTCATCGACGACAACGGCACCCGCCAGGGCGTGCTTGCCCAGCTGCTGGGAGCCGCGTCGGCGAACCGCTACATCGACACGCACAACATCGACGACCTGACGGCCACGCGCTCCCCCCAACACGGCGCCGCCCGAGAGCCGCAGACGGGCACCGCCGTCGAAAACCTCAGCACAAAGCGCGCCCGCCAGCTGCTGCACTCGGGCGCGCAGCAGCCGCACTGGCGTGGAAGGCACAACCAGGCCGACGCCCAGCAGACGCAGCTCTTCTCCAAGTTCGCCGAGCTGCTGCCCAATGGCCTCGCCATCCTCGACAAGGAGGCCGAGGCCATCTTCGTCAACGACGGCTTCTTCAAGCTGACCACCAACAAGAGCCAGAACGAGTTCCGCGCCTGGCCAGAGAGCATCCACCCCCAGGACTACGAGCGTGTCATGCAAGCCTATCGCCGCGCCTTCTCCTCGCGCGAGGAACTGCGCATCGAGTTCCGCTGTGCCGCCGACGCACAGGGCGAGGAGGGCGAGTGGCGCCTGTTTTTGTTCCGGCCCCTGAGCGACGACCCAGAGGCCGGCTTCATCTGCGCCGTCGTCGACATCACCGAAATCAAGCAGGCCGAGATCACCCAGGAAAAGGCCGCCCTCGAGGCCCAGGAGCGCAAGGAACAGCAGGAGCGGTTCATCGACATGGTCTCCCACGAAATCAGAAACCCCCTGAGTGCCGTTTTGCATCTGGCTGAAGAGGTCAAGGAGGTGGCACGCGACATTGGCCACGGCCGTGAAGACATCAAGACCAAGGTAGACGACATCCTGGACGCTGCCGATACCATTCTGCTGTGCGTGTCCCACCAAAACACGCTCGTCGACGACATACTGTCCTTCTCAAAACTAGACTCGATGATGCTGTCGTTGGTCCCCAGGGAGGTCAAGCCGAAATGGGAGTTTTCACGCGCCCTGAAAGTCTTCAACTCCGAGTTCAGGGCCAAGGGCATCAAATTCCACTACGCCATGGACTATTCGTACGACGACATGAACATCGATGTTGTAATCGCCGATTGCAACCGGATGAAGCAGGTGCTGGTTAACCTCATCACTAATGCCATCAAGGTAGGTATCATCACCCTACAGGGGAGATAGTTGCTAACACGATCAAGTTTACTGCCAGGAAAGACGGAGACCGACAAATATGCGTGTCCATGGGCGCGTCCGTCGAGAGACCGTCTTCCTACCCTCCTAATGTAATATTCTTCGGCAACGATAATGACGCCTTCCACATAGATTCTACCATGACTTCCGAATGGGGCGGCGGACCTGTCATGTACCTGATGGTAGCAGTCAAGGACACGGGCATCGGCATCAACGATGAAGGCCAGGCCAAACTCTTTGAAAGATTTAGACAAGCCACTCCGAAGACGCAAGAAAAGTACGGGGGCTCCGGGTTGGGCCTCTTCATCTCTCGCAAATGTAAGCCGATGCACGTTTCCGCATGAGCCGTTTGACTGACTGACTGCTGCAGTGTGCCAGCTGCACGGTGGTGATATCGGTGTGTCCAGCAAAAGTGGAGAAGGCTCGACCTTTGGATTCTACTTCAAAGTCCGCCGCCCCATAGGTAGCCCGGGAGAGGGCCGACCATCCTTAAATGCACGTTCATCAAGCTCATCGAGTGCACCCGAGCGAGCACAGACGCCAAGACCCTCCTACATCCGCAGCAATTCGAACCTCAAACGCATCAAGGAACTGGAACACGATCCCGGTGCTTCAGACGAAATGAAGAAAGAAAAGGATGCGGAGCAAGACCCCAAGAGACCATCACTAAACACCCTTTCAAGTAGTGCTGGAATCAACTCAGAAGAGATGAACATGAATGAGTCGATACGAAACCCTCCCACCGAGTACCGTCCCGAGGCGCACCCTGAGGCTATCCGGGATCAAAGGTTCCAAGAAACCGCGCAGATAGCGGACCAAGTCGAAGAGCGACGCTCGTCCTTTTCACACGAGATCGAGACGCGTCTTCCCGACCTCTCGCTCGGCGAAACGAAAAGGCAAGCACTGCATTCGCAGGAACGCTCCGAAGCCGACCACAATAACCCATCTGACTCCCGCAGCACGCTCCTCTTGGTGGAAGACAACCTCATCAACCAGAAGGTGCTCAAGCGGCAGCTGCAGGGCAAGGGCTTCGAGGTATGTAAACAAACAATTCTGCGTATCCGCGACACTCACTCGCCACAGGTCTTCGTCGCGAACAACGGCCAAGAAGCCGTCGACGCCGTCAACCAGCGCGGCAAGCGCGCGTCCGGCGAGCCCGGCTCCAGAAACTACTTTGATTGCATCCTCATGGACCAAGTAGGTTTCTTATCCTCTACGTCATTCCCATTTCGCGAGATGCTGATCCGCGCACAGGAAATGCCTATCAAAGACGGCAACGCCGCAACTGTCGAGATCCGCGACCTCCAGGACGCCGGCCAGGCGGGGTACAGTCCCATTCTCGGCGTGTCGGCCAACGTGCGCGAGGCGCAGACGAAGAGCATGCTGGATGCCGGCATGGACGCGGTCATTAGTAAACCGTTCAAGGTCGAGGATCTGGTGGTCAAGATAAGAAGCTTGTTGCCGAAGAGCGGGAATGGGTAGGGCGATTGATGGGCGGGGATGGGGAGTGGTTGCATTAGAGGCGTTGGGCGTGGGAATGACGCAAATGCCAGACGAAAGGGGTAGAAGAATATGTTTTATGAGTTATGCATTTCGAGCTTGTCTTGCATCCAAGGGCGAATGGGAGCATCCGCATGTAGGAGGAGGAAGGCCCGAGAAACGGGCGGACCGCAGAGCAGAGGTTTGGCCTATACCGGGCCGCCGGTTCATGCGCAGCGACTGCATGCAATGGCGTGCATTGTGGGGCGAACACCAGAAGATATCCCCTAGCTCCCACCATCAAACAAATGAATTCTACGAGCATGTGCATCCAGAGGTTCTGAAGGATTTGTATGTCGCGAGAGCCTGGGCGAGTGGTGAGAACTGACGTATCGACAAGCAAGGAACGCTGTCGAGCCAGCAGCCTGAGGTGTAGCGTGTAGGTAGTATGGTAAGATTGCGGAGTGCCTGGTTTGAATGCGTACAAGCATGGTGTCTGAATTCGCATCCTTTACGTGTTGTGAGTTGAGGTTCCTACTTCCACGGCTCTTCCTGGCGCTGCTTGATGAGGCCATTGCATACGCGTCCGTGACTCCACAAGGCGCGATACACCAAGGAGGTGGCCTTGTAGGATCTCAGCTGCTGATGGCGTGACATCGAAAAGGCGTGCGCGGCTTCTCTGCGGTGTAGGCGGCACTGCGCCAAGCTCGTATTCACACGTAGTCGAACGCGCAGGTAATCCGTCCGTCGGCAGGTAAGATAGTAGGCTGGGAGAAAGAGGTGTCTCCTCTTCGGGTAGCTGCTTTCGTATCGACGGCTCGGCCGCGGAGATGCATTCACTGTCACCGGTGCTCTCTTTCGTTCCTCGAGGTGACGGTGTCGGCGTTGACGCAAGCAAAAGGGACCAGAGGTGGTTCTGCGTTCTAGGATCGAAGTGTGTAGCACCGATGCAAGATGACTCCTTCCGAGCACAGCGCCTCGCAAAGAGTGTTTGATGCTCAGCATGTTCCTGGACGCATCCGCCCTTGGTTCCCGACGTTCGAGGTCTGATACCGAAGTCCGCATTCTTCTGCGCTCCAGGCAACAAGTTCAAAGGGGGTGTAAGGCGGCGCTTGAAACCAGAACTTGCACCACCAGCTTGCTTTGCGCTGTGTGTTCTGCGGGCGACCAACGCACAGCTTCGAAGCGAACCCGAGCTCGGCCAAAGCTTGGTCCGTCAAGACTGGAAGTTGCTGTCGTTGGTGCTCCTCTGAGCGCGGAGTGAGACTCGTGAGCCCAAAGGACATTGCTAGCAACAGGGCTGTGTGCACCTCTGCCGAGACACGCACGAACAGTGCCCATTGCTTGCGCGGTAGCGCAAGGAGTTCGGTCGGGATTACGCAGATGACCTGAAGAGAGGCAGAACTGAGTTGATGGCATGCAAGAGCGACCGCAGGCTGTTCCTGCGAACATTTCTGACGACAGGCTGTGTTGGTCTTCTGTCCACTGCTGTCCTTACGCCTTCCTGAGGAAATTGTGTGTGTGTTTTTTTTTTTTTAGTACAATTGAGTAAGTCAGCACAGCGATGGCTGTCAGCGACAGTCCAATGAGGGCTTCGACGACTTTTATCTCGAGGTTTCTCGTAGAGCGCATAGCCGTTGCGCTATCAAGCCGCAGTCTCGCATTCTCGCAGTCCAAGGCCAGCCCAGACTGCTAAACGATGGTGGAAAGAGGGGTGAATTGATTCTTCTAGCCGACGTGTTACGCAGACCCAGGCACATGTATCGATCAATGCACGCCACCACCACCTCGCCACAAGTCACAAAGCAGCGTCTCCGAATCCAACGACAATGTCGTCTGCCCAGAGAGCGTCAACATTAGCAGCACACCAAGCTTGAGCTGGAGACTTGACGAGAATCTTGCTCTTGTCATAAACACCACCCACCATCCCCGACGGGTGGCAGTGCAAAGAATCAAGAGCGACAGATTCTTGGTGGAGGGTAAAGTAGCGGCATCTCCGGTCGAGGAATGAGGTTTAAATGCCGATCGAGGGTGACGAAGAAGCCTTGGAGATAGCAGCTTACCTGATCTGGCTCAGTGCATGTTGTTTAATTTCACTTTGCTAATGCAATTCATTCATGTGATGGTGGGTATTTTTCGTTTCATTTCCATGTTTCATGCTACGTGCGCACATGTGTTGATAGGTAGATGATATGCTGACTCCATCCACACCTGCACGTCGCACCGCTGCTCTTCTGCCTTTCCCCACACTTCTTCCCCCACCCACACCAAACAAAACCCCTTGCCACCATCGCAGCCTGACTCTACTTGCTCTCCTTTGGCCGCTCCGGCATCTTGACCTCGTCCTTGACCGGCTTCCACTCCTTGACAAACGGCAGGAACTCGGGCTGCCCGGGGATGTATTTCTGCAGCACCTTGGGCACGTTGAAGCCCTCGGGGGTCTGGAAGTTCTCGAGCAGGCAGCACAGCGTGCGTTCGGTGGCGGTGAGGGTGCCGTTGAGGGCGTGGACGTATTCTTTGCGGGTCGAGGTTTGCTTCTTGACGCCTGGGGGAAGGATCAGTGAGGAGTTGTAAGGGGGGAAAGAAATGGACGCACCAAAGCGGATTTCGAGCTCGCGCGTCTGGTAGTCTGTGCAGTTTGAGCACGAGACGAGCTCCTTGTACTCGCCGCCGCCGGTGACGGGGAACCAGGCCTCGAGGTCGCGCTTCATGGACGCGGCGTTGTCTGCATCCCATTAGCACCACGATTCCCATAACATCGATACTGGTCAAAACGTACTCAGCGCGCCGCTCACAATGCCCACGACCTGGTACGACAGGCCGAGGCTCTGGTAGAACTCTTCGGACGTCTCAAGCATCTGCTCAAACGCCTCCCAGCTCTTCTCCGGGTTGGTGATGAGGAACTGCTCAACCTTCTCGAACTGGTGAATGCGGAAGATGCCCCACGCGTCCTTGCCGTGGGACCCGGCCTCCTTGCGGAAGTTGGTCGAGTATCCGGCATACTTGATCGGCAGGTCCGCGGTGCCGAGCCACTCCTCCGAGTGCAGCGCGGAGATGGGCTGCTCGGAGGTGGCAATGAGGTACTTGTCTGTCTCGGGCTTGTCCTTGCTCTCGGTCACCTTGTACAGCTCCTCGTCGAAATCGGAGAGCTGCGCCGTCTTGGCCATCTGGTCACGCAGCATGAAAAAGGGCGGCTGGTTGGGCGTGTAGCCCTTATTGAAGAGGAACTCGAGGCCGTAGTTGATGAGGGCCATGTTGAGGAAGAGGCCGTAGCCGATGAGGCAGTAGCCGCGGTGGCCGACGATCTTGACGCCGCGCTCCGGGTCGTAGCCGTTGAGCCGCGCGAGCACGCCGTGGTGCGGGATGCCGGTGGCGTTGAACTCGGGCTTCTTGCCGTCGGGCGACCACGTCTTGAGGATGGCGTTGTCGTCCTCGTTGTTGGAGACGGGCACGTCGGGGTGCACGTAGTTGCCGACCATCTTGACCTTGGCGAGCAACTTGACGACCTTCTCTGCGGCCTCGGCCTCCTTTGCAGCCTTTTGCTTCTTTAGGTCTGCCATCTCCTTGAGCAGGTCGTCTGCGCTCTCCTTGGCCTTCTTCTTCTGTCCGATCTGCTTCTGCAGGCCATTGATGGTGCTGCCGATCTGCGTCGCCGCGTACTGTGCTGTTGGGCCGCTGTTAGCGAGATGCGACTCAGACATGGTCGTGTGCAGCAGCGTGCGGGCGCGTACTCTGCCTGTGCACCTCGAACTCCTTTATGATTTCATCCACAATCTCGACGTTCGCATGTCGCTTGCGCTGCGACTCCCGGATCTTCTCAGGATTGCCGCCGCGCTCGGCGATGAAGTCGTTCCTGTTACCCCTCCGTGTCAGTGCTGCTCCCAACACGCGTTCCCAATTCCTCGAAAAGGCCGTTCCAGCAGGGCAGAGACACTCACACGTCCAACATGGTGCAGGCTGCTGGCTAGCTCGGGCTGGCGGGACGTTCTGGCGCGCTTGTCTGGATGTGCCCCTCCAGATGTCAAAAGTTCGATGACTGGTGTTGTCGCATACGCATGACTCAGGGGCGCACTCTGCGGGGCATCCGTGGCGGTGGTGGCGGTGCTCGTTTCGGGAGCTGCGATTGGTGCTGCACTCGTGCAGCGGGTCAATGTAGTCCCGGGCCGCCTTACCCTCTCAACTTTCCCTCTTCGGCAGGCTGACCGCAATCATGTGAAAGTGTGGATTACCGTGGGCCGTCGTCATAGCTTCAGAGCTGCCTATTCGAGGGCACGGATGCAAGAATGCGCACGCCTTGTTAACGTTCGAAAAGTAAGGAATGATCGCATTGAGTGATGCACAGGGGCTGACACTACAAACTAGGATCAGGAGCACACCCAGTGTACATACTGCTGTAGTGACTGGCTCTATAATACGGCGGCATAATTTGAACCAGTACCGTGTCCCGCGTTCTTCTAAATGCAGCTACAACACGCCCGGTTTGCATTGTAAGCCACTGTGATCCCGTAAGATACGACGGTGGAACTGTACGTCGACTTCCGAGGGGGCCAGGATCTGTTGAAGCAGCACAGCGAGATACAATCATGCAAGACAATGATCCCATTCATTCCAAACGCCCATTACACCTCGGCTCTGAACGCCATTACATCTCGTCGAGACCAGAAACACGCGAACCCAACCGTCTAAGTCTAATCCGTTCCTTGACAAACGTATAATATACCCCCCATCTCCTCTCACCCTAGGAGAGCTTGCACTCATCCTTGACCTTGTCCCACCGCTTCTTCACCGGCGGACGCCCCAGCTGAGCCAACCGGTCTTCGTCTGCACGCTCGCACACGTCAGTCATCGTCTACATGACAGCGCACTTGCTCCCGCCGGCGGGCTCGCCAGGGTTCTGACTCTTCTCGATCTCGCCAATCATCAGCTCAAACGCCTTCTGCACGTTCTCGTTGTAGCGCGCGCTGGCCTCGGTCCAGCCGCAGCTCAGCTCCGTCGACAGCGCCTTGCCCTCCTCGGCGGTGACCTGGCGCTGCTCCGGACGCAGATCCGACTTGTTGCCGACGATGACAAGCGGGACGTATTCGGCGGCCTGTGCGACAATGTGTTAGCTGCCTCGGACCGCGCGGGCGGAACAGGGCTGTACTGCTGGATGCGCGGCGGCGGCGTCGGCGTGGATGTAACTGACCAGGTGGTTGAGGATCTTGTCGCGTATTATGCGGGCCATCTCGAACGACTGCTTGTTGGCGACCGAGTAGACGATCATGTAGCCGTGGATGCCGATGAAGTGCTTCGAGTTGAGGATGCTGTACTCATCCTGGAGCATTGCTGTCAGTTCTTCTCTTTCAGGATGCACTGAGCACTTTCTGAAGTGGACGGTGCAGCCCATGTGCATGGGGGACTACGGGGTGCAGACGCGGGGAGACGCGCGGGCTGCGTACCTGGCCGGCGGTATCGATGATCTCGGTGGCATATTCCTGGTTCTTGTAGCGGATGACCTTGCTGAACGTGTTCTCGATGGTGGGATAGTAGCTCTCGACGAAGTGGCCGTCGACGAACTGCACCGTCAAGCTCGATTTGCCTGGGCGGTCAGGAGGGTGCCGGGCGGGGTGGGTGGATCAACTCACCGACGGCTCTGCTGCCGACAATGGCAATCTTGCGCTGCTTAGGGCCGGCCATGGTGGTGGTGGCGGCGGGTGGGGGTGCGAGTCTCGAGGCTGCAGCGCGGCTCGCCAGTATGAAGAGGTGAGATAATGTGGAAGGTGCTGATGGCTGGAAACGCCCTTCTCCGCTAGGCCGGACAACGACGCCGGCGCGCTGCAAGAGCTCGACGCTGCTCAGCGCAAGCAGTTAGTGAAGGGCGGCCGTTGGGCGCGGTTGGCTCTCGGGAAGCCTATACTGGCTCGAACTATCGAACCAAGAAGCAAGCGCAACTGAGGGCGAAAGAGGGGTATCCTGGGGGCAGCAGCAGTGGAGTGTACACGCAGCGAGCAGCGCCGACGACCTTCACTCTCTTTCTCGCGCCCGTCCCTCTTGCGTCATGCCTTTTCGACACACACACACCGCGGTGCGCGTTGGGCTGCCAAAGAATTGCATCACGTAAACCGACGGCCCTCTATTCGTTGCGTGCCGCTCACCGCGCGCGTCAGCAGCTGCTAGCGCCTAGGCCGTGCAGCCTCCGAGCAGAAGCAGACAAAGGCCGGCTGCGGATGCGCTGTGAAGAGGGCAATTGGCCGCATCCTCCGACCCTCGCCCGAAAGCGCATGTGAAGCGACCCGCTGCATGGAACAATGGAAGCGCGCCAGAAGCCTCGCGCAGATGGCTGCTGCCGGCATGGTCTCGTCAACACAGCGTGCAACACTGCAGAGCGCCCACCCACTGTCTCGACTTGTCTCGACAGAACACTCGATGCTGTACAAGGTGCGAGCGCGCCGCCCCTCCCCTCGTCCCGCCACCTCCCCGCCCGCCGTCCCTGAAGCGACCCGCTGCATGGAAGCCGTGGAAGCGCGCCAGAAGCATTGCCCAAATATCCCGCCTCGCGTCCGGAAATTTGGATTGCAACCTGCAGCTTTTGCCGGCGCAAACCCTCCCATTGCATCCCCAGCGCGCGTGCTCCGTCAATCAGAACGGAGCAAACTGCCTCTGTACCCGACCCACTATACGTAATCCTACACTCTACAATCTTGGCACCGTGCAGATGCTACCCAGGTATTTATCCATACACACAGCACAAACACGCCGTGTCTATAGAAACAGCGGCTTGTAGCGTGCTGCCGTACCTTGCACCACATGTGTAGTCTGACATCACTTACCCGCACGCGTACCTATCGGGACGGCGCACGACGTGTGCTGTCCCCGTACACTGCTCGCGTGTCCGTTACCGGGGCCGGCAGAAAGACTGGACTTCTGTAGCTGTGCAAATCCAGGATCACACAACGGTTCTATAATTGTATTACATGGGGAGTTCCTGCAGCATGCGGTGTGTTCTCCAAGTCCAGGGTATTTTACTATCTTTTTTTTTTTTTTTTTTTTTGCTTCTTTCGCCAGCCACGCGTACCTCTGGGAGATGGCGCGAGGTATACTGCACCCCTACGCAGGCCGCACGCCCAGACCAACCCGTACACACCGTGGCGTGCACAAAGTGCCGTACCTTGCCATCTCATGTCACGCCACCCAGCCGCGTATGTAAACCCAGCTCGTACCTAAGCCTGCACCAAGACTCTTTACCGGTGCTATCTTTTCCTCGCCGACCCGACGCTTCTTCCCAGCGGCCTGTCAATAAAAATGACTGCCAGGGTCAATGGCCTCTTCCAGATGCCACTGCATGCAGCCACGCACGATTCCTAACGCCTAAAGTTTACACAGCACACGACACCGCGCCACGCCCCAGGTCTGGGGATGTCATTTCCACTGGCAAGCCGCATAATCATCGTAACTGGGGTAAAATCATATCTGGGGTATCGAGCTGTCCGTCCTGTTCCACGAGTCCCGTCGCCGCGTCCATGTCCAATGCGGATGATCTCATCGGAGCCCACCCCAACTCGACCGCTTCCCGTCCGTCCGTCAGTCCACATATGCAAAATCCAGTCCAATCCCCAACCCCAACCCAAGGCCAAGGCCAAGCAGGTCCACGCGCAGGAAAAATTCCGCATCATTCCCGTCCTCGCTCCTTTTCAGAGTATCTCCCACCCCTATACCCCCACCCCCTCCAACCGCTCCACAACCCGCATCAGCCTCAGCGTAAAATTCTTCAACGTCCGCGCCCCCTGCGCGCCCTCAAACTCCCCTGAGACCTGATCCAGCCGCTGATTATGTGCCACAAACTCCCTCACCCGCCGCACGAGCAGGTCGATGTTGTTGCCAGGGAGCAGTGCGGTGACTTTGCGCCGCACCCGGGTGTTGAGGCACAGATTGCCTAACATGATGGTGAGGTATCCGACGGGCACGAGCGTGTGCGATTCTTCTTCGGACTCGGCCTGGAGAGTGTTAGCATCCGTGCTGGGGTTTGCATTTTGGGGGGAGATGGGGTGAGAGGAGCTTACCCGATCAGCGCGTTCCGAGCCCTCGAGAAAGATGCGCACTAGCTCGCCCATCAGCTCGTCACCGTCGTGAACGACGTTGACTCTGGCTTCGTCACTGAACTCTGCAAGATTCATCATAGCGCCCAGTGCCAGGATGAGGTCGTCCCGCACGCGTGCTAACGGCTGCCGGCTCGTCTTATCACCTAGTATTTTGAAGCATCCGACGATGAAGCTAGTAAGTCGGGTGACGAAGGTCTGGCCTGCAAAGATCTGACAGGCTTTGGGCCGGCTGTTGGACAGATTCATGCAAAGTCGGATGACCAACCGCTTGGGCGAGGGGCGCGTTGTGTCGAAGAAGGCTGACATCATATCAGCCAGTCTTTGGACGATCTCGTCTGGCCAGGTAGCTTGACCGTCTTTGGATATCGAGAGTGACTCTAGTGCTGAGAATATTGTTTCTAGCATCAGGTCATCTTGTGCAGTTGCTTTACCTGACTGCAAACGTTGTACAGGTCCGGATGCTACGTCGAGCACTCTGCCGATCATGCCATCGTCTACAATAGCGTCTGTGTTACCGGGAATTCGAAGTCCTATAACCAGCTCCTCCAGAACCTTCATAGCTAGCAGCTGTGGCGACAGCTTAGGCACGTCCGCTTCAGGCCAGTCAAGCAATTTCAGGATGAGTGCTCGGAAATCTGCCACGGACTCTTGCGCATTGCGAGACATGTTTGTCTTCCTATCTTTCGAGATGCGGTGTATATCCAAGCTAGACATGGGCGACGCCAAGAGCTTCTGCAAGGTCGACAAAACACCTGCCTGGTAAATCTGCTCCACGACGGCGTGGCTCGGTTTTGTTCTTAATATGAAAACTACCGCACCAGCAGCTGCGAAATCGAAGATGACGTCCCCGGTAGCAGAGACAGCCCGAAGCAATGAGGAAGTCATCGCCGACTCCAGCAGCTGATTGACGTAGCTCACGTCGGCCAATTGTGTTGCGAACTCCATCATTGCGCTGCGCCGTGCCGAGATATTGGTGTTGGTGTTCCCGGATATGTCCTCGATGATAGCCTGAGTCTCTGCCTCGAACTTGTAAAGCTGTCCCTTTCGCCGAAGCTCCGGAAGACCTGTCACTTGCTGCGAATCATCTTCGCTTTCAGTCACCGAGCCTTGTCTGGTAGGTAAGTCCACTTCGATATCATCGTCCCAATTCAACAGGCCGTCTTCAGGATTAGTCTCTTCAAGGTAGGACCTTTGTTGGGCGTACGTCCGCGTACCTTCCCCAAGGGAAAGAGGAGCTCGAGACGATTGTGAGCTGGCTTGGGTGTCCGGATCAATCTCCATTGCATCATGTACTTTTTGGGCAGCAGCATAATCAACCTTAGGTCGGTCCGTAGCAATCGCTATAGGGATTTCTGTAGAATCAGCGTCGGATTCCTCCTCACTTCCACTCTCTCCATCCGCGCTCGGAGCAGCCCGTTTCAGCATATCGAGCAGCCTCCCTTTCCGTGTATGTGTAGACTGAGGAATATCAGACGACGATCGAGCCAATGCAGCGAATGCAGATCCAGGTGTTCGCTCAGTAATTCGAAGCTTCGAGATACTAGGCATCGGGGTGGTCAAATCTGTATCGTCCTCCAGCAAGTTGCTGAACAGGTCCCGCTGCCGCGGTGTCACAGATCCTGGCAAAGTAGATCTCATGCCTTGTGCCCGCGGTGTGGCCTCGTCGGGAATGTCGTACATGGTCTCGTCTTCGACCACCGGTACTGCAGGGGTTTCCCGCACAGGTGACGGTTTTGTGGCTGAGCGCATGGCGAGCATACTGTGAAGCTTGACAGGAGATGACTGTGCCTTTGCTATCGTCGGTTTTGAGATCACAGGAACAGTGCGTATCCTTGTACGCTTCGGCTTGTTGGTTGGAGCCTCGTGGACCACCGCCACCAGATTCGGCTGCGTAGCTTCATTCGCACTATGGCCTGGTGACATATTTTCGTCTGTTTTCTGTTGCTTCCTACTCCGCGGGGCCGCAGATGCCTCGCGTTTCCTTTGTATGGGTATGGATGCTTCTCTTTTGCGCTGTGCAGGTGCAGAAGCTTCCCTTCTCCCCTGTGTAGGCACATGTGCTTCTCTCTTCATCGGTGCAACTCCCGCTTTCCTCACTGTCACAGACGACGACACGGAACCACGCCGTGTGCGCTTGCGAGAGGCATTGGACGTATCAGACTCTGCCGAGGGTTCTGGAGAGAGCGGCACTCTTGCTGTGATAGGTCTTGAGGATCCCTTTGCGCGCGCAGTTGGAGCCTTGCGTGGCCTTACGGGTGTCTGTGTCGGGACATCATCGTCGGAAGAAGGCACATCGAAAACAGCAAAATCCGAATTCGGCTCAGTCGGTGGCGTCGGCGCCGCTTCGGTGACTGAAGGTGCTGGAGCCGGGTTGGCTTTCTTCAGCCTGGGTGCGGCTTGAGGTGCAGGGACCGTCGCTCGTGCATTTTCTTTGCTTGCCGCAGCGTTTTGCTTCGCAGCTTTTGCTGCCATCGTCGATGTGGGCTTTGCAATTGCGACGGGAGTTTTGGCTCGTGTCCGTGGTGCTTGGGTCCTTGTGCTGAGAGGGTCATTCAATGGCATTTGTACAATCTGTTTTCTCTCCAACGTCTTTGCTTGGTGCGTAGGTAACTTGGGGCGCATCGCATTGAGGTTTTTCCTTGGCGACTGCGCTCTCCTGACTTTGCCATAGTTCATAGCTTCTCGCTCGTCGCCCGAGGAAGGCACATCGAAGACATCGAGGTCGTCAACGGCCTTTGGTGGAGCCTTCTGCGCCAGCTTCTTGACCGGAACAACTCGAGGTCTGGGCACGCCATCTTCCGGGACCTCTGCATCCACATCTCCCCGGGGGGTAGATTTGAACATCGTCTTTTTAACCACCACCCTCGGCGCAGGTTCGTCCTCGTCCGGCACATCGAACTCGTCGTACGGCGAAGCGACCGCCCCAGTCCTGTCTCCGAGGCCTGCTCCCGTCTTTTGCGACACAGAAGCGTCCGCACCCGCGAGTCTGCCCACCTGCTTGCGCGGCCGCTCCGGCGACGGCGCGTCGTCGTTGAAGATCTGCGCGTTGCTGGGGCGTGCCCCCCGGCCGTACGTCACGAGCTTCTTGCGGCGCTCGGGGCCGGTGAAGACGGACGACATGGGCATGGCCATCGGGCGCGGGTGTCGGGCGCGGGTGGCGAGCGGGGGGTCGTCTTGTTTACCGGCGCATCGTCGCTGGAGGGGTGTCGGTCGGTGTTGATGGGGCGGCGTGCGCGTCGCAGGCGGTTCCGTCTCTGGGGATAAGTTGGTTCGAGCACTAGCACAGTGTGAAGGTGCGCGGGTGGCGGCGTGTCGTGTCGACTCGTTTGAAGCATGCGCTGCTGGCGACGTTTGAAACCTGGGAGCGAGCAGACGCGTGATTCGGCCGGCGCCCGCTGTGGCGGTGCCGTTGCCTCAGTGGCTGGTGGCAGGGAACAGGGTCCACACGGTGCTAACGCAAAACTGCGGGCGGTCAGTACCGCAACAAGCCCATGGTGTGGTGGAGCTCGCCGACGGTACGCACCGGTCACGAGTGTCTGGACTCTCGAGCAGCCTTCGACGCCTGCTGGTGATTCTCACTCCAGCTTCACTTGCCCTGCCCAATTCCACGCGCATTGCATCCAGAGCTGCAGCGGACGCTTGTTGGACTTGGTCTTCTCATCCGCAATACCTAGTCTCACCTCCCACTTCTCCACTTTCGCTTCCACGAGCCCTCTTATCACGCCTCAAAAATGGCCTCCGAATCGCAGCCCCCCTCGCAGCCTCTCGGGCTCCGCGACGACGCCCAGCGGCCAACCGCGACCGTCTCCAAGCCAATTCCCCAGGACAATGTCTTCATCCTCGAGCAGACGCCCCAGCTGATAGCCCTGCTAACGTAAGAGCACGTGCGCATGTGGTTCCACGCAATACTCACTACCTATGCTAGGATGATCCGAGATAAGAACACGGGCCGCGCAGACTTCATCTTCTATTCCAACCGCATCATTCGGCTGCTTGTGGAGGAGGGCCTGAACCACTTGCCCGTCGTCGGCCACGAGATCAGCACCCCCGTGGGGAGGCACTATGTCGGCGTCAAGTTTGAGGGCAAGATCTGCGGCGTGTCCATCATGCGCGCGGGTGAGTCTATGGAGCAGGGTTTGCGGGATTGCTGCCGGTCGGTGAGAATTGGCAAGATTCTCATCCAGCGGGACGAGGAGACGTCCAAGCCCAAGTTGTACTACGACAAGCTTCCGGAAGACATTGCGGATCGATGGGTCCTCTTGCTGGATCCGATGCTGGCTACTGGTAAATTCATCTAACTTTGATCATCTAAGTGGTGTTAACGATGGACAGGTGGCTCGGCTCTCATGGCAGTTGAGGTGCTCAAGAACCGGGGCGTACCAGAGGACCACATCCTCTTCCTCAACCTCATCGCCAGTCCAGAAGGAATCAAAAAGTTTGCCGACGAGTACCCCAAGGTTAGGGTAGTGACGGCCTTTGTTGACCAAGGTCTCGACGAGAAGAAGTGAGTGTGCGATGATGCATTCGCGTTCACAGCTGACCATGCTGCAGCTACATTGTTCCAGGTCTTGGTGACTTTGGCGACCGCTTCTATACCATGTAAAGGTTGGCATTTTACAGTGGCAATTTCCAAAGAAAAAGCTAGACCATGATCTACGAGCAATGAGGACATGTATGCGCGTGCATTTGACGGATCACGTTGTAGGGAATCGGGCCTCGACCTTATATGCAGTTCAAGCCAGTGCAAACAAACGGCCACAAGAGCTTGTGTTATCCGTCCCACGTGACAGTTGAGACGGACATGATCAAATAGCGTCCATTGAGAATTGCGTATTGGTGCGCGATACTTTTAGAAAACGCCTCCCTGTAAAACCCTGGTATACCTCAAACGCCATACAAGCCGCTAGTCATTCCTTGACTACATGCTGTCGAATCTTGTGTTGTACATGCAACGTACATGCGCCTGGCCAGGCACTCAGTAGTCGTCGTATTCACCCTCAGCGTCGGCATCGTCCTGGACCACGAAGTCTTCCGTCTCCTCTTCGACGCGAGACCGGCCTCCACGGTTGACAGGCCGCGAGGTGGATGTGTTGGCTGCGGCCGCTTCCTTGGCTACCGCATCGCAAGCGTCAACCCAGTCCGAGTAGACATCGACAGGCGCAGAGAGGTCTGTCAATAGTCAGCACTTGCAACCCCAACCTCCGCCAACTGAGACGGCTATGCGAGCGGGGCCCGTCTGGCAGAGATCAAGGCGGCGCCGGCCGCCCACAGACTGATCTAGGGACTGCAAATTGGAGACATTTGCGACGTACAGTTGGTGTTGGTCTGGAAAGTCTGGCCGCACACCTTGCACTGAAGGTTGCCGACACCAGACTTCTTCTCGATGGAGACGGAGACAGAGTTCTCGTGGTTGCAGAACAGGCACTGGAACGTCGTGGGGAGCTTCTCCTTCTACGCAAATGGTTAGCAAGTCTCGTAGGATTTGCGCGACCATGTATACATACCTTTCTCGGGCCCTGGGGCTTCTTTGCAGACTTGCGCTTGCCCTGGGCTCCGTTAGAACCAACGCACATACAGCTAGGCGCGTCTACTTGCCATGCTGTGGAGTTAGCAATGGGTCTTTGCTGTGTTGGGAAGGTGGATGTGAGGGAGCGATTGCGGCGAGATAAAAGGCGCGGTGTCGTAATCTACGCAGGGCGGGCTGTCTCGGCGGGAGGCGTTTTGTCATGTATATGTGAGGCATGAACAATGTCGTCGGCATATCCCGATAGCCGCGCCAAGCAAAACATAGGTGTTGCCCAAAGCGTCGATAAGCTTGACCAATCACACGCTCGGGTCGGCTCTCCCTGTCATTCATTCCCCGCCACGCTGCTGTCCCTCGCTCTTATTCTCACTTCCGCTGCAGTCGTTCAGAGCTCAGGAAGGGATCACGGCTTCAACTTTTCTCAGTTGGTGCTTGCGTTCTGTCTTCACACACAGTCCAACACCCACCTCCTCCAGCTCTTCCTCGGTAATCAGCGATTCATTATCTACAAGCGGTAAACTCGGAGGGATCCACGTGTTCCTCTTTGTCCAGAGGGTCTCTTTGTATTTGCATGAAAGCGTTACAGGGTCATCATGTCTGCCGAAAGCTCAAGTGATGCTCTCCTCAAGGAGATCTTGGAAGGTCTCCACTCCTTGCGCAAGGAGAACTCCCAGCTTGCGTCAGCCGTAGACGCCATCAATGGCCGTGTGAACATGTTGTCAGAAATCAAGCAAATCAAGGATGAGGCAAAGGGACAGCCCCAACCTTCCAACGGTCTGCTTGAGAAGGCCAAACAAGCTGTGGCGAGTGTGTCGGAGAAGGCCGCAGAGGCCGTCAGTACACAGTATGAGGAATCACCCTCTGTTGCTGATGCCCCTCCTCGTCGAGCCAGCGTTTCCAAGACCTCCAAGATCATCTTGACTTCGTATCCTGGTCAAGCTGGAGTTGACCCATTGCCTATGGAATGGGGTCACAAAGACCCGGCTGTTCGAGGTCCTGTGGTCGTGTCCCGCCATGCGAATACCATCCGGAGGCGTAACGGTATGTTTTGTTTTTCCGTTTATTGTTGAAATTGCTAACATCGTAAAGCTATTGGTGCTCACGGTGGCTCTTACTCAATCTACCACGCTCTCGCCGTAGCAAGTGGCAATCTCGACATTACCCACAAGCCTGACTTTACCAACACCGAGCCTGCCGCAACGATTGGGCCGTTCCCGCAATGGAGTGACAAGAAGAAGATCGTAGCCATGGATCCCCTTGGCCATCTGGCTCCTTGGCTGTACAAGGAGATCATGGATAAAGATGGTGTCGAGATCAGGCCTTCCATTGCCATTACCAAAGCTCACATGAAGCTCCCTGAGCTGGAGGACAGCGTTAGGAAGGGACGCCTCGTTCCTGATGGCAAGATCTGTTTGAACGAGAGCGGTGAATTGGCCGTCACCAAAGTTGCCGTTGAGCCTGTTTGGTATCTCCCCGGAGTCGCCGAACGTTTCGGCATCGGTAAGTACAGTTATCGTCGTCTGACTACATGTGCTGACATCTTCGCCAGATGAGGGCACGCTTCGCCGTACATTGTTTGAAGAGACCGGCGGGTCCTACCCCGAGCTGATTACGCGCCACGACATCAAGCTCTTCCTGCCCCCGATCGGTGGTTTGACCGTGTACATCTTCGGCGACCCAGCCAAGATGTCAGACCCGAACGTTCGTCTCGCTCTGCGCGTTCACGATGAGTGCAACGGCAGCGATGTGTTCGGTTCCGATATCTGCACATGCCGCCCGTACCTCATCTTCGGTGTGGAAGAGGCTGTAAAGGAGGCCCAAAAGGGCGGCAGCGGTGTCGTCATCTATTTCCGCAAGGAAGGACGAGCTCTGGGCGAAGTGACCAAGTATCTCGTGTACAACGCACGGAAACGCGGAGAAGACCGCGCGAGCGAGTACTTCAAGCGAACCGAGAACATCGCCGGTGTCAAGGACATGCGCTTCCAAGCACTCATGCCTGATGTGAGTCATCCTGCATTGTATACTGTTCTACAGCATCTGCCGCGTGTCGATTCAGCTGCTAACCGTCGTGTCACGTAGATCCTGCACTGGCTCGGCATCACGAAGATTGACAGGATGCTCAGCATGTCTAAGTAAGCAACCAGAAGCGCACGGCATTCAGGCCGCACGGTCAGTCCGCCAGTACTAACATGGCTACAGCATGAAACACGATGCGATTGTCGATCAGGGCATCCCAATCCACGAGCGTGTTCCGATCCCTGAAGAGATGATTCCGGCGGACAGCCGCGTTGAGATCGATGCGAAGATCCAAGCAGGATATTGTAAGTTCTTCACACATGCACACGCGATCAGAATGGTTTTCAGATGTCGGAGGCCTTGTCTATGCCTGAAGAGAAGACGTCTGGCCTTACGCAGAGCAATCGCTGACACAATTCTCGCAGTCACTACCGGTCATGTCATGTCAATGGATGAGCTTGCGAACGTGAAGGGCCGTGGATGGGAGGATATTGATGTAAGTCTTCCGCATCATCACAGCAAAGTGTATCAAGGACTGACCGTTGCGACAGCACTGAGCGCCAAAAGCACACCAGGGGAGCTATCGACTGCCTGCACATCTTCGTGCACCTCGACCTTCGCCAGATTGTCATGATTGGATTCAAATTGACACATCGCAGTGACCGTTTTGAACACTCGATAAGCCTGACTCTTAGGTAGACTCCGTTGGCGTGGAGTGTGCAGCATGCATCCTGCGGCTCCGAAGAAACAGCGAAAGTGCTCACGCAAGAAATGCAAGTAGACTAAACAAATACCTACATCCAGCGAATGGGCAACTTGCCCTCACCTTGATTTATGCGTGACTATTAGCGATTGGTTCGGTCCAGTTGTTGTGGGAATATTTTCACGCAACAACGCACGCCACGTTCACCTGCATTATTGGCAGCTTCGGTATACCATGGAAGGATGACCAGTGAAAAACGAATGCTCCCTCGAGATGAGTCTCGAAGCGATGCTCACTCAGACCGGAGTCACGGACACACCTGACCAGCATCACCGAATCACTCCGTCCACATCGCATCTCTCCACCCAACGCCTACTCGTACACCCACGCCCCCCGCACCTGCACCACCACTCATCCTCCCTCACGTGTTCAATTCAGCATAGTCATACCACTCATCAACAACAGCATTAACAAGCACATGCTTCCCTTTCACCAACCAACCAACCTAAACGCACTATAGCACGTGAGACCTGCACCCCTCGCTACCAGCCACACACTACCAAGGCCATCTACCAACCAAACAGTCACTGACTGCTGCAAAGCCTTTGCCCAGCAGCGTGTGTATAGTAGACGCAACAATCAGCACATCCAGCGTATGCGAGTCTTACCCTCCCTGTACAGGTACATGTACATACACCCCCGGGCATACGCTCGCTCTCCACGTGCCGCACCTTACCATCCCAAATCCCAATCCCAATCCGCCCTACCCGCTCCTCCCACCTGCCCGCCGTACGACCGACTGACTCCCCAAGCCGCGCCCAGCGCGTCTGTAGGCAAGGCAAGACTAGAAGCGCACGGCAGACACACACTACCGGCGCGGCCCGCTCTTGGGCTCGACCGCCTGAGCGCGCCTTTGTACTTGCACGTGCGTGTGTACCTAAGAGTAAGCGGCCTTGCTGGTCTCGGCCGGGAATTCTTTCTACACATGTACAGGACACGCGATGTGGGGTGTCTGCCACCGCACGTAGAGTGCGTGAGGCAGGGAGATGCTTACCGCAGAGAGCGGCACCACTGCCTCCTCTACACTGCACTTGAATCAAAGGTCTCAGGGTCTGGATGCGTATGTTTCGGCATGGGTTTCAGGCCCAGACGCGTTGGCCCTGCTCGCGCTGGGAGATACCTGCCTACGCTGCGGCCGTGGAGTCGAGTCGAGTGGCGGCTGTCCCACGTACACGTGTGAGGCACAGGCAGGGCTAGCAGCTTTGGTACGCAGGCGAACCTGCGTGCGCGCACTTCCTCGGAAAAGATCGGCACGGGTGGCATTCTAGATCGCTGTGGGGATTTTTTTTCGCTGTTGCTGGGTGCTGTGAGTGGTGTGTAGGGGAGTTGTTGGGGTGGGCAACACATGCTCGGGAGGATGCCGAAGGCCCTGGGAGGGAGGGTTGGGGTTGGGACTTGGCTTGACAGGTGGGTTGCACCGCAGGAGAGAGAGAGGCGGCGTCTGCATTGCACATCTCCCAGGCGGCGTATTTGGCGCAGATTTGCAGGCGTTTGCCGCGGGGAAGGTGGTGGTGTTGTTGTGTTGCGTTGTGTTATGCTGTGCTGTGTCGAGTATAGACCACAGTGCACATTCGCTTTGGCTGCATCTTCACGGCCTCGAAAAGCGGTCAATATACACAGCAAAGCACGGCACCAACATCCCCTCGCGCAATGCAAACCCCACCACGTTACCAGTCATACTGTCAATAATACAGTCTACCGGAAATAGCACCCATGCATACATGCACCTTCTCTCGAAAGTGCCCAAGAGGCGTCGAGATGACAGCGAGGAGGGGCACGGAGAGGGTGTCACACGATAACCTTAATCGTCGCAGTGGGGCGGCGACAGGTACCGAGAGCATCTAGTGTACGGTATCGTGGGCTAGCAGGCGCTTTCATAACGGGCTGGGCAGCATAGCATATAGCAGGTGTCTGGCGTGCTCGGCGGTGTGTGGTTTTGTACCCACTCATGGATGGAGAAATAGGAATGCCATGAGCGGTGGTAGGGAGACAACCGATCGTCGCAGAGCAAGCTCTTAGCGCTCATACCTCATACCGAGGACTAGATAATGCACAATGGGTGATGTTCGCGTACTACAACGTAGTAGCTGCTTGATGTGGCGAGAAGGAGTTGAGCGATCCAGTGCGCGGTGCGATCAATCGTGAGACAGCGGATACGGCGCCCACCAAATACACCAGGCGTGTTGAGCGGTCAACCAGATTGGGGTCAGGTCGATGCTGATTTGGCTCCTCCGCGTCGCATGGGAAGGATACCGATTTCCCTGGAGGTTGCGGGCAATTTTCCGGCCGTCGCAGCCGCTGGCGAGCGTCATGCCGCGCAGCTGAGAGTTAGTCAAGAGGAGACGCGAGTCTGGACGCCTGTCCGCCCCGCTCTCCAGAGCGGAGTGGATCGCGATGTTATGCGATGAGCTGAACAGGTCAGAACTTGGAAACTTCTGACACAAGAAGGGCCGTCGGAAGTTTATTCGGTAGTCCATTTCGTGGTGCAACGTCAGAGGAGCTGCTCACGACGCAGAGTGTCTTGTAAGCACTCGCCCTCACGGCGCAGGGTGTTTGGTAGCACTCACCCTCGCGCTCGCCCGGTCGGTGGGATGCACAGTGCGATCGAGAACGAGTGGACTCAGCTGCTACACTGGTACACTGGCGGGAGCGAGCGGCCGGGAGTACGTGGCCGCCGCTTAATCGATCCCGCCCGAGCGTGCAGAATATAGCCAAGTACCATATCAGGAGGGCAAATAGATGACAATGCGTCATAGAGGTGGGACGACGGCTTGCAGGTATGGAAGGATGAAATGCAGGTCCAACGCGTGGGATTCTGTTGGATTCTGGCTCGTGTTGTGCGTGCTTCTTTCACCATCGTTGCGCGAGCCATGTCATTGCGCGTATCTGGTCAAAAGCAAGACCTTCGGCTGCTTCCGACACCGCTTCCTCGCACGTCGCAGGACCGACGACGTGAAGCATTGTGAGGCGGTTGCACGGTCTTTCCATCCCATCTGTGGCCGCACACACCAGAGCGCGGTCCTGCCGATGTAGCTTCAGGAACGGCGGAAGGCATCCGCAAGGAACTCCCACCAACTGGCGCGTGCCTTGCCAGCCCTGAATTGGTGGCTGTCTGGCAGTTGTCTCTCCACCACACGTACCCATGACGGAAGCGTTTGTTGAAGGCGCATCCATGTCCCGATTCGAGACCCCGCTGCCTTGGAACCCGCGCTCCCGGCTTCAGAGCCGCGATGCCAATCAGGCACGAGAGGCCTCAATACGACCAACGTCAGCGACTTCGCTAGAAGGAGCAACCGCTTCCAGACTAAAGGCGACTAAATGGGACACATCGGTGGCCAACGCACCCTCCGAGATGAATGTGATCGTGTGTCGGTCGGAGGCGAGTCAGGACGTATGAAGTGATGACAGCGCAGCCGCCTTGTGGCCGGCTAGCTGCCTGCTGTCCTAACGGTCCACGTTGTTAAGAGGCGTGCATCGTGCATAACGACCGGGGCCGAGGAACTCGAAGGTGGAGGGCCCGGCTGATGATGCAGCTGGCGTTGCAGGGGTTCCCTGCACTTGCAGAGGCGTTGTAGTCTGGGTGAATGGCGTCTGGGCGCGGGCACTCAGCATTATTACCACTACGTCTTCCAACTGCTTTGCTTTGCCATTCCACCTTTCCCAACCACAAATCTACCGTACTGATCGCCGAACGAATCAAATCCATACGATCCTCCGCAATGGCGAACAACACCAGATACTACTACTCGCTCCCAACACAACCGCCCCAGCAGCCACGGTCAACATCAGGCAGCCGTCGTCCACCGCTCACGCCTTCCACCGTCTCATCGCCATGTCTCACAACGCAGTCCACGATAGCAAGCCGACGAGACTCTGGATCGGGCAGTCCGACCAAAGCCTCAGCCCTACTAGCCAAGGTTGCCTCACACCCATCCACGCCGAGGGCCGAGACACCGATGGGTAGCCCGATGTCCTCGCCAGAAGAGAGAATGCACTCAAGTCCAATGTACAGCCCAGATCGGCCTGCGGTGTGGAGGAGCGAGAGTGCTCGTTACGTCCATCAGTACAGGCAGCAGGGTAAGCACGCGTAGCCTTTGGTGGAAGATCAATAGCTGACTCGTCTCAGATGGTTACATTAGCTTCCCAGACTTTGAGAAGTTTTGCCAGTCGCAAAACCCTTACCAGCAGCCGCGGAGGGAGCATAGCGCTGTAAGGACTTGATTTGGTCACGTGAACAGCAAAATGCTGCAGTGAAGAGAAGCCCAATCACCGGTATCACGTTGACTGATGCTCATCATTGATGAACGACATCGTCGATAAAGAACACCACCACTCCCTTGTCACCGACATAAGATTTTGCGCAGACACACAACTCTGCATCAACACCCAATGCCTAGTGGATTAAAGAAGAAGCCAACGGATCGGCCATCGAGATCTCCACTTCTCTCGGACTGAAAGACGCGTCAGTCTCAGACCCGCCAGAAGAAAAAGGGGACGGGCAGGTGTTTCGAGCTCAACACGAGGCATCGCTCGGCGAAAAGCAAATTGAAGAAGAGTCAGCATCGACTGCATTCAGCGGCTCCATATGGCCCAATCCTGATCGGCGAGCAATTTCGACCGATTGCCAAGTCACGAGGCGAAGGGAGGTCGGCAGTGAAGTGTCGGATGATGGTCTGTGGGAGGAACGAAGTAGCGAGGCGAGAAGCGAGACTAGTGGTGCGGACCGAGAGTAGCGAGTCGTGAAGGGAGCGGTCAGGAGAAATGAGTGTAGCTTGTGCAAGAATAGAGGAATAAAGAAAAGTATAAGATGTCATAAATCTTTCTTGAATTGGATCCGTGCGTGAAGCTTGCTGGCGACGTGTAGCTACAGTGGTGGTACGTCGAGTTCGATAGTTTTGTGGGGCTTTTAAGGGTACAACGAGCATCGCCCGTACAGAAGACTGTTGCTGGCATTGATGTCCAGCGGCATTATTCGTCTGCATATTCTATACCTGAAATTGCTTTAGTCTGCCACGGTAAGGCGTACTTTCCGGAGGTTCCTTGCTGCTCAAATATGCCGCGTGGAGGACACTTGCAATCGTTGCAGATCAATCCGTCCCTGATGAGTGAAGCGGACCAGGACATTTGATATCGGCATCCAGACCGCTCTCAGAGAATCGAGATGTAACCCAATCAGCGAGGTATGTGCCTGAGACCATCTATACGAAGGCCAATACACTGCTGTGGCGAAGGCGTGAAAAATCATGCACAAGTGCAGCAAGGCATCCTACCCCTTCCGATACCGTATCGCGGGTACAGTCTAACAGACGTCGGGTTGGGCACGGCAATGTTACGCACGAACAAGGGCATCAATGGAGACTAAGTGCGCAAACCAGACTCGCATGCGAGCAGTTGCGGTGTTCGTGTTGCTGCCAAGATGATGCACGTGACGCGGCCCGTGCGCGCACACCACTCGCTTAGCGAAGAAATTCAGCGTGGGCTTCGACTTGTTAAACGACACAACCAGAACAGCCCTTCCACCCCATCGCAACCATGGCTGTCGGCAAGAACAAGCGTCTTTCAAAGGGCAAGAAGGGTCTCAAGAAGAAGACCGACACCTTCGCGAAGAAGGACTGGTACAACGTCAAGGCCCCTGGCACTTTCCAGGTCCGAGAGTAAGACTCCCCGCCGCAACATTGCGCGCCCGCACGCAATTCAATGGACTGAATTCTGACGCTTTCTCCTTCTGCAGCGTCGGCAAGACCCTCGTCAACCGCACCTCCGGTCTCAAGAACGCCAACGATGCGCTGAAGGGCCGGATATTCGAGGTCTCCCTCGCCGACCTCCAGAAGGATGAGGACCACGCTTTCCGCAAGGTCAAGCTCCGCGTCGACGAGGTCCAGGGCAAGAACTGCCTGACCAACTTCCACGGCCTCGACTTCACCTCGGACAAGCTCCGCTCGCTCGTCCGCAAGTGGCAAACCCTCATCGAGGCCAACGTCGTCGTCAAGACCACCGACGACTACCTCGTCCGCCTCTTCGCCATCGCCTTCACCAAGCGACGACCCAACCAGATCAAGAAGACCACCTACGCCGCTTCGTCTCAGATCAGGCAGATCCGCAAGAAGATGACCGAGATCATGACCCGTGAGGCCAGCTCGTGCTCCCTCGCCCAGCTCACCCAGAAGCTCATCCCCGAGGTCATCGGCCGCGAGATTGAGAAGGCCACCCAGGGCATCTACCCCCTCCAGAACGTATGTGAAATCAGGATGCGCGTGTTCAAAGGTCCGAGCTGACAGCAGCATAGATCCACGTCCGCAAGCTTAAGCTTCTCAAGCAGCCCAAGTTCGACCTTGGTGCTCTCCTCGGACTCCACGGCGAGTCAAACGCGGACGACTCTGGCCAGAAGGTATGGAACGCCATATCCGATGTAATTGGACGTAGCAGCTAACACATACCAGGTTGAGCGGGAGTTCAAGGAGACGGTGCTTGCTGAGGTGTAAGGGACTTGGTTGAATAGGCTGGGGTCTCTTACGGTTTTTTCGACATGAATATGGGCATCACATGGTGTTATGTTTACAAATGAAAGGTTAAACATGACCCTACTGAGTGCTAGGTGGCAGTGACGGCGTGCATGGCTACAACGATTCATACCATGGTGTTCAGCGGTGGTGCAGGAAAAGTCCCAGGCAATGACATTTTGGCATTGACAACGTTCACCTCTGTCCCTCGCCCCGCGCTCCTTAGCTGCAGGCATGTCGAAATGTCAGATCACGATTCATGTCTCTGTGGTCTTGTGCGCAATGTGCGGTATTAACGTCTCTCGTCTAACAGTGTCGATCGCGCATCACTTTACATCCATGTACTACATGCCAGATCTGCATTCGACGGTACTCGCGGAAGTTCTCACCGGACACTCCCCGCGCTGTCCTCGTGCTCATGCACACCATGCATATACCTGTTCCCGACCTTGTCCCTACCCCAACACACATTCCAGGACAAGACCCGATCGGCACTCGCACTCACTCTGCGGGATCTCGCCTGCCGCCGCTGCAATCAGCCGTGTTTCTGGAACATAGGATCGACAGCACTGCATACTCACCACCCAAGCCCGCATCCAAAATATCACAGACACCGGTTTGGCAAGAAGGCAGTTACATCACCACGCATGCAGCCCGTGCGACGTACTCTGGTCCGCATCCCACGTTTCCCCCGTCGAAGCACACACGCTCGACAGTACGACCGAGACCACGATCAAAGTTTAGCTCGCAGGTTCCGACTTCCCCGACGCACCACCTGCTCTCCACCAAACCCCCAAGTTCGCTTTGACAGACTGCGGCGCCACTCCGGCACCATCCAAGCGAGCCCTAGTGCATCAAGTTTACCACGACACTTGTCAACTCTCGTGTCGATAAGACAAGTGAAGTCAAGTCTAGAGAGATTTCGGAACAGCCCGCTTCTCTTCAACACAATCGTAGCCCCACCCCGCACCACTCAATCACGTCTACTCTCATCCTCCACATAGAAAATGCACTATGTTCAGGCTGAGCGGCTAACCCATCGTGCTTTACTTCCATCGTGTTGCTCGTTGATGTTGGTGGGGTGCAACTTAGTGCTGCTGGATTGGGAATGGAGGGCTTCCCGCGTGGTACACCGCTACTCTGACAGCGTTAGTCGTGAGCGTGAGATAGGGCTAGGACTGCGCCGCTGTTGGGGAAGCGGGTTGTGGGGTTGCTGGTATAGCGCGGCGTGGTGTGGTCCTGGAATGAGATCTTTTCATCGTCAGGAGGTTCGTGTTGTCGTGCTTAGTGAGGAGTTAGCGGGGGCTCGGGAATTGGGATCGTGATGGGGAAGGGGAGAGTGACTCGGAGGTCTGCCGTACTGGGTTTGGTACGTGAGGTAGTTCGGTCTTTGGGACCTTTGAAAGTGTCGTGTAAGGGTGGATTCGAAGAGTGTTGTTGATGTCGATAGCTTGTAGATGGTCGAAGTTCGTGTGAGCATAAGGAATTCGGCGTAAATAACTTCCTGTTTAACTGAAACATGCACCTAATGACTATAAACAAAATAGTACAAGCCTCCGCCACGAATAGAACAAAAACGAAGAATGCTCCTCTGTCGAAGTGACTCCAAATGTAGTACCCCGCGACAAGCGTTAGAATAACGCAGAACAAGATCCCGAGTACAGAGCAAGCAATCATCACGGGGTCTATGATGGCTCTTGAATAATGCCTCATATCTCGCATGAAGGCACGAAGATCAGAAGAATCCTCAATTAGAGTCATGATGAGCTTAGTACATACAAAGCGTACAGGTACCCGGATCCAAGAATTGTCACTTTGCGGTGCGCGAGTCCAACTCTCTAGGTCGCCATTGTACAGTCCACTTTCAAGGCTATCTTCTATGTTTTCTATGTTTTCTATGCCAATTGAAGATCGGGAAATCGCTCTATGTCAGTGATAAAGCAATGATCGCGTGTCATCTGCGATAAGAGGCTTACAGTGCTGCAGGTCGTTGGACTCGGAGCTTAGAAGCATTACCCATGTTTGCGAATCTTTCATTCTCCGTAATGCGAAACGAAGAGTTGCTGAGTAGACTTGGACTGGCTTCGGATCGAAATCGCGAACCGATACGGTAGGTACGAAAAAATCGCGCATCGTGCATATACGAGTCCGACTCACCAATCTCGGTATCTCCAAGGTGATCTCTCATCATCTTGGTCTGAGCTTTAATGGTGTAGACATCGATTGCAGGACTGGCTTTGTAGCCTGGTGTGAACAGTGAAGCTCAGCCCCAGTAACTGACAACGGGCCAATCATTGGGGATCAATCACATCATGTATATTGTAACATGTAATCATGGCCAATCGTCGGGATTTTGCTTTCTGGCGGAGCCGGAATGTCAGAATACCATGATATCTGCTTATCTAGATCGTGATGGACTACATTACTAAAAAGAAGCATTATCCGCATTTGTAATACTTCTATGGATAACATGGTACTCGTAGAACTACAGCACAGCGGTGAGACATCTCTTTGCCTTTCCGCTGGAACAGCGGCGAGCGCACCATTGTAACGTCGGAACTCGTAGTAGCTACATGAAGAAGCTCTAGCGCGTAAATTTCGTAGCCAGATGGGGCTTCATTCTGCGACGCCAGGACCGCTGCGGCCTTTTTGATGGTATGAAGTGTAGGGAAGTCTTCGGTCTGGTGTGCGAGCAAACGACGTTCGATGTAAGGTCGTTTAAACGCCCATGCGCCTGGCTCCAGGTGATAAGTGTCAAGTCTTTAAGACATACATAAGGCTTCGACAAGCTCATCCGAGAAGATCTCTTATTCCATGTTAGTCATGAAGACTACCGCTCAAGCGCACTCACTCTTGACCAATCGCAGCCTCATCGCGCGTTTGACGCCGCACAGCCGAACAGCTTCTGCCAGTATGGTTCTATGAATTTCCAAGAGGCAGACCCATCAGACTTTATTCTCCGCCGGGCTCAATTCGCGCTGAATAGGCAAAATTGTAGGAGATGATTGAAAGTGAGAGAGAATTATTGTTGATCGCGGCGTATTGCACGGGGACCACGAGGAGATGCTGCAGAAGCTATATAAAATGCAGATCCTCTCTCGACCAATATAAAGAAATCGGCCCGAACTTAGATACGCAGATGAGCGTTAGTGGATGCGGCCTTCATGAGAGGATGTAAGAATTGAGAACGTGTATTCAGAAACTACGCCACGACTCTACGGGCTGCTTACACCTCGTTTTTGGAATAGGTTTGAGATTAGATTATCCTGCGTCTCCAATGCAGTCTTCATTGGTTGCGTAATGGCCTAGGCGAACCGCTCCTTGCAGATGGGTCTAAGCCTCTTATGAAGTTCTTGAAATGGTGCAAAGACAATTATTGGGAGACGCGACTCAGATCACTGCGCCGCGATTTCAAGCGATCCAAGTCATGACGTAGAAATTCCGAGGTAACCTTGTTACATATGATAAACATTCTCTGGGATTCATTTTGGAGCTCAAAATGCGGTTAAGTCTCTTCCACAACCAGTGTTTTACCGGTCCTTTCATCACCTTCATTTCCATTCTGAGTGAGTCTTGTAGTTTTTTGGTATGACGTTGCGGAAAGATCTGTGTTATTATAGGAGAAGTGAGAGAATGAAAGTTTTCTGCAAAGACCGCTATGGAACTACCACACACACACAATCTCAGCTAAGCGCCTGCAAATAATAGATTTGCTGTTTTATACGAGCCCGGGTTTTAGTCGAACTTTGAGCGTAGAGATTGAAGGTGCTAACCTCAAACCATTAACACAAGGCAGCCAATGACCACGCCTCTGCAATGACCACGTGGCAACACATGATGATGGAACATGATCTCCAGTATTGATAGCGAAGGTCGGTTTTAGTAAAGTTGTCGTTGATTGGCGTCCGTATTACGCCATGTCTTGAGTCATTGCTAACGCGAATGATCTGTGACGCTGAGAGCCTCGACCGAGTAAGCCAGAGTTGTGACACATCTTCATTGAAATAGCAACCAAGTAAACGGAAGATTGTTATCCAGGTCTCAAAGAGAAACATGTGACACAACAAAGCGGCAAGCAAAGTTTCGTGAGATGGTAGGAGCCGGTGTATGTCTACCGAAGACTTAGCATTGAGGTACTACAAGCACCGCGAATGGAACTGAGACACGATAGAAATATTGCATGTATATATCTCACTGTAGGAAGGGGAAGTGTACAATAACGCCTATCGATTTACCGTCAAAACAAGTGAAAAGTATCTTTACTGCGGTTCATATCCTCAATATGTTTCTTACTGCTGCAAAACTCGCTCTCCTCAACGTGCTACTCTCGACAGCGCTTCATCGTCCAGGATTCATCCCTAAATTCCCCAATGCACGAAAACTACCTGATGCATCAAGAACAGGATTCACTCCTGAGATACCAAACTTCAACAACCCAAACCAAGATGTTCCCGAGGATGGCCGCTGGCCACCTGAAACGCAAAATCCGGATACTCCGGAAACGATTGCCCCAATTGCTCAGAGTCCTAATAATCCGAAAGACCCTACCTCCAATCAGGAGCCAGAATTGACTTCTTGCACTATCAACGGAGAAAGAGGACAGTCTGTCCAAACGATGAGACGAAATGGAATGCCTTGGAAGTATACGTGAGACAAACAGAAAACCGATTCTCCATTTCTAGCAGAGCAGCAATCGCTCGTCTAGATAACGTAAAGACGGATATACGCACACCAAGAAGTGTTCCGACCGAAGAAATCATGAATTCGAGATACCAACTTGGCGATTGGGGACGTACAGATTACCCCAAGATTCTCAGCGTTGTGAAGGGTATGAACGGTAAGATTGACAGTGAATGGTAAGTCTCATTAGCACTCTACATCCTCGTGAAAAGAGCATGAGTAAGCGTGTTATCCTAAAGTGGGCAATGCAGACCAATTGTGGCCACATTTTGGTCTCAGATTCTGAACACTGCGGTTGGATTATTCTGATCCAACTTCTAAGGACCGAATTCTTGATTATTAAGTATACAAAGGAGAACATCGACAAATTTATCGCTGACAAAAAAGCTCAAATCGACTAAAACCTATCGCCAGAAGAGATTGAAAAGCAGAAAACCAACCTCGACGCGCTTGCATCTGAGCTGGGAGAAGAAAACGGGGGCGATATGCTTAAGACCTCGATCAACTTGGACGTTAAGTCACGGTCCATTGTATTGGATTTCAGCTTCAATAAAATTCCAGCTGTATCGCAATTATGTACCCAAGCCTCACGACCCTGCAGCAGACGAAAGACTTATCAGGAATGGCTTTGACGACGGTAGGCCCAATGATCAGCAAGAGTCTATTCGATGGACAGATCAGGTTATGTACAGCCTGGAACAAGCCTACAGTAGAAGCGAAGGTCTTGACCCGATTCAACACCCGATAGAGAATATCGTCCACCGGAACATCCAAACCATTGAGACCAATGAGGTCATTGAAGCTGCACTAGGAAGATTCGGACAGAAATTGGAGCGCCCGGAAGAATTCGTGAGCTTCGACCGCGGCACCCAGAATTTGAGGCCATTATGGGCACAACCAATGGGAAGCGCGCATTGCACTTACTTTACGAGAACGTTTCATAGCGCCTGATCCCCTGATAATTTCTACTCCTTTCCTCTCCAATGTTCCTTTCTTCATATTCGACTGAGAGCCACCCTAACCATCTTGCAGTGACGTTGAAAAGCTAGGCCCGCGTCGCATCAAGAAAGTATACATCACGCGCGATGAAACGAGTGTCACACAGTCCGATAGCGAAATAGATGTCGACTCACCCCAGCACTATGAATCAGACGTCGACTCGGACGTGGATATGACAGAAGATGGGGACAGCGATTTCCATGGCTCTCCAGGATCTGTTACGAATGACCCTGGACCGAATGAGGATTCGGCTTCATTTTCAAAGGCACCTCAGGACTATGGCATGCTCTTTGAGCTTGAGGCAATCCCTTGATGCAGCTCCATGTGAAGCTGGCGAGATTTAGTACTTGAGTCAGGGTTGGATGGCTTTTCGCAGTGTAGGTCAAATATAAGATCCTGGGGCTAACGAAATTCACGGAGTGAGTTCGAACGAGAGTCGAGTAAGCATGTGATGAATGTTTTGTAATGTAGTTTGAATCATCTCCACTTCGACAGCGGAGCTCCCCCGTACCAGATATCTCGAATAATCCCATAGCCTCACCTCTCTACACCAGACGATTGCGTTGCATATCACCACCGTCTTTAGATGAGTGTCATCCCATCCATCCATTCCCGTGCCCACCTCGAAAACAGTACCTCACACATCCCTTATATCTCCTTCATCAATGTCTGAGCAAAAGTGTTGCAGTTGTTGGTCGCAACGCTATACTTCTTATGATCCGCCTCGTCAAAGTACTCCTTACCCTTGCTCTTCGCCTTACCTGCCTTCGCCCTCGTCGTCTTCTGGCCATCCCACAGCTTGAAGACCTTCTTTGGCTCGAATCTCTTCTCATTGTACTTCGAGTCACCATTATCCATCTTCCATAGATCAATGATGCTAGCCACGAAGTCTTTGTGCACCTTCTTCTTCGCCTTGGCGCCCTTGCCGATGATCTTTTCCGTGATCTTGACCTCCCCGACGACTACAGCGATGTGGTTGAAGCCCAACGTCCGCTGGAGCTGCTTGAGCTCGTCGTTGGTTTCGTTGGGGCCGGGCTCCGTGAAAGGGGACTTGGAGGTGAATTTGTAAAACTCGCCGTCTTTGGCATTGGGGAACTCCTTGGCGAGGGACTTGAAGGCGTTGGTCTCGGTGAGCTCCTCGGGGGCGCAGCCGGCAGCGCCGCCGCCGGAGGAGGAGCCTGCGCGCTTGAGGATGAAGTCGGGGATAAAGCGCTTGATGCCGGTCTTCTTCTTGGGAAGAGGGCAGGAGGTAGGCTGCTTAGTCTTGGGCTTCTTGGGCTTCTTGGCCTTCGTCTTCTTAGGCTTCTTGGTCTTAGTTTTCTTCGGCTTCTTGGTCTTCTTTGGGCGCTTGGTGCGTGTGCGCGTCCTGCTGGTGCGGGACCGACCGCCCCTGGACCTCCTCGCCTCCAGAGCGTGACTACCTCCAGCATCGGTAGTCGACACCTCGAGCGTCAACCCATCCGTAGTGATGAGCCTGCCACCCCCAAAGTTGTGGCCAGCCACACACTGCTCGATGATGGCATGGAACTGGGCCTCGCAGTCATCGCTGCCAAGATCCTCATCGGTGCCAGTGATAGTAAAAACGGTCGATCCAGATCGACTTTCGGAGAAGCTGTCGGTGGTGCTGCAAACCTCCTCGATGGATGTGGCGAGCCCGTCTTTTTCGGCGGCAGAAACGATTCTGGGCTTTGAGTGTACTGCCTCGGTGTTGCAGACTACATTTGCAAAGGCAACATTGAGCAGGCTGCCAAGGGCCACCACGAGACCAGCTGTGCGCATGGCGACGCAGAAACGAAAATGCGAATGAATGGAAATGTAACGAATGTGGGGAAATGGTCAAAAGGAATGACTGGAGAAGCGAATGAAATGATGCGATGAGCTGATGGATTTTCTCGTTTGGTAGATAATTGCGAAGATATATACCTCCTCTACGGCCGACGGATCATCGTAGACACAATGACATCCGTATTCCAAGCCATGAATCGGCTATTCGGCATGCGTCTCGCCTCATGCACCGCGAGGAGAGGGTGAAGACACACGAAGTCCGATGAAACATACGAGAAGGTCCCGAGCCGAAGCTAACGGGACGTAGGAAACGATGAACGCCTACTTTGGGCCGCATTGAGAAGCATGTTACCTGGCGACATAGTGAAGTCCGACCTCGTGGCTAGACCGCAAGGAGGAAAACGCAGTGTAAGTCCGGCCGCCTGCGCACAACATGATGGTCGCATGGGCCCAGGATCGAGTTGAATCTCCGTAACCAATCAACAAGCGAGCCAAAAGAACAAGCTTGCTTTTGTAAGCGGCCTAAAATCGAAATTTGGCTCAGCCACAAGGGGGCTGTGGCGCTAAATCTCCGTCTAATCAACCATCAACCCGAAGGACGACCTTGAAAGGTAATTGTGTGTCCAGTCACGCTGCGGATTAGAAAGAATCTAGTCCATGTAGCCTCGTCAGCTTGCTATCGGGTGTGAAAACGGCAAGTCTTTGACGTGTAGTAACCTCCGGTTCGCATTCTAGGACAGCATTACATGCGATTCATGTTCGGATAATTTCAATCATTATTGACGGGAAAAGAACTAGGTACAAAGCTAGTAGTTGTCATCCCGGCGGTTTCCGCTGCCGTAGGAGTCTCCCTGGCCGTAGCTGTCACCACCCGTTTGTCTTCCACTGCTTCCGAAGCCAGAGCCCGTGGTACCACTGCCAAACTCGTTGTCTCCAGTGCGGCCACTGCTGCCGTAGCTGTCATCGCCTGTTGTCTTGCTGCCTCCGAAGCTGTCGTCGTCATTCCTGCGGCTCGAGCCATATCCTCCTGAGGATGTGTTCGAATCGCCTCCGAGGCCTGTTCAATGTTAGCCCGATAAATTTGAAGCGTTACGAGGATACTCACCACCAGAGGATACATCATCGCGTCGGGAGGATCCGAAGCTGTCATCTCCTCCAGAGCGTCCGGTCGAGCCAAGGTTGTCGTCGCCAGTGTTGCGCCCTGAGCTGCCGTAGGTATCACTGGTATCGCGACCCGAGCTTCCATAAGTATCGCTTGTGTCACGGCCTGAGCTACCATAGGTATCACTCTTGTCACGGCCTGAGCTACCATAGGTATCACTCTTGTCGCGGCCAGAGCTGCCGTAAGTATCGCTCGTGTCGCGGCCGGAGCTACCAAAGGTGTCGCTAGTGTCACGACCAGAGCTACCGAAGGTGTCGCTAGTGTCACGACCCGAGCTGCCATAGCTGTCTCCTCCAGTCTGGCGTCCACTCCCGAACGTGTCCGAGTCGTCCTTGCGGCCACTTCCGTAGGAGTCGCTACCTACGGTATTGTCACGGCCTGAGCTTCCATAGGTATCACTCGTATCGCGGCCAGAGCTGCCGTAGGTGTCGCTGGTGTCACGACCAGAGCTGCCGTAGCTGTCACCGCCCGTAGTCTGGCGACCGCTTCCGTAGGAGTCGTTGTTGTCGCGGCCTGAGCCATACGAGTTGTCATTGTCGCGGCCCGAGCCGTACGACTCGTCGTTGTCATTGTCGTTGTTCTTGCCCACCTTATCCTTCACCTTGTCCTTCACCTTGTCAATGAATCCAGACATGATGGCAGTGTCTCTTCGGGTTTCAAGTTCGAGTTTGTATGTATGGAGGTAAGGAAGGGTACGTTGTATCGATCAGAGCTTGGGAGCAGCTCAACCTACTCCTCTTTTATAACCCCATTGTTTACCCCTCCGCCCCTCGATCAAGCTCGCATGCTAACCCCAAAACCTGTTTTCAAAGTCTAGACTGCTTCCACCACGCTGCAGCACTCTCTTTCAGCTCGAATGGCACCATATCGCGGGGCACGCACTCCCCAGCCGCATTTCGTCACACAGCCCATCTCTACCGCGTCGCTGCCGCACGTGGAGGTGGCCACCGCCCCGGAAGGCACATAGCTCCCATTCCCATTCGCCAATGCCCTAGATCTCGCGTCGGTTGCGCAAGCTTGCGCGATATAGACGAGGCGGCGTAGCCGGATCGAGACAGTTCGATAGATCGTGTAAGGGTGCTGTCAGATGGTCGGCGGCAGGGCTAGCGAAAAGCTTGGTTGAGAGGGTACTGCACCGCCACAGATGGCGTCACAAAGAGGGGTAGAGAGGGGGAGCGCCACAGATTGGGCGACAACATGCTATGGGTGGGGCAGGGTGATTGATGGACTGGTGTTGGTGGTTGAGCTAGGCAAAACTTCGTCGCGCTGAGGCGGAGCACAAACACCCTTCAGCTATTCCGGCACCGATTCAAGGCAAAGGGTGTTGATCCAGGTACGTGATCTAGAACCTCGAAAGGACCATGTGAGGAGGATCAAGGTCTTGTTCGGAAAAGCTTGGTTCGTTCCAAGGTGGGTGGCGCAAGTTTCCATCGCTTTAGCGCTCCTAGCACATCCGGTGGGATAGCGCGTCGGGGTCTCCGAGCTTGGAAAGATATCGGGCAAGCCAGATTGCGCATGTGAACTTAGTAGACCAAAACCCCTGAAAGCCCCTGAATGTTTGGAACAAGTGTCAACTCGATAGATACAGATCTTTCAATTTTTGTTTTCGTCTACTAGTTGGTAGTAGATGTCAGGTGCTTCCCAAGTAATTGCATGTCAGTGTTGAGAATGGACCTTGCAATACAACGTGGTAAGGCATCTGACAGCAACCCTATAATCAAAAGTATGCCCATTACTACCCATCTCTCCAAACCTCCAAACCCTCCAGTTCAACCACGGTGTCCCCCTCCATTCCCACAACCCTCGCCTCAACATCCATCCTCCAGTCCGCCAAACTCGCCCCATCGAACACCAACTCCCCGCTCGGCCCCCTCCGCCACTCCTGCCCCACCAGCTTCTTGCAATGCACCACAGGCTCCAGCTGGAAGACGTACACACTGTAAATCTGCTCCCGCCCGTCGTTCGCATCGTAGTCGGCAGCAGACAGAACGCCGCCTGTGAACGACGCGCCTTCTGAGCCACGAATGCGCCCGGTAAAGGTGAGGATGGTGGTTGGAGGCTCGGCGTCTGGTGAGGGCGCTGCGTGGCGAAGATGTGTCCAGAGGGTGTCGCTGCTGGGGAACTCTGGCGGGTCGCGACACCAGGGCACGACGGTGTGGAGGGAGTCCCAGTCGACGAGCGGGGGGAGGACGGCGGGCGCAAGGGCTATGAGACGGTCATTAAGAACGTGTGAGTGTTCCTGTCCTGGCAACTCTGGTGGGATGCCGTAGACTGGTGGTATGGTTTCGCTATCGACTTCGCCATTGAGGAGCACGTTATTGAGAACGCGGTATACAGGATCGAAGAGATGCGGCATCTGTTTGAGGCCTTGATCGAAAGCTGGCCAGGCGATGAGGTCGGAAAACGCGATATGGACGTCCTCCCCCACTTCGCCGGCAGATGTAGAGAATGTAGCCTGAACGCATGCCTCAACGTCACCCATGTAATCCAGATCAGTATCCTTCAAGCTAGTCTGGGCGGTCTCAAACTGTAGGGCCAATAGCGCTCTGGAGAATTTTTCCATTTCACGGCGGTCAATGCCAAGTTCATGGAACGCAAAGTCCGCCTTGAGTTCCTTCGCCAATGGCCGCAAATCGTCGCGCGTCGTGCCATACGGATGGTTATCCGGGACATTGCGCTGCAGTACATCAAGAAGATCGTGATACATTTCGTCGCCGTCATCATCGCGGTTAACGCGGGCATAATCCTCATCATGCTTCACATCGAAGGCATTGCGATGGGCGTAGCGGCGGCGTGCATCTTCATCAGCAGATTCAGCTGGGTCCTCCTTGGAAACACTGCAGGTGGCGAGACTCTGGAAGAGAAGGCGACGCTGGTCGGCGCGCGTTCGCGTGCGACCGTGATTTCCTATCGTTGCCATCAATACATGCCGATCTGGGAGCAGCCATGCTAGTGCGCGTTGGGTGTCTTCCAGAGATAGAGATTCCGGGAGAGGCGTGCTTGGAGCCTTGTAGAAAGGCGCTGTGCTGTGGTAGGCCAGGATGCGATAGACAAGGTCTGCGAAGATGCTTGGGAAGCCTCGAGGAAGTTGAGATTGAATGCGCTTTACAATACCTGTCCTCGTGAGGCGCAACTCGCCTGATGCCTGTGTGGCGAGACTGTTGAAGCCATTAGAGAGGGCTTCATGCTCCCTGTCCGTAAGAACGTCGTAATGCGCCTCTTGCAGGCGAAATTGACCAGAGTGGTACTGCTCTGCGAGCCATTCCGTTGTTGGCGGAGGCATGGTGCGTTGTACGGATGACCGTTGACAGGTTCTGTGGAAACTGCCAGGTGCTGACGCGAAAGGCAGGTTGGGAGAACAGCGCGATCACCAGGGTGTTGATGAAGATACCAACCTTTCGACACACCATCTCATCCGATATATGCCGTGTTCGTTAGTTTCGGACATTACTTAAAGTAGCACATGGACGAGATGAAACCGAGGCGGCCGTCTTGTTCCTGAGATCCTAAACCCGCTGTTGCGCCACCAGCCCCCACTGGTCGCGGCCTTTTTTAGCTCTGCCGTAGCGTGCGCAATACTGCAACTGAGGGCTTGGAATACGCATGTGTAACGTCCAAGCCCCTTGTTCCGATACTGTCATCCACCAAGATTTTGCGTGCAAATGCCCACAGTTCGAAGGTCTTCGCACAATCGTTGACGTTCCTGATCGTAACTTCCTGCGACATGTAGATGTGTCCGCAACCCCAGAAACCCACACTTTTTGGTAGCGGCCTGGAACTTCCGTCCAAAACCCACTACAGCTAAACGCAGCGGTAATGTGGGCTCAGTGGCTTACATACACTTCATGCAGAAAAGTCGCGGCGAGAATCAAAACGGGCAGCCGGGTGGTGATAGCGAGGGGCGGCGAGGACTAAGGCACAAGATTGCCTCCAGGGTGGGCTTTATCTGAAAGAAGAGCGAGGAACGGGGCAATGATAAAGCCAGGAAGCCAGTCGATTGGTTGGAGCGGTGACGCCTCGCAATGTTTCCCAGGCTTATCTACTCGACAGACGTCTAAATGGAGAATTCCCGTCGAAGCCTAGCAACCAGTCCTCACAGCCGCCGAAGAAGCCACCGTTAGACCCCGAGTGTTGTCAAGTGAGGAGTTCCATCGAAGCCTCTGTTCATTCCTCACATCGAATACACACCACTTATACATCTTCCTCCCCGCCCCAACCTTATCAGGACGCCCAACCCTAAAGAATGTGGATCTCAGCGCACTCACCAACATAGCATCACTTCCGAGCATACTCATGAGCAAAAACCTATCTCTGAGGCTCTCGATGTCTTACCCGGGGGTGCAAGAAAGGAAACAGCAACAGACAGCAATTCCTTGCGGTTTTTGACCCTGGAAGTGTACGCGATGTTGCCGACTACCCCACGTCAGTCAAACACCATGCTCAGGTTCGCAATAAAGGCTTTACCTGACACACTGATCTCCGGCCCCCCAAGGACGGGTGCGAGCTACAGGGGGTCCCAAGTGTCCTGCGCGAAAGGTGGCCTGAGTAAATCAACAGGTGTCATTGTGTGTGCTGAAGTAACCTTACCCTGGGTCTGTATCGTGGTAGTTCGGCACCGCATCCATGATCGGAAGAACGATGAGTGCGGACTGGCTATCTACCTCCAGGATCATTTGCAACAGCCACGTCTTGTACGCTTTTGTATGGCGGAAGGCGTCGTCGTGCTGGGCGGGGGTGATGGTGCTGCCGACATCCCATCCTCACTGCGTGACTTTGCTCACGTAGGGCGGTCCGTAATTTTTCCGGTGGCTCTATCTTCCGGAAGCCGTGATGCTTATAGCTGAAGCCGTAGACAAAGGTGTATAGGCCAACCTGGGTGTGTGTTAGAGCTGTCTGTCTCTATTCGAGACGGATGACTTACGTTGCGCAGGTAAAACTCTGGAGACTTGTCGAGAATTTTCGAGAGGAGAACGTTGCAACATCTCTCTGAAAGAGCCTACCTTTATGGGAATCGAGAAAGTTTTCGCTACATCGTCAACTGTCTGGTCGATCATGTCCTGCTGCATCGGGTTTGCTACGGGCAGATAGTCTGTTGGGTAAAGGATGACTGTTGGCTGATCGTGTCAGGTTGCTCGCCAATATCTTTTTGGGATGCAACAGTACCTTCCGCGAGGTATCAGAAACACCTTCTGGCACCCAAGCCCTGACAACCTCCTCAAGTTCGCCGATACACCACCTAGAAGCCGCCGCCACATCCATGGGCCTCCTAAGTATCAGATTCATCTTCAACAAGACGACCGAGAGAGATGCTTACCCGTAGCATAGCTGCACTCCCTCAAGTAAGAACAAGTCATGTGAGAATCGGAGCTGAAAACAGCCATTCACAGAAGCAGGTAGCCGGCTGCTCCCTGTAGCTGCGGCGTTCGAAATTAGAACACATGACAATCTTCCAGCACGCGTCTACTCACTATCGCACCCAATCCAACATCAAGTCACTCATAGGCCGCAATCCCCGCAGCACTACCACTACTGCTCCCAACTAGAGACTGGTACCCATACCCCGAGGGTTCCACGGAGCCTGGAATCCATCGCTTCGATCGTATCCTTCCGCGAAATCATTGAACTGCATTTCGTGGAGAGCGAAACGCGGAGAGCGCGGAGGGTGAAGAGGTCTTTCAAGCCGCTGAGGGGGCGGGAGGGAGTTGGGAGGAAGGAGAGCTTGGAAGGGACGGCGATGTGCAGCGAGTGTGGATAGGTGCCTGCAACGTTCAAAGGCTTGAAATGGCCTCTTTGCCAGTGACTTGTGTGCCGCTGGACGGACAGGAGTACTAACCCTGTTGGAGCAGATGTCGGATCAACGGGCGCCATCACGTCGCTGCGAGTATCGTCGTATAGTCGGTATACGTGACGAACTCCCCCGGGTGAAAGCATATACGGACCGATCTCAGGAGCTCAGCAAGTTACAAAATGAATTTCCAGGCAATCTTCGAATCCCGAACGAAAGCCGTGCCAGGAGACCAAACGTCGAATACAGTCCAGACGCGCCTCGGAAGAGCATGCCCCAGACCCAGGTATGCCAATGATTATACCTCACAGAAAGCCGTCAGTCCACACATCATCCCTCTCTTCAATTAGCTTGCGCACTTGTGCCTCAATCCAGCTGCCGTCGACAAGCTCGGCTGGGTCAGGCAAATATGACAGTGACGAGGGACTCTTCAACAGGCTTTTCAGACCGTGGCAAGATTGAGTCGACAGGCCGCGTCGTGTACCTAGCTTCGCCGAGCTGGAATTCGAGGCGGTGGGCTGCCCATTGTGCCATTGCGGCGGGCACGTGTGTTGACGTGGCTCTAGAATCGGAATCAAAAGCCTAGCTTGCGAAGAGCAGAAGTGTCGACTCGCGCGGGTTATGGAGGTTATGGCATTGTGGCACAGGTCGGGTCGCGTCATATCGCCCGAGACGAATAGATCGGCGCCCTGAGCCATTCACGCGTGGTCTCGTAAAAGCACTGCGTTTGCAGGAAGTATGCGTGCAGCCAGACACCAGAAGGCACGTTCGTTCTCTCACACGATCCTCAACTCTCTATTCGGCTCACAGCTGGCGACTCCCCGCCACCTCCTCTCGTGTATATAGTACAAATACAGAACAAGTCCGCCGGCATAGCCTCTCACAGGCAAAGAACGCGGCGCCAAAGTACCATGTATTAATCTGACGGCCCATGCTCGCAGCCGAAACTGCGCCATCCAGCTCTGATCCACCCCTCAAGCTGCGCAAAGTACTTGAACTTGATACAAGAAGGATAAAAGCCATCCGCCATTCATCCATTACCCTCATCAGCCCTGCCCGACACTCCAACTCCGTCCGATCTTAAGGAAAATCCCATGTCTCGTTCCAATGAATGCTCGTGCGCGTTGGGGGTATTTTTCTGGTTAAAAATGTACGGTATGCAATACGCGTGTGGGTTGAAAATGCAGCTCAGCGCGCGCTAGAAATTTGAATGCAGGATTTCATCATCTAGCGAATACCTTGACAACGCCGTCGCCGCCCGCGGAGACGACGAGGCGCCCATCCTGACTCCAGACGACGCTGCACACGCCCTCGCCGCGCATGATGCGGTGCGCGGTGATTTCCTGCGTGCAGATGCGCTTGTCGAGTGACCAGAAGCGGATCGAGGCGTCGTGGCCCGCAGAGACGGCTTCGTGGCCATCTTTGCTGATGGCAAGGGATGATATCGCGGCGGGGTGGGCGAGCATGTTGTAGGTGCATTGACCTGGCATTGTAAGCATGTTGGTCAAGGAATGCAGTGGGTGGGAAGACTTACCAGAGTTCGCGTCGTAGAACCTGATGAACTGGTCTTCGTGCCCACTGATGATAACGCCCTCCACACCCCCACTGGTGCCCGACCCAGTTGGCCCGTGGACAGCGCCCTCTTCGTCGGATCCGCGGTTGGAATCTTGTGCCGATGCACCTTCCAAGCTTTGTGAAGTCGTGACGACAGATGTGATACCTGTTGCCGGTGTGCCGTCATAGGTTTCTGCGCTGGCCATGCCAATGAGCTCTTCGCCCGTTCGTGTATCGTATACGAGAATCGAAGCGTCTGTGAACGAAACCACAAAATTCTCACCGTTGGGAGAAAGAGGGCTGATGCAAGTGGGCGAAGGGTGCGTAGCACGCTCAATGGTGTGTACAAGCATGTAGTGGAAGGGTGTCGAAGTTGCGATACTTGGTTGGGGAGATGAAGGATAGTTTGATCCCGATGTCACCGAGTGTCTTCGACTTCCACCAACGCCACGGCGAGAGCCTGTCTGGGGCGAGACGAGCTGTGGAGGTGCGCTCACGGCCCATATCTTGATGGTACCGTCTGCCGAACCTGATGCAAGCAACACCCGGTCGGGGCCACCGTAGTTGCTACAGTCCGCACCAAACACTGAATGACATGTTGCCGGGAGTACGCATACAGTCCAGACAGCATCTGTGTGCCCCTCGAGGGTAGCTTTCGGATCCACACGGCCTCTCTCCCAGACACGAATGGTAGCATCCTGTCCTCCGGAGAATATCCAGCCATCGCCAGAAACCCTTCCGCCAGTTGCGAAGGAGGCTGTCGAGGGACATGCCGCCAGAGAAGTTACAATGCCGTCGTGACCTCGATGTGACCAGTATGGAGAGATGTCCAGATCATTGTTCATGCTATGTTGGTTGGCATAACTTGCAGGAATAATCCACCTCTTAATCATGCCGTCGTCACCCGCAGTGCAGATCTCCGGCTCAGTGGGACTACCACCACCGGTGAAAATGACCGACCGCACAACGTCAAGGTGCCCACGAAGCGCGAATCGTACTTTGAAATTCTGCGGATCAGATCGTGCATTCTGACTGGCGACTTCTCGTGCTTCTCCTTGGCTTGCCCGCCTCCGATGCAGCTCTAGACTTGTTTTACGTTTCCCTTGTCGCGGCGGTGATTTTGCGGGGATGCTATTGGCACTCGGAAAGGATTCAGTATCTGGTCGCCGGGGTAGCGGGGGCTCCTGGGGTATTTCGGTGATTGGTTCTTCTTCGAAATTCCAGCTTCCGGGGTCATCCACCGTCACTGGAGTATTGCCCAATGAGCCTTCTTCTCGACTGGCTATCGGTCGACCCTGGTTGTCAAAAGTGTGTGTGACTTTCTCCACCTGTTCCTCAGGCACAGAGGCATAGGGTTGTTGTTGTTGCTGTTGTTGCGGAGGTTGTGCAAGGAAGTCGGTTGAGGGGCCTGTATGAGAGATTAGGGGCTGCCCTGAAGGCTCACGCGTCATGGGCGGGGCCTGAGGAGGGAACTGAGGCGGCTGCACTCCGAAAGGGTGCATCTCTGTAGTTGTAGGAATACCGTGTACTTGATGGTTCGATAAGGATGTGCCAGGTATCGTAGGCAATTGCGGCTTTCCCTGGTGCTGCCGAAGGCCGGGGTATAGGTCGTCCATTGAAGGCTGTCCGTGATTCAGAAAACCAGAGCCGTTGTCCATTCCATGATGGCCTGGCTGAGGCGCCGGCTGAGCGGGCGGTGTCAGCAAATAGGTGATCTCCTCGACGCATCTGGTGAGATACATCTTGGACTTTTCGCGGAGGCTGTCTCGCTCGGCTTCGGCATGCTCCGAGGATTCCGGGTCAACATCGAGGAACGAATTGTGAGGCTTGGCTTGGGCTGGAAATGCAATATGTCAGCTTGGACGAGAGAGGGGAGCAGCACAATAAGAATTGTTTGCGCACGCTTTGCAAGTCCCATACCACTTTTCGCTTCTGCTTTGGCCTTGTCTTTCTTTTCGTCGGCCGCGGCTTGGGCGCTCGCCCCGGCCTTCGACTTTGACCGCTCGTTCTTCAGTGCCTGCTCGAGCATCTGCACGTGCCTGTTGAGCTGGTCGTTGAGCTTCTTCGCGCTGCGGACCTCGCCCTCCTGCTTTGCGATCTTGGCCTTCATTTCGGCGCGCTCGATGTCCCAGGCATTGCGCGCTCGTTCGTGACTGTGCCATTCCAGCTGCAGGAAGCGCATAACTCCTATAGGCACCAATTAGCACATATAGCCTGCGACGACATCGTGCCAGTAGCGGCATCCCTTACCCTGCAGCGTGTACTCTGTCCCTGTCTGCGCATTGCCGTCACCTCCGCCAGCAGCTCCGCCCGGGCCCATGGCCGAGGGCGACTGCCATGCCATTGCGTCGCTCCTCTGAAGTGGTCGTGTGTTGCGTCAAGCGGTTCCGCGGGTGTCAACATGCGGCGGCGAGGTGTCAACCCAAGCGATGAATAGCTGTCCGCAACGCGGAGCTCGGATCGGGCAGGCGCTCGAGCGTCTGGGGCAGCCGCGACTGCGCGGAGAAGATGTGCAGTGCGGTCGGCGGGGTGCACGAGAGAGCTTACAGCGGCTTTTGGAAACAGACCAGCTATCAGCGGCTTGCGGCGCGGAAAGGGAGAGCTGGGCGTGTCGTGGTGCCCCATTGACACTGGAAATGCCAAGCGACCCTGTGCTCTATGCCTGTCTGGGTTAGCCCCGCATGCCTGCGCTGTCGGCTCGATTCTGTCTTCGAAGCACAGCGAACATCGCGGCTTTCGTTGCGCTGCCTTTGAGGCTTTTGTGCCGTCTTCTCTCTGCTATACCAAATGTATCCGTGTCATGTTGAACTGATTCAAGCTGCCCAAACACACGGAACCATACATGGCCAGACCTTTGAGCTCTGTCATCTCCCACACATGCGGGTAGCTGCAGCAGCTCGAGTCCACTGTACCATTCTATCAGTCGCTCGCAGGACCGAGCAAGAAAGGGATTACTACGATCATTAGACTAACCCGGGGTCTCATATCCAGGGACATTTTTTGAAGCTGGCACTTTGTCTGCCAACTTCAGCTCTTAGAAAAGCGTCCGCTAACGGCTTTTCTTCTAGGATACAGCACATGTCGGACTGATTCAACACCCCTCAACACTACTCACAGTTGATCATTCGGTATTTCCAGGTCTGATTGCACTTCTCGTGGCTATCCTCCATCCTCGTTTTCAGTCCTTTCTCTCAGCACTGCATAACCTATTGCTTTTTCGGGATTTTCTCCTCTCCCTCACATGCTCCCTTTCAATATCGTTCTCCTCTATCTTTCAAGCTCTTCTTACTTGGGTCACGTCCTCTACATGTATTGTATCTCCTCTCTGGAACAGAAACCGGCCAACATAAATGTACGCTATGGGATATCCCGGATGGCCAAGTCACATGAGGATCACGAGCCGACACACCTTAGCATGCTGCACCAAGGATGCAATGCAAGGTACGCGTTTCTATCGCTCTGCCGAACTTACTAATATTCGACGATAGCGCCTGGTCTCGGATCCTCCAAGACTGCAAGTCCGGCCTGGCCATCACGTCACCAAGTCCCTGGAGTCACAGCCGTACGCCTACAGCCATCCATCTATGACACACAAACGCTAGATGAACGACAACTCATTGGCTACAATTACTGGCCCACCGTAGCACCCTTTTGTACACTTGCTGCCTGTTCGAAAACGCATGGTGGCGCCTTCCGCCAAGTGGCACCTTCCCCGATCCGATTAACGCGCCTACCACAACAACAACCATTCCAAAGAAGAGCTCTCTCTCCACCCAGCCACCCCACCGACACCCACACCACCACCATCGAACGCGACTTCAACTCCGGGATTCACGGTCGCGCACCTCTATTCATACCAACTCAACAGTAATTTCTCGCGAAATACGCCCTAAGGATGCCAGGAGGAAAGGTACGCGCCTGATTCGGGCGACCCCTCTCAGCGCGATGAAGAGCGCACCGAAGCTGATGCGCTTCTAGGGCAAGACCGGTGGCAAGACGGGAGGAAAGGGAGACTCGCACGTCAAGACGACCAAATCCCACTCGGCGAAGGCTGGCCTGCAGGTAAGCTCTAGATGCGCGCTCGCAGCCCCTCCTCGCGCAACGAAGGGTCCCTGCTGCGATGCGCCGCGCCATGTCGCAGCCCGCACTCGCTCACACTTCCGTCCAGTTCCCTTGCGGTCGCATAAAGCGCCACCTCCGAACCATCACCCGCCAAAAGACGCGCATTGGCGCTAAAGCCTCCATCTACCTCACCGCCGTCCTCGAGTATTTGACTGCTGAAGTCCTCGAACTGGCTGGAAACGCCGCCAAGGATCTCAAGGTTAAGCGTATTACGCCGCGCCACCTGCAGCTCGCCATCCGCGGTGACGAGGAGCTCGACACGCTCATCCGCGCAACCATCGCCTTCGGAGGTGTACTGCCACACATCAACCGCGCGCTGCTGCTCAAGGTAGAGCAAAAGAAGAAGGGCATCAAGCCCATTGAAGCGTAGAAGTCGAAAATTAGGGAGCCATGTGGATGCGACATCTCGAACGTCCGATGCGAAATCGCGCATGCGAGCAAGAAATGCCTTTCTGGTGACGATCTTCGCAAGAGCAAGGGCATTGGATGAGCGGAGGGAAACATTCTTCAAACATTTCGAGAAATGGTGTTAGCCAGCTCCTCCGCTTGTTGTATTGTGTGGCGAGTCGCTCCGGGCGGCTAGCACACGGCGCGCTCAGCCGCCTCCTTTTTTTCTTTTTTTCCCGATGCTTGGGTCGATGGAGACTACTGGGATAGGTTTCTACTGTGTTACCTTTCTTTTGTCTGTGAATGGCGTGTGTGGGTAGGTGTTCGGTTTGGGCTTCAGTCAGGTTCCACCATTATGTAGTAGTAAGCAGCAAATATCCCGCGTCCGGAGAACACCTTGTCATCTGCGTGCTTTGAACAGTTTGTACGCTCTCCATTCACAATGCTGCAGTTGAACACACTGCCTTCATGCGCGAAAATTCACCGAAACGCCTCCTCAGGCCCAGGCAACATGCGGCATGGATGTCTCCACCTTCTTGTACACCGTACTGGCTCGAGTGACGGGCATGTCGCTCTAATTAAGCACTGTTTTCCATCAGCATTCTTTTCGCACTCATCAAGTGGCTGCTACTTTGCACTACATCCCGAGCTCAGCATATCGCCCTTGCCCAAGACAGAAATCTCCCTACTATTCCTCCATCATCCCTGTCTATCTACTTCTTGCACAGCACCGCGAACGAAACAGCGTGTCCTTTCCAGCGTAGGGTACATTTCGCGAACCACATGCGCCTTCTCAAATTCGGAACTTCGCCCTTTGAGACGTGGGCACTCGACCCGTAGAGTCCTGGGGCATTATTCTAGCCTCGGGCAACGCAGTGCGAGGCACAGACTGACCGCTGCTCAACCAACTTGCTAAACTAGGGTGCTGTGGCGGCTTGAGTTATGCCTGAGGTAGACTAGAATTTGCCCACAGAGTGGATGAAGACAAGCGCAGGCAGGGGTTGACCAGAAGAGCGTATTTTCTGTGCAGTCCCTTTGCACGTGGTGGTGTTGCGGACTGGTGCCTACCTAGTGTCGTGTGGGTTAAAGGGAGGCTGGGAAGTGACTCGGAGCAGATACGCCTTCTTCAAGGGGGTAGATATCGCGGCACCCATCGTAGGCAACTAAACAAGAGAAAGCAACGATTTACCAGCCCGCGCTTTGTAAGACAAGAAAGAAGAATGATGGTTGGATAAAGGGGCACGTGCAAAGAATCCAGATGCACAGAACATTTGTACTGTAAAACATGACTTTGGCTGAGAATGGCTAGAAGATGTCAGCCTGCTTTGGGCTGAAAGGACCCAACTCCGATCCAGTGGGGCTTGCCTTCAGCACAGTTAGGGATAAAGAGTAGGAAGGGCATTGTGCATGGTGGGCGAGCCGAGCGGTGCGCCAGAGGTATCAGAAATGTAAGTTACAGAAGACGTGGTAATTACACGTACAACATAGAAATAGCGTGAGAGCGCATCCCGTCATGCATATTGAATGTTGCCTTTTGCGACACGCAACTAACCTCACTTCACAGCATGGAAATCAGCAAGTCAAGACGGAGGAAAATCCATTGAATTACGCCACTCCAATCCTTTGCAATCACTCTCTTAGGTAGCGAGGTAGCGAGCGAGCCTCCACCTCGAAACCACGATTCTCGCCCTTCAGTCACCCACATCCAAGGCAATCAATCCACCACTCACCAATCCCATCTCCAAGCCGTCGTCGTCCAGGAAAAACCACCAAACCCACCAAACAAAGTGTTCGTATATGCAAAGCCAGTAAAAAGAGGACGAGGAAGAGAAGAGAAGAAAGGGGGTGAACAACACAACACAGAACGATGAGGCTAGGCTAGGCTACGCGCAGAACGCGAGAGATCGCGGAACATGAATCGTTCTCGGTATCGAACTGGACTGAATCCGGACCGATACCGGACTTGATTTGGGGATATAGACAATGCAGGCGTGTCGTAAGATTGCTGAGTCGTGAAGCGTGGTCGTCAATTTGCTGTCGCGGGACGCGGGAGTAAAGCAGACGTCATGTGTACAAGGTATCTCGTCGTTTGGCTCGTGTCGGATGCAGTTGTCTGGTCGGGATCGTCATCGGTTGTGTGTGTTGTTACGTTTCTCAAAGAAGATACAAATTGAAAAGAACACGGTACGAAACGCAAGAAACAAGACGCAGATTGGGGCGCAAAGCAAAGCAGCGTTGAATTTGACTCGGCGCACCGCCCATGGGCCAGCATGCCCGTGAGAGGGTATGCTATGACGGCCGGCAGCCAGTGCTCCGGAGAGCATCGCAGCAAGCCGCCTTTTCAGTGCGAAGGTAGTAACGAAGAGGTGATTCCCGTGCTAGCCCTGATCCCCAACGCGCGATTACGAAGCCTAACCACTAAGCAAGACCCAATGCCAGTCGGTGATGAAGAAACAATTAATACAATCCATCCAGTAAGTAGGGAAGGAAAAACAGACAAAGCAAACAGGCAGAAACAACAGTGGAGATCCAGTATATCCTTGAAATGCTTTTTTCGGTGTACCCAAGTTAAAAATGCGAGTATCAGGAGCCCGAGCTCCGTCAAATGTAGTCTCTACTGTCGTAGCGTCATTCTTCGTATACGTCGTGAGAGTAAAGTCTGTCTCGAGCGAAGGCCAGGTGTACACGGCCGTAAACGTCATCATCTCTCGTCTCAAATATCCACCCACATGTGACGTAGGGCGAGCATGCGTAGTGCTCTTAAACATATTATCGTCGTCGGTCTTCTCACTGGCCAACCAGAATCTCCACGTTGGACTGCGAGGAGAGTTCGTCGCTGCCACGGCCTTGGTGGCCGTTCTGTCGAGGGCGGCTGAAGCCACTGCCGCGCTCGGGCACAGGGCCACGAGGTTGTCGGGAAGGACGGTCGTCGTAGTTTCCTCCTCCAAACGTACGATGGCCTCCAATAGGTCCCGGGTTATCCCAGGATGTCATTTGCCGAAGCGAACGCGGGCTGCCGCCTTGGGCGAAGCCTCCTCCAATCTGCATGCGACCAAGCTCACGTTCGAGAAGCCCGTCATCACGTTGCGACATGGAAGCCGTAGTCGGGGTCCCGTTTGGGTTTGTCGAGGAACCAGTGAAGGACAAGCCTTCCAGTGTAGGGCCTCCCAAGCGTCCGATGGGATGGCTTGCTGTGGATGGCGCTGGTGATGGTGTGTACGATCGAAGGTCAGCATACGACTTGGCGGCTCGTAGATTAGGTGCAGCGGCAAGCCCACCAGGAGAATCGGGGAACCCAAGCAGGCCAGAGGCTTGCCTGCCGAACGCGTTGTAGAAACCTTCCGAGGCGCGGACGTCACTGAAGTCGGTGGTAGCGGCGCGGTTGAGACCGCGGCGTCCTGGTTGTTCTGTGGCATGGCTCGTGGGCATCTGCGGCATAGGCGGGCTCAAACCCTGGCTGTCGTGGACCTTGAAGATGTGCAGCTGGCGCTGTCCGCTGTCGCCCTTGGAGATATGGGCAAGGCCAAGTTGATGAGCCAGGGTGTGCACAATGCGTCGCTGAGGCGGTGACAAGGTAGATGGGAAGGTCATGCTATCCCTTTCGGGTGACTCCTTGAAAAGAAGCAGCTGTGAATAGAACTGCAGTACCTGGGGGTCGTTCAAGTCCACTTCTGCCGAAGGGTTAGTCGGAGAGGGTCCTGCTCCGAGGTCTCCGCGCCACATACCAGGCTTTTGCTGACGAAGCCCGGACACGGGGGAGGGCGATGTCGCTGGTATGTGAGAAGCCAGGGAGCTGTATGATTGTTGCGTCTGTAGGGATCCAGGCATAGGACGGTGCTGCTCCTCCAGCTGGCCTCTGCGTTCCCTCTTCTCGCGTTCGATCCTTTCCCGCTCGGCCAGCGGCAGCATCTTCTTGTACTCGACACGGAGCTTCCTGCCGTGGAGCTCGAAGTGGTTCATAGCCTCGATGACCTGGGCCGTCTCCTCTGCAGTCGTGAAGTTGGCGAAGGCAAGACCCCTGAAGACGCCATTGTCGAAGTGGTAGTTGAAGGCATAGGGCAGGGGCAGGCGGAGCTCGGTCATCAGCGACACAAGCTGCTCCTTTTTCACAGCGAAGGGGATGTTCTTAATCACGATGGCGGTGGGGATGAGCTCTTCGTCAACGTCGTGCGAGAACTGGTTCTGCTGCATGGCAGGGTTCAGCAGCGAGTTGGGGTGACCATTGCCCAAGCCACCTAGCGCGAACGTCGGAAGACCCTGGGACTGGTCCAGCCATCCCTGGGAATCGTCAGCGGATGCAGAATAAATTGGCGCGACATCACTTACCGCCGGCAGAGCGCTGCGCCCGCCGCCGCGACCCTGCTGCTTTGACCGGGTGGTGGCAGCGCCGCCGAGCGCGCCGATGGTGTTTTGCCCAAAGGCGTTTGCGTTCCAGCCCTGGGCGCCCATGTTGTAGTCGTAGGGGGAGTGGACGGTCGCATTCAGGCGGTCGTAGCTGCGCGGCTGCGGCTGCTGGTAGCCTTGCTGATGGTCGTCGCCTGCATACAGGGCGCCGGGCGGCAGCTGGCCGTAGGCGTCAAACTGGCGGGAGGGCTGGCGGTGAAGGGTCTGGGGCTGGTGGCGGTGCGAGCCGGGCGACCGCGACGAGGGTGGATCGTACGCGGAGTACATGGTGGTGAGTGTGCAGGAGAGGTGGGCTGCAGCAGGTCGGGGCGGACGTGGATGGGAAAATTAACTAGGGCAGGTCCTCGTGCCAAGGCGGCGGCTCAGAGGGTCTGCGTCTGCGGACGGACGGTCGCGGCGACTGGCTGCTGGTCCTGTCGCGGTGGAATAGGGGATGGCGGCGCTCGAGCGGCCACAAGACGGCGCGGGCAGAGGCTATGAAAGAGCGGGAAATGACAGGGCTGGGCTGGCGGGCGGGCGAGCCAGCTGCTCTCCTTTTCCCCCTTTGCACACCGTCGCTGGCGGGAGATGAGCACTGCAGAGGGTGGGCCGCAAACAGACCAGACGGCTGCTCGGGCTGGCGTCAGAGCAAAACACGAAGGGGTTCCGGGTCTGCGCGCGTCGTTAACGCGAGGCAACAGTGGCGAGCCGTTCAGTCAGCGTGGTAGGCAGCGAGGGCAGTGTGCGCGTGCTAAGTATGGCAAAAGAGAGGATGCTAGCGGGGAGGGCGGCCCAGGTCAGATCCACGACTTGAGACCCAAGCATGCCTTCATTGGACCGCAGCCCTCATGTCTCTCGTCCTGCCCCTATCAATAAAAGCCTCTGCCGTGCCATGGTACGCGTCTATCGTCAATAGTCTTGCCCACAACCCCCCCAGCCGAGACAGCCTCGCTCCATAACGAGACAGCGACACCTCGCCGCCAGTGAACCGTTGTTCTGTTTCTGCACCCACAGCATGGCTCGCGGGCGGCCTTCCGCTCTCTAGATCCTGGAGCCCGTCTCGCGCTCCGCCCTTCACCCGAGCCTTCAGGCGGGCCGTTGCGCTCGGGGTGCTTGCTAGTGCACTTGTAGTCGCTGTTAGCGACCGCATGTCGTCCTCACTCACATTTGCACAGTCTCGCGCCCTGAAGCCTGTCGTGACTCGCGCCGCCATGACACTTTTATTTTTCCATGGCTAGGCGCGGGGCTGGGATGCGCCGCGGCCTGCAGCGATCAGCAGGCATTCCGAGCGCTGGCTTTGCCACCAAAGAATCTCCCGTTCGGTCCGTTGAACGGGGCCCCGTTAACTGCCACGCTGCGCTCAGGGATCGAGTCGGGGCGCGATGGGGCACTGCGCTGCACATGGGAACCAGATTCGCCGGTAAGACTTTCCGCAGCCAGCTTGTTGTCAAATGCCCTCCCTCTGCGCCCTCTGATTGCTCCGGAGCTCACGGCACGCGGTCACATTCATCAGTTGGGCTCAGAGATCTGCACGCGCACACAGAAGCAGTCACGGCGAGCGAGGGGAGGGTTGCACGGCAGATGGCAGGTCTGCGTTGTCTACGATTCGATTCATTGTCTGCCCTAGCGTCACACAGCCGTCGGTTTCCTCTGCATCGGCGGCGCTGCCGACCGGTGACAACCCGGCGCGAGCTGTCTCCTCTTCCAGCAGGCAGGATACGTTACAAGGATCGCTCACAACTCGCATGAACTTTCGTTCACGTGACGCTAGCGAGCGAGTGAGCGTTGTGCATGTACAACCGCGCTGCACAATTGACCGTGCGAAGCATGGTAGTCTGCAAGCCATCGGACCGTCTGGCGGACGAGGCAGCGGGCTAGGCGGCTAATATGTCTGTTCAACGGTGCTGAAGCCCTGGAGTACTCTGCGGCAGGTGACGGTCCGGTGTATAGTAGCACTGTGTAACCTACCGTACTCAACGCGTCCCCTTCCAGACAGCTCAGTCGTCCAAGTCGAGTAAACGACTCCACTCTGTTTCGCCTACGCGACGGAATTCGGCGCCAGCCGCAAATTGCCCGCTTTCGTCCCAGGCCTGCATGGTCGCCGTGTCATAGGGCCCGTTGATAGCGTCTTCGGGCGCGTTCAGCCAGTGGAACTCCCATGCAGCTTCAGTAGGATTAGGATTCTTCCAATCCTCTCCTGTCTCGCGCTTGTATGCGCGCATAATCATCTCGCGGGGTTGATCGTAGATATCTTCCACGCCACGATCCGTCAGACGGCTTGCGCATTCAGTTATAGTATCGATGGCCTCTTTTGCTTTGGCTGCTGCTGCTTCCTGTGCTGGGTCGGTCTCGACGTCCATTTCTTGGCTTTTCTTCTTCTTGCTCCAGTTACTTGTGTTTTTCTTTTTGGGCGCGGCTTTGCCATGCCGTATCAGAGCTTCCATTGCCGATTCCCCAACGTCCAAATATTGAATCAGCGAAGAAAGCACGTCGCTTGTTGCGATGCTGTCCTCTTGTCTCTCGCGCTCTCTCCTCTCTGCTTCTAGTTTGTCGTGTGCTTCCTTGGCTTTTCGAATATCCTTCTTGGAAAGACCTTCTAACCAAGAATCCTGCGCAGCCTCCGGGTCAAACGCTTTGCGAACGTAGTTCCCGGCCTCATCGAAGCGACCATCTTCCTGCTCTGCCTTCATGTTGAAGGCATCTAGTTTGGGTGCACGACGCTTCTTTCCACCGGCTCCGATCTCCTCATCCATGCCGGGATCAAGCCTGTCGCGCTCTTCATCATCGCCCTCCTCGCTGCTACTCTCCACTTCTTCCGTTTGCATGTCGTTTCCTGCGCGAAAATCGACAGCAACATGTCCTCCGGCTTTGCTGTCTTCCTCCTGTCCCTCTATCTCATGGGTATCAAGGAAACGCAGCTGTTTCTTCTTCTTGTTTCCGCGCCGTGTCTCTTCATTCTGCTCGTCGTCGTTTTGATCTTCTGCAAACATGTCGTCGTCGTCGTCGTCCTCGTCTTTGGGGGGCGCATCTTTCTTGGTCCTTGCTTCCGCTCGCGTATCGAAGTTTTCCGTGGAGCTGTCCGAGTCGTAGCCATCGATATTCACAGCGTTGCGCTTCACGCCGGCACCGCCCTTGCCAATCACGTCGGCCTCCAATGTCGGATCCTCCTCGTCGTCGTTATCAGGCGCCAAGGTAGAAGGGTTTCGGGGATCGAAGCGGGGTTTCTTTGTGGAGGGCTCGTCTGCGTCCAGGTGATGGGTTCGAGTAAAATGCTCGCCGGAGCGTTTCGGCCGGGCTGCGGCAAATGGCCTTGACGAGCTTGCCATGTTGAGTCGCGAATATTGATCGAGGACTGTGTGAGGTGCCTTGAAGCTTTGCTTTTCGGAATTGGCCTAGTGACGTCTGACTCTCGGCGTTTTGCTGAGAGCTGGAGCTTGGGCCAGGCTGCAGCGGTGAGTGGAGGACGCGCCAAGTTTCGCGCGCGAATGGTACGTGTGGTCTACCGTAGTGCGTAGTGGTACCTAGGCCGTCGTCATTCTGGCCGCTTCTGTCAAACATACGCCTCCGCAACCCAACACGCACCTACGAACCACGTCGCACCTGCTCCACCGTACTTAGTTCCTGCCTTCTGCCATCCGCCACCGACTCTGCGCTTGCCCAAGCTTTTCAAAATGGTACGAGTCGCCCCACCACCGGGCTGATACACTCCGCGACTGACTCCGGACAGTTCAACCCCGGCTTCTACGACGAAGACGATCCGATGCAGATGTACCAGCAGCTCCGCCGCGGCGGGGCTCCCCGGCGCTTCGACGAGTACTTCCGATGCTACCCCATTTCCATGCTGCCCGGCCCAGACCGTGAGGATGCGAACCACGGCGGCAAAGTGTTCCTCCCACCGAGCGCTTTGGACAAGCTCACGAGGCTACACATCACATATCCTATGCTCTTCGAGCTCACAAACGGTGCAAAGGATGGTCGGAAAACGCATGCTGGTGTGCTGGAATTCATAGCTGAAGAGGGCAAGATCTATCTACCTTACTGGGTACGTTCCCGAGAACGCCAGGTTTCCGCTTCCATGCTAATAGATCTTGCAGCTTATGCAGACGCTACTCTTGGAGCCTGGCGACTTGATTCAAGTTAAATCTACCGATCTCCCTCTGGGCACATTCATCAAGCTACAGCCACAAGACTCTTCCTTCCTCGAGATCTCCGACCCGAAAGCCGTGCTGGAAAACGCATTCAGGAACTTTTCCTGCCTCACCAAAGGTGATGTCTTCACATTCGCCTATAACGACAACCAGTACGCCGTCGAGGTTCTCGAAACAAAACCTCCCCACGCTAGTAATGGAATATGCACCCTCGAGACCGATCTGTCAGTCGACTTCGCACCCCCAGTTGGCTACGAGGAACCCAAACGGGCCAGCGGTACGAGCACACCACGCAGCAGCAAGGGCGTTATGGCGGGTAAAGGAGGAACACTACATTCACACGGCACTATGGCGCAGGCGATCAACTACGCAGCTATTGCTCCCTCAGCAACAACTGCAGCTGCCGGCGCTAAAGCAACGTCGTCTAACTTTCTGACATCGGGCCACAAGCTGAACTCTAAGAAGGGCAGCAAGGCACCCACCCCTCAGGCCTCCACCCCTGTAGCGGGTCAGTCGACCAACGCTCCTCCACCGACCGTTCGACGGACAAATGGCCCACAGCCGCTTCGGTTACCGCCAGGCAAGCTGTTCTTCGGGTATGAGGTCAAGCCTGTGAAAGGGAAGGAGGGCGACGAGAAGAAAGACGAGTCGAAGCACTTTGAGGGTTCCGGTCAGACCCTGCGGAAAAAGAAGGACAACAAGTAGGTGGGATAGATAGTACGATATGGGTCGCTTTGGCTTCTCTGGGACATCGGGTATCATGGCTATGCAAGCATTGCTAAAGCATTTGGGTGGCGCAGGACAGGGAATGGACACATGGGCGCGTGGCGTTAGACAGAAGATGGACTATGGGCCATCAGTTTCCTTGGGCAGGCCGAGAAGTAAGGGTCGTCCATCACACTCTTTGCGTTTTACCAGGAATAAACACACCGTGCTAATGCTCGTGGGAGCGCGGTAGGCTTCCCACGCTGCATCACGTTTGCGATCACGCACACGTCTCTCGAAGGGAGCTTGAGTTCCATGTCTCGATAGCGGGTTATCGCGTTCCTATGCAACGCCGAAGGGCCAAGCATACGCCCTATCAACCCCGAAGACCAATGCCATCCAAGTCGAGGTCTTTCGAAATGCTCCCCGCTCCCAACTCTTTCATTTGCCATGCAAGGAAAACCAACCCATTCTTGCACGCACCGACTGATTGACTACCACCTCAAGTTCACCCCGCCCGTGTCAACCCTCCCGCTCTCATGTCATCTACATATTCCCGCCACGACACTCAGATCTCTTCCACAGCCTCGGCCTTGATACCGCGGTCGAGATCGTTGCTGGGACCATCACCATCCTCAGCAGCTTTGCCCTTCTTGCCTTTTTTGGAGGGCGTCGCGGGAGCGTCGTCGGTGCCGTCGGCAGCGCCGCGCTTCTTGGTCTTGGGGGTGGCGGCCTTGACAGCGGGCTTGCCGTCCGGCGCCGGCCAACCGTGCTCCTCGTAAAGCGCACGGTGCTCGATGCGGATCTTGTTTGCGCGCTGCTTGATGGCGTTCGCGGAGGGGCCTGTGTTACAGATTAGCGTTGTGGATGTAGGTGGTGTGGTGAGCAACCCACCATTGAACGCGTGCTCGGCGAGGCGCTCGGTGTCCTCCTTGGTGAAGCTGGTGGTGCCGATCATGAAGAGGAGGAGCTGGGGGGTTGGTTAATTGGGCATTTGGAAGTGGGAAAGCGGGTGGTACCTTGCGCTCGTTCTCGGCGGTCCAGCTGAACTGGGGATGTTAGTTTGCGTGGTTTGCTGCGTGTTGAGAAGGGCGGACGGACCTTGTCGCCATCGTCACCGGCGTCGCCCTTGGTAGCTACGACCTTCTTGGGAGGCATCTTCTTGACGGTGAGGTTGGGTGCTGGAGAAGATATAAGTTGGTGGATACGAATGCTTGTGTGCGAGCGTGTTGGAGTAGAGGGGAGGAAGTGGAGTTGGAAAGCTGGAGGTTCGGGCTATGGTCGAAGATAAGGTCAGCTGTTGCCGTGGTGAAGGTGAGTCTCTGGGACGGACAGCTTCGATAAGCACGCAAATCTCTAAGATTGCGGTAAGTGAACGATGTCGAGGGGATGACATGAAAGTGAGTGACAGATAATACATGCGTTAGGGAATCCGAAGTTTGGATATTCGCCATCTTCTTCTTGCATTCTGGGGTAGTAGTGTGCACATAGGCTGATATGGGGTTGGTATGAATCAATCGTCGGTGGTATATTCGACAAAGCAACGCTCAGTGCTGTAGCCATCGAACATGTCGGAATGAAAGTTGGATCGAATGGATCCAGACACTTCTGGACCGTAATGTGTGGACGATCCCCGCAGAAGTTCTCTGTGACCGTAGTGCAATTTAAAGACCGACTGTTTCCATGCAGGATATGCGGCAACACTACGTCGACGGGGTGCGCATGGCATGCTTCCCTGGCGCGGCAATCGCATACAGAGTGGTTAGCTTACGTCTCTTCTCTAGTACTACTGTTTCATGATTAATTGGCCACGGTTTTTGGAAGGTCGCATTTTGATCGTTGAGATGGCGTTCGAATTTTTTGGTTGATTCCGTTGTGAGCAATGTATAGCATCGTGGTTCTGCTGAGTTCGAACCTGCTCCTGGAACCAACTAATACTTGGTCGAGGCCTTTTCGAGTCGGATTCTCGATAGTTCACCCTGTGTGGATCGCACTAATGTAACTGTATTTGATTGTGAGCCAATACAACATTGCTAGTCAAAATCGTCATGCGAGAGGAGCAACTGAGGCTGTCGGTTTTCGAACAGATCGCAAAAAAGAAAAAGCTGTGAAGGCTCAGCCATATCACGACCAGCGCTCCGACGACTCTTTGGACATGTGTATGCATTCAGGTAACAAGCATCAGGGGCAACGTGCGTACGCTTCCGACTTATGGCAAGACTCAGCATGTGTGAGCTGAAAGCACCAATTGGTCGTTCTTGCCTACGCTGGAATATGCCGTGCGCTGCCAGACTTAACATCGCTCGCTGCGTGATGCCATTGGTCACGCCTTTGATTTCGAAGGATTGTATGAACGGCGAGATAGCACCGAGTTCTGACGCGTACTGCACATATCCCTGATACGATATGTAGGGCTCGGGGATCATGGAGACATGCCGAAGCGTGGCCGAGCTGAAAGATGCGATGTTCCTAGGGCTGAAAATGTGGGTCCACGGCTGCAGCCTCCTAACGTCATGGCGACTACCTCTTCTTTAGCACCTGCCCTCGATATCGGTACTACCAATCGCATGAAATAGTCAGTGTCATGTTAGGCCAGTTTCCAAAGAAAGACTGAAACGAGTTCTGCAGGTTCGGAGTCGGGCGCAACGGTCGTGGTTGGTGTCGCACGCAGAACGAGCTCCATCACGGCCGCTCGAGAAGGGTTAATTCTTGGTCGGTACTAACGTTTGCTGACAGGTCTCTTCTAGAAATCACAATGTACTGGCTGGCGATTGCTGGACCCTTGTCGACCTTATTTCACGCGGGGCCAAGTCATCTATGTTCGATCCACGAATCGTCTTTGTAACAACCGCACTGCCACACGGTTGCCTAACCCACGCATCCAAACCTCTGAGAAGGATCTAGTGACGGTTCGTCGCCCGCGTGGTGCGGGAAATGCTTCTTGTCGTCTTCCGCTGTCCTCCGTGCTTGTCGCGGCCAATAGCTGTGCCTCGTAGCCCTTTGTTCTCACATCAAGTCAAGGAGAGGGACGCCCTAGCGCCCTAACGATCATATCGTCCCTCGCACTGATCGCGGTTCCGGTCAAAGGATAGAGTTATGCCTCGTTGTCAGACAAGGCCCCAAGTCATGGACTTTTCGACCGCCGGAGTCGCGCCATCACATATACTGCACGACGTGTCCTCACTCTCTTGTCTTCCCCGGGCTACCTGAATTCTATTGCATTTAACTTTCCTCGACTCAGAATCTCTCAAGTCACCCTCAGACTTATCAAGCAACGTCCTCGTCCCACCAAAACTATCGACTGTCCATTTCAAACCCCAATCTTGTACACCCGATATCACTGCACCAGACATGTGTCTCCGACTGATTGAGAAATATCCTGTTTGTGGATGTACCTACCATGTGCACGCTGTTGACCCCTGCTCCAACTACGGACGACATCCTGTGACAGAGAGGATTGTTTATGTTGGATTCGCTTGTCAGCAACACGGAGGCGACAAATAAGCCACGACGCCACATCAAGGAACTCGTTTTTGAAAGAAAAGACCAGTTATGGCATGTCCGTTGCTGAAGGCACACCTTCATGGCAATCCAAACGGTGTAAGGATGAGACACATGTACTACCGCCAGACTACACAAGGGTCCGGTCGAGGCAGCCAACCAGTGAGCGCTGGAAGACGAACCCATGTTCAGACCGGACGAAGGCAACGACCTCGAAAGCCCATCAACAACGTTTGGTGTAGTTACTGGCGCGTGCAAGCTCGGACTTTGTGAACTGAAGTAACTTCGGCAAGTTAAAGTTTCACAGGAGGCCTAAGTATGGCTACGGAAGCGCGTGCTCGCCAGGCACTTTTCCGCATGGAGGACTGACAGCTTTTTGACAGATATCTGGTGTCTCATAATGCCAGTTTGATAACCAGAATTTTGTTGTTACCGTTGAGGACGGGAGTCGTTTGCAGTCTGTCGGGATGCATCGTGGGACAAGGTTCCCGTGCATGGAACCTACCCATGCGTTGGTACGTCGAAGGCAACCATCACCGAGTAGCACTGACAATATCTCGCAGAACTTGTAACCTCTCTATGACCATTATCACCGCTCAATTGGTATTCGCTACGACATATTAAACTGTTTATCCGAGGTACAGCCTCGTATGGCGATCTTTGCCCAAGTGTGGCGAGGTTTTGGACGCGACCCTAGATCCTAGTCGCACAGCAGCCCCGGTTTAATGCCAGCTAGGCTGTGGCGGTACCACTCGAACAGGACGCAGAAAAACGTCATTGGGATGAATCTGGTGACCTCAGGAACCAGCGAGCGTCATGCGACCGCACATCGCGAGACTCTGCTCCGCTTTCGTCGCTCGTGCCTGGCTAATGCCTGGCTAACAGAACCACTCTTAGGTCATCGTAGAATTCATTGAGCCGCCAAATTGGGGGCACAAAGGTTGGCATGGTACGCCCAGGAACACTATATAGAACGGGCTGCCCTTCGTTGTGAGCCAACACCCTTGCTTCGCCAGCGTCTTCCTCACAGCAAAACAATCCTCTGTTACCGACAACCTTCAACCGAAACCCATCACAATCTTCCCATTGCTTCTTCACACTCATCATGCTCTTCACATCCGTCTGTACAGCTCTCCTGGCTGCCGCTCAATTGGCCAGCGGAACCCCCGTGTACTCTGAGAATGGCGTTCTTACCACGCGACAAGTTGACACAACGCACCCTACCTGTGTCCAAGGCCTTATCACACCTTTCAACAAGACGGACGTAGAAGCTTTGCGAACATGGTTCCAAACGCAAACACCAGATGCCAACGACTTCATTGCAGCTGGTGGGTGGTACACGTGGGAGCTCGGCACCGCAAGAGTGAGTCTCTGTAATTCGTAGCAGTCGTAGAAATTGGCTAATCTGGTATTGTCAGATTTGCATCTTCAATACAAACCCCAATGGCACAACAGATGTGGAGGTCAACCACAAGGCGCACGCAGCTTGTCTCGAGCAGACTCGCGACACCTGCTGCTCTCCGACCGCGGACCAATGGTGAGTTGAGATGGATTGCGGAAGAGAACAACAAGCTGATAATATTGCAGTCGCGCGGGGCGAGCACCAGAGTACGCTGTAAACGGTGCTTTGCTTGGGTGCCGAGTCACCAATGCAGCCACGAAGTGTTAAGTTTCGTGATTATTGGATTGATGCAACATGGGAGCGCTAGGCGCACGCGATGAGGAGGTCAACCGACGATAATGGTAATGAAGGTGTAGCACCGTGGTGGTCGCACTATACTGATGATTTTAACGACATTTTATACGGCCTGTTATGTACTACAACCAACAAAAGCAAATCGATTTGTTTGCGTACCCCTATGATTCTTGAACAAACGGAGGTTGATCCCACTGTCTGTACAAATTACACGTTGACTCCAAGTCGTAAAGAGCTTGGTAGACCTTAAGAGATCTCGAGTAGAACATTCTGCATGGTGAAATCGACACCCGGGCTGTAAACGAACCTGTGTGATTTCATTTCGATGAATGCTTGCCGAGGATGTTGAGGCGCACCCCGCCGCTGTGGGTCGCTGTGCCTTGGCGCACCTGCCTCGCAAGAAAATTGTTCCTTTCCGCCCTAGCCCTAGCGCGCTAAGAAAATATTCGATTCTCCATCGCGACTGCAGGCAAGAGCTACCGACTACAGTGCTAACGACGACTTCCTGACGAACAAAATGGCGCTCGTTAAGCAGGATGCCGCGCCCGACTACACGATCAAGCCGCAAGCTGCCGCTGCGCCCATTGACACCAGCGACTGGCCGCTGCTGCTCAAAAATTACAGCGACTGTATGCAGATCCTGGGACAGCTTCAAGCATAGCAACTGACCATGCGCAGTGCTCGTGCGAACCGCGCACTTCACTCCTATCCCCGCAGGATGCTCGCCGCATGCTCGCGACCTGAAGCAATATGTTAGCTCTGGTGTCATCAACCTTGACAAGCCTTCGAACCCCTCGTCCCACGAAGTTGTAGCTTGGATCAAGCGCATCCTGAGGTACTTTCGTCGCACGTTATAACGATTGTTCGGAACTAACCGAATCGTAGGGTGGAGAAGACTGGTCACAGCGGAACTCTTGATCCTAAGGTCACTGGTTGCCTCATTGTCTGCATTGACCGTGCGACCCGTCTGGTCAAGTCTCAGCAAGGAGCCGGAAAGGAGTATGTCTGCGTCATCCGCCTGCACGACAAGCTCCCTGGCGGCGAGGCCCAATTCGCTCGCGCTCTTGAGACCCTGACCGGTGCTCTGTTCCAGCGACCGCCGCTCATTTCCGCCGTCAAGCGCCAGCTCCGTATCCGAACCATCCATGAGAGCAAATTGTACGAGTTCGACAACGAGAGGCAGCTTGGTGTCTTCTGGGTGAGCTGCGAGGCAGGAACCTACATCCGAACGCTGTGTGTGCATTTGGGTCTGCTTTTGGGTGTTGGTGCGCACATGCAGGAGCTTCGCCGTGTGCGATCTGGAGCTATGGACGAGTCCAAGGACATGGTCACTCTGCACGACGTCATGGACGCTCAGTGGATGCAGGACAACAACCGCGACGAGGAATATCTGCGCTACGTCATCTCTCCTTTGGAGACGCTCCTGACCAGCTACAAGCGCATTGTCGTCAAGGACAGCTCAGTCAACGCCATCTGCTATGGTGCCAAACTCATGGTCCCTGGTCTGCTCCGCTTTGAGAAGAACATCGAGCTTCACGAAGAGGTTGTCCTTATGACCACCAAGGGTGAGGCTATCGCTCTTGCGTATGCGCAGATGTCTGCTGTCGAGATGTCGACCTGTGACCACGGTGTTGTTGCACGCATCAAGCGTGTCATCATGGAGCGCGATCTATACCCACGACGATGGGGCTTGGGTCCCGTTGCGACTGAGAAGAAGAAGATGAAGGAGAACGGTACTCTCGACGTGAGTATATCTCTGTTCTCCAATCACAACAACGACTAATTGAATGCAGAAATTCGGTCGTAACAACGAGAAGACCCCTGCCACATGGACTTCTAACTACAAGGACTACGACGCGCAGAACCAGGGATCTACTGATGTGACCATGGGTGAGACCACGACTACCAGCGATGTTCTTGCAGCTCCTGCTGTACCCCCAACGGGTCTGGATGCCAACGGCGAGGCCGAGGCTGAGGCCGAGATCTCCAAGAGCAAGAAGCGTAAGAGCCGCGGCGACGAGGAGGAGGAGACTGTCGAAGAGAAGGCCGCTCGCAAGGCCGCAAAGAAGGCGAAGAAGGAAGCGAAGGCGGCCAAGAAAGAGAAGAGGAAGTCCAAGGGCGGCGCTGAATCCGAGGACTCTGACTAAATCTTTGGATATACTGGATCTCGATTTTTTGACGTTACAACAACAAAAGTGCGCGACCGATTCGGCCACTGCGAGCCTGCAGCTGCACCCAGAAGTTTGCCCGCCTACGTGTTACCTATACTGGACTAGCGCTGGGTACTCAAATTTTTGGCATGCGCTGTACTGTGGATCCGCAAGTGCATGTACAACTTGTCAAGATACCTCGACTTTTCACTGCTTTGTAGCATACGACAGCGTGTCGATATCGGCGTTAAGGGTAACCTGGTGGAGTTCGGAGCATTCCGGTTCGTGGGGCAGCAGGGGTGTTGACTATGTGTGAGAGAACGCCAGAGTCAATTCACCGGCGAATGTTGTAGATTCCAATGTGGGCCTGACAGTTTCGCGATATGAATATCACCAATTTTGAAAAGTCTGGAATGCTGATGCTGTGCCAATTGATGTATATGCTCGTGACTGAAGCTTCGAGAACCTTCTCCCACTCACGGGCTAGCTCTGACGTCTTGCCTCTTTGCGCACTGACCCCCCAAACGGTGGGGAGATGGCGCATGCAAGTAATAAAGCACACCGCAACCTTCTGCACCGCTCCAGACAAAGCTTTCAGACACGAACACGACACACATTACTCGATCCTTAGCTGCACAATAATTCCACAATGGTCAAGGAGACTAAGCTCTACGATTCGTTAGGTGAGTCTACCCGCGCGCAACCCCTCCTCTGCGCTCTGCAGCTTGCCAGCCTTCCCTCCTGCGCTGCGCCCAGCAAACCGCATGCACAGCTTGCTAACATGCATGCATAGGCATATCAAGTTCCGCGACGCAAGATGAGATCAAAAAAGCCTATCGTAAAGCGGCGCTGAAATGGCATCCCGACAAAAACAAAGACAATCCGTCCGCCTCCGAGAAGTTCAAAGGTAAGATACGACTGCACATACTTTGCCACGAACCCTGAACATGAGCTAACGCATTCGCAGAGGTCTCGCAAGCCTACGAAATCCTATCCGACCCCGAAAAGCGAAAGACATATGACCAGTACGGCCTCGAATTCCTGCTGCGGGGTGGGGCTCCTCCGCCAGAGGGCGGCGCTGGCTTCGACGGCGGCAATCCGTTTGAGGGAGCCGGCGGAGGCTTTCCCTTCACATCGGCGGGCGGCATGCCCGGCGGCACGCGGACATTCCACTTCAACACTGGCGGCGGAGGCGGCGCGGGCGGCTTCAACTTCTCCAACGCCGAGAACATATTCGCTGAGTTTATGCGCGGGCAAGGAGGTGGCGTGTTCGATGAAGACGATGGCGGCTTCGGTAGCTTCGGCATGGGAGGCATGCCGGGAGGACTTGGTGGAGGCTCGAAGAGGAGAGGCCCTGGTGGACCGCGATTTGAGGGTGGGAGGAGAGCGCCGGCGCCGGAAGTTACGGTTGTGGAGAAGCCTCTACCGGTATCGCTTGAGGAACTGTTCAATGGCACAACAAAGAAGATGAAGATCAAGCGTAAGACATACGATCAGGCGACCGGGAAGCAGAGCACGCAGGATCGGATTCTCGAAGTGCCTATCAAGAAGGGCCTGAAGGCCGGCAGCAAGATCAAGTTTTCGGATGTTGGCGACCAAGTCGAAGGAGGCACGCAGGACCTGCACTTCATTGTATCAGAGGTAAGTTCACATCAATATCCATTCTATCAGCACAAACTAATACCGTACAGAAAGCACATCCCCTCTTCACCCGCGAAGGCGACGACATCAAGCACGTCATCGACCTCGACCTCAAGGAAGCCCTGACCGGCTGGCAACGAACCGTACAAACAATCGACGGAAAGCAAGTCGCCGTCCGCAGCGGCGGCCCCACCGGACCCGACTTCATAGAGCGCTTCCCCAGCCTCGGCATGCCCAAGAGCAAGAAGCCCAATGAGCGCGGCGACTTCGTTGTCGGCGTGCGCATCAAGTTCCCGAAGTCGCTCACGGGACATCAAAAAGAGCAGCTCAAGCAGATTCTGTGAGCGAGCACCGCGGTTCCGTCAGATTACATGACCACGTATACAACGCCAGCGCGTCGCCGCTAATCGCGCCGATGAAAACCCTGGGCAGTACAGTCCGCAAACCGTTTTCGGATACTTTTTGGGACAGATCCTCAGGCTGAGCGAAGGGCGTTTGGGCGGATTAATGAAACTTCTCTTTCTTGTTCCAATACGTGGGGGGCTTGTCTTGCATCGATTCTCTGCACAAAGGTTTTGGCTCGGAATCCTGATACATTTTGGGGGAGGAAGAGGGGGTGGGGGAATGATTGAATGAACACGAAAGCGAAACGAAACGAAGCAATGCGCTGGATTGGTAGATAGCCATGCCAGCTTGGACGATTTATGATATGATTCGGTGCGAGTAATCGTTGTTGAAAGCGTGGGAGTGCTCATCTCCAGTATCATGGTGCGTTTGACACCTATGCTTAGTGGGTGATTAGATGTAAGATGTGGAGATGCATGTGATGTCGGGGACTCACATAGACATGAGTTCAGCAAATGATAGGTTCTATCAAAATGTTTTGGACGATGGCATGCATGTATGATATATGAGCCGAGTTTGAAGTGGTAGGGTTTAGAGGAGGTGAACCTGGTTCTCGTTAGCTCTTTCCTAGAAAGTGTCACACTCGATATTACCAGCATCAATATCTAAAACAAGTCCTTGTTGTCATCACCTCAATCCTCAAACGCCACACACCTACGTTCGCATGTCGCAATCTGTTCAACCTAAATGAACCTTGCGTTCAGCTTCTGTTCGTTTCAGCAAGCCTTACACATTTGCATGATTGGCCAAGGCACCGGAAATATGGGAGACCAGGGACGGACTCTGTTTCGTGACTCAACGAGTAGCACGGCAGTCATGGCGTGGGTCAGCGCGGTGTCCATTGTAGCCGTAACAACTTTAGCTACCTTTCTTCGTAAAGCATACACACATCCTTGACTACGCTTTCACCACTGACCAAGTCTTTGAGGCAGCGGTGCCGATATCGATGCCCAACGCTCGGTCAATGCTATAGCCACTGCACTCGGCTACATCATGCGATGTCATTCGTTCTAAGCAATAGAGTCGTACATAGCTTCAAAAAAGCACAAAGAATTATACCAACAAAACAATTCTTGACTAGGGGGAAGTATGCAAGACAGAGCTGTAGAAATTGTACTGTGGATACTTGCTTCCCGTGGATTGTGCAGTGCGTGCATCCTGGCTCCATGTGGAGAGGGAGGATAGACACGTTTCCTATCTGGGACTAGATAAGCGAAGTGATAAGTTGCAAGGTTCACCCGTACGCATCGTCATCGCTGCACAGACGCAGGTACGGGACGTGTCGAGGAAAACCCAAGCGGACCATGGCCTGACTTTCCTGCGCCCCTACACCCGCGCCGACACCATGGACGCGCACCGGAGCCCAGAGCGGCGCCGCAGGAGGTCGCTGTACCGGTCGGGGTCGAATGTCAGCAAGTATGCAATTTCGTCTCTCGGCGCGTCTAGGTGGATGCTAACCGGGCGCGCAGCACGGCCAGCTTCATGGAGGATGTGGAGATGGCGCAGGACGAGGTAGAGCTCCAGCCATTGAACGCACGGCGCACACGTACATGGAGACAGCAGCTGACCCCCGCCATCAAGATGTTTGCCGGCCCCATGTCGGAGAGCGTGCCCACGAGCATTTCCTCGTTTGCCCACCGCCGCGCTCGCGCAGACTCGACCACCAGCTTCACCTACTATGACGACGAGCACGACTCGGACGTGGACATCGAGGAGGAGGCCATTGCCGAGGAGTACGGCGAGATTGAGTACGACGGGTACACGGTCGAGGAGCTGGACGAGCTGGACGACGCCGACTCCCCCGCGCCCTCGCATCGGCGGCGCAAGTCGTCTGGCTTCTCCAGGCGCAGCTCGGTCGACCGGCCTCTGCTGCGCAGGCAGTCGTCCGGGTCCAGTGTCGGCTCTGCCGACGGCACCAGAGGGCGCCGAAACAACCAGAAGATCTACATCTTGACCGAAGACCTGACTATTGTGGTCGCTGGCTTCCACACGTCCAAGATCGGATTCGCCATGTACCTCGCCATATGCATCTCCACGGTCGGACTCGCATGGCTCATCTTCCAGTGGCTGCCGAGGTGGAAGGTCGCGCTGGTCGGCCGGCCTGCGCCCCTGAAGGACTGCTCGTGGCTGGTCATTGAGAACCAGTGGGGCGAGTTTGCCGTGCAGCACATCGCGGAGCAGGAATACGGCCGCTCGCTGTCGACCGTATTTGGCGTTCCTGAAAAGGACCGCCATCGCGACTACGATGAGGACTTCGACCCCGTCATCAAGCAGTTGCGCTGTCTCGACTACCGCTACATTCGCTTCTGCTACAACCCGCTCAAAGACAAGTTCGTTCTGGCCAACACGTGGCAGGACCCGGCCTGGACCAATGTCACGGCTCTGCGCGAAGGTCTTGACACCGAAGAGCGTGACTACCGCGAGCTGGTCTTCGGCAAGAACATGATTGACCTTGCTGAGAAGCCGCTAGGCCAACTGCTAGTCGAGGAAGTAATCAACCCCTTCTACGTCTTCCAGATTGCCAGTCTGTTCCTCTGGTCTGTCGACGAGTATTACTACTATGCCGCCTGCATCTTTGTCATTTCGGTGGTCAGCATAACGGCAACAGTGATCGAGACGAGAGCTACGATGAAACGCCTACGAGAAGTATCGCGCTTTGAGTGCGAGGTGCGCGTGCTGCGAAACGGGTTCTGGCGCACCGTCGATTCGGCCGAGTTGGTGCCAGGTGATGTCTACGAGGTCACGGATCCGTCGCTCACGCAGCTTCCTTGCGACAGTCTGCTGCTTTCGGGAGACTGCATTGTCAACGAGAGTATGCTCACAGGTGAATCAGTACCTGTGTCCAAGATCCCCATGACAGACGAGGTACGTAACTATCGGTGTGATTGCCTAGAGCATACTGATGTGCGTATTTAGGCCCTCGAGGTTCTTGACCTAGGCGCTTCGACCATTCACCCCGAAATCGCAAGGCACATGCTGTTCTCCGGAACGAAGATCATCCGCGCTCGCAGGCCACATGAAGACGACAGCGACGAAGAAGCCGCTGCCTTGGCCATGGTAGTGCGGACTGGCTTCAACACGACAAAGGGTGCATTGGTCCGATCCATGCTCTTCCCCAAGCCTTCCGGCTTCAAGTTCTACCGCGATTCCTTCCGGTATATCTCAGTCATGGCAGGTATCGCCATGATCGGTTTCGTCGCATCGTTCATTAACTTCATCCACTTCGGTCTCGCCTGGCACTTGATCGTGGTGCGCGCGCTTGATCTGATTACCATCGTCGTTCCGCCTGCGCTGCCTGCCACTCTTACCATTGGGACCAACTTCGCCCTCTCTCGGTTAAAGCAGAAGCAGATCTTCTGCATATCCCCGCAGCGTGTGAATGTCGGAGGTAAACTCGATGTGATCTGCTTCGACAAAACTGGAACTCTAACCGAAGAGGGACTGGACGTGCTTGGAGTACGCGTGGTCGAGCGCCCTGCAAACAGATTCAGTGAGATTCTTTCTGAGAACGTAGACGTGCTTCCCAACTCGAGGTATGACCGGGATCCGACCATTGATTACGCGAAACACAAGGCCATACTGTACACCATGGCGACCTGCCATTCTTTGCGACTGATCGATGATGAGCTTTTGGGCGACCCGCTGGATGTCAAAATGTTCAACTTCACTGGATGGAGCTTTTCTGAAGGAGAGCAAGGGGCGGGCGCTGGAGATGATGAACAGGACAAGCTCCGGCCGTCTGTTGCAAGGCCGCCTCCCGGCCGCGAGTACGACATCGACGATGAAGAGGACGACGAAAACAGAAAGCCAATCGAGCTTGGTGTACTGAAGTCTTTCGAGTTTGTTTCGCAACTCAGAAGAGCAAGCGTGATCGTGCGCCAATTCGGTTCCAAGACCGCGCAGGTCTACGTCAAAGGAGCGCCAGAGTGTATGAGAGATATTTGCCGTCCTGACAGTTTTCCTACGGATTACGAAGAGCTTCTGGCTTTTTATACCCACAAAGGCTTCCGTGTCATTGCTTGCGCTACAAAAAGTCTCAAAGCCAACTGGCTAAAGTTGCAAAAGATGAAGCGAGAGGAGGCCGAAAAAGAACTTGAGTTCGTCGGCTTCATCATCTTTGAGAACAAGCTGAAGCCTACCACATCGCCTGTTATCGAAGAGCTGGACAGGGCCAACATTAGGACCGTCATGTGCACCGGTGACAATATCCTTACAGCTATCAGCGTCGCGAGGGAGTGTGGACTCATCAACAAGACTGCTCATTGCTTTATCCCGCATTTCGTCGAGGGCGATTCGAGGACTGCACTCGCTAGCCTTAGTTGGGAGAGCGTCGATGATCCTCTGTTCAAGCTGGACGAGAACACACTCAGGCCTCTGCCCCCACCGGCCGAAGCCGACATATCTTTGCCTTACGATATTTCTAACCTCCGAAACTACTCTTTAGCCGTTAGCGGAGACGTCTTCCGCTGGATCATCGACTTTGCGCCAGAAAAGGTTCTCCGCGAAATGCTGGTGTGTGGACAAGTCTTCGCACGCATGTCGCCCGACGAGAAACACGAGCTCGTCGAGAAGCTGCAAAGCATTGACTATTGTGTCGGATTCTGCGGCGACGGCGCGAACGACTGCGGCGCTCTCAAAGCCGCCGATGTAGGCATCTCGCTTTCCGAAGCAGAAGCCTCTGTCGCAGCGCCATTCACCAGCCGCGTCTTCGACATCTCGTGCGTGCCCCAAGTCATCAAAGAAGGCCGCGCCGCGCTAGTCACCAGCTTCAGCTGCTTCAAGTACATGAGCTTGTACTCGGCGATCCAGTTCACGTCCGTCAGCTTCCTCTACGCGTCCGCGTCCAACCTCGGCGACTTCCAGTTCCTCTTCATCGATCTCCTGCTCATCCTGCCCATCGCCATCTTCATGGGCTGGTCCGGCGCCTTCCCCCAGCTCAGCCGCAAGCGCCCCACCGCCAGCCTCGTCAGCCGCAAAGTGCTGACTCCCCTGCTCGGCCAGATTGTCCTCTGCATCCTCACGCAGGCCCTTGCCTACGAATACGTCCAGAAGCAGCCCTGGTACCTCCCGCCCGTCGTCGACAAAGACCACTCCAACAGCCTCAACTCCCAGAACACGGCCCTCTTCCTCGTCTCCTGCTTCCAGTACACGCTCTCCGCCATCGTGCTCTCCGTTGGCAAGCCCTTCCGCCAGCCCATGAGCCAGAATCTGCCCTTCGTCGTCACCATCCTGTTCGCGCTCGTGGTGACGTGCTACATGCTGTTCGACCCCGCGCAGTGGCTCGTCCGGCTCATGGAACTCACCCCAATGAGTCTGGGCTTCCAGATTTTCCTGCTTGTGCTGGGGCTCGGCAACTTCGCGCTCGCCTATCTCGGCGAGAAGTACGTGCTGCCTGTGTTGGCGAAGTGGATTGGGCTCGCGAAGGTGAGGGTTAATCCCGGGTGGAGGAAGAAGAGGAAGGAGTATAAGCTTATTAGGGAGGATGTGAAGATGTGAGGAGTGGAAAAGAGACGAGCCGTGCTGGCGAGTGTGTATATGTGTCTTAGCACTTGCATCGCATGGCGTCGCATGCACTTTGTACAGAAAATAGAATCACCAGAAGCGTAGATATTTTGATGAGTGGTTTATTGTGCGTGAGCAAGGGATGCATAGATGGGAATGGAGTGTGAATACGCACAGGAGTGCAAGGTAGCCTGAAATGAACATCGGGCCCTACGCCTTGCTACTAGCATCCAATCTTACCGCCGTTACATCCTGCTCGCTCCCCTCTTCGCGCGCAACCCCCTCGAGTTCAGTCTGTTTCCTAGCCAGCGCCCGCATCTCGAACATCCTAACCACAACAACCCACACGCACATACCAATCAAAAATCCTAGGCTCGCTTTGAAACCCCTTCCAAACTCCGGCGCATCCGTAACCGGGTACAGAAACTGTTGTATCACCGTCGTCAACGCCGCACCGCAACTATTCATAACCGCCAGCGTCAACGCGCGGACCTGCGCATCGCCGGTGGTAAGGATGTTTGCCCACGCGTAGAAGATGGGGGAGAGCGGGCCGTCGAGGCCGGCGAACATGTAGGAGACAATCTTCAGGCCCAGCGGGATCTCCCAGATGACAAGGCAAATGGTGCCGAAGAGGAGGATGACGAGGTTCAGGGCGACGGCTTTCATACGGTAACCGGTGCTGTCGATGTAGACGTTTAGGAGGAGAACCATGATGATGTTGAAGCCGTTGGTTGAGGTGGGGATGTTGTTTACCTGGGGCATGGGTCAGTCTTCGGACCAAGGCTTTGGCGCCAGGAAGCTTACCTCGTACAGAGTCCACTTGTGATGTGGGTCGTTTTTCAAGAACAGCTGGGCTACAGTGTTGGCCACCTTCCCCACCGTGGTGTTCCAGAAGCTGTGGAGATTAGGAATGGCATTGCCGCGACTGGGAGGGTTCGAGCTTACCACCACAGTATTGTAAGCACGTACAACTGCCACGAGTTGACGGTCCGCTTGAACAAATCCAAGCTGAACTTGGTTTCTTCCTGCCGCCCGTCCTCGACGAGTCGCTGCACGCACCTCTCTTTCTCTTCGGCGGAGAGATAGAAAGCTTTGGTCTTGTATGGCGTGTCTGGAAAGAAGAAGAATCCATATACGGCAACAATTGCAGTGATGATGCCGTCAAACACAAAGACCCAGCGCCTGCCTTTCTCGTTAACATGCCAAGTCGAGCGAAAAGTGGGGGTACCACGTACCAGGCTTCCAGTCCGTTTCTTCCGTTCATCCCCGCAATCATGGCAGACTGCATGTATCCGGATATCATGGTCCCGACGTACGCCGCACAGGCAAAGATGGCTGTGCGCTTGCCGATCTCGGTTTTCTTGTACCAAGATCCCAGTACATACTGGACGCCGACGAAGCAGCTCCCCTCCAAGAATCCGATAAGAAAGCGGATTGGATACAGTTGATGCGTGCTGGTGACAAACGTCGTGCCGATGGTCAGGACTGCCCATGCGAGCTCGAGACCTGGAAGCAACATTCGCGGTGGGATCCACGTGAGCAAGAGATTCGCTGGGATGGGGCCGAGGATTTGGCCTAGGAACAGCAACGTGTCAATGACGCTTCCAACGACATGAGGCGGAAACAGGTCGACTTACCGACTTGAAAGCACGTCACGGCAAGATTGTACTCTGTGCCTAACATGTTCAAGTCCTCCCTCATACCGCTCACGTAGGCATTGCTGAGGTTGGCTTGGTCGAGCCATTTGGTGAAGTACGCCAGACAGCCATATGTGAGAATGAAGAAGTCGATCTTGTGCAAGAGTCTGTACGGTCCGATGTTAGGCTTTTCCAGTTGCAGGGACTCATCGGAACGAACTTCTTTTCACTCGAGGGAGTGCCTTTAGGATGCCAGACAAAGAACTCCGGACGATCCTTTCCATACGACGACGCGAAGAGGTTCTTTGCGTAATACACTGGTGAAAGTGCCATGATTGTGTGAGCTAGGAGTACTCGGTGCTCGACACCGTGCACAAACTCGGATCGTTCGATGGGCGCTGATCCAACTCGGATCTCCGCTCGACATAGCAGCAGCATGCCCGAGTTTTGTATATCCCACTTATACCCCTCCGCTGAATATCCGCCTCTATCGCACCTCCATCCCCATAGCAGATCTTAGCTTCGTCGTTCTTATCGACTATCGGAACTCTGGTGATGTTCCCTCCTCTCGCCGCGCCGCTAACGACCCAATGAGTATGGAGTTGGGGAAGCACCCCAGTCAAGATAACGAGGAACCAATAATTTTTCCGACCCCACTTCAGCGATGAGTAGTCCCATGCACGCTAAGGATAACCACAACCGCCTTGGCTGCTCGGCCGAGTACTGGACTCCAGAGAATAGATAACTTGGGTTGATATTGTCGATAATCACACTGTTGGTAGGACTCAGTGACTGGGACCTGTCGCTCAAGACCCAGTCTGATAGACCTCAGTGGCTGGAACTAGGTAGTCGTCCTCCTTCAAGATGACAGAGGTGTCGCGTGCGCCGGCCATGGCACCTGAATTGGATGACAAGGTAGATACTACTTACGAGTGCCAATGCAGTACATCTACTATCGCTTTGGCTGACACTCTCTAGACATCTACTAAATATGTGTATTTCCACTCAGGCTCCGAAGCAACATATCGGAAGGTGTCCGAAAAGCCGACGGGATTCACATCAATCCCCACGGTAGATGTAAGCAAAATAGATGGTTCTCTGGAGCAACGGAAAGCCATCGCAGCAGAAATCCGCGGCGCCTGTGAAGAGTGCGGCTTTTTCTACATCAAGAACCACGCGATCCCACAGGAAGAGGTAGACGAGGTGTTTGGGCTTTTGAAGCGCTTTTTCGCCCTCGACACAGACGTCAAGATGGATGCGCATGTGCAGAAGAACCCTGCGATCAGGGGCTACGAACCCATGCTGGAGACGAGACTGGATCCCAGAACGCAGGGCGGTGAGTATTGTCCGTTTTGCGCAGCGCCCGCAGGCTGACTCCCCGAAGACGTGAAAGAGGCATTCACAATGGGCGACTGCTACCTCGAGCCCGAGCAAGACTACGCTGGCAAGACCGGACTGCAGCCCCCGGCGTACGTGACGCGGCCGCAGAACATCTGGCCCGGCGAGGCGCCGTGGTGGCGCGAGGGCCTGTACAAATACTACAACGCCGTCCTCCCGCTTGCCATGAAGCTTGTGCGTATCCTCGCGCTGGCCTTCGAGTTGGAGGAGACGGCTTTCGACGACATCTTCCGCTTCCCCATCACGGGAATGCGCCCGCTGCATTACCCACCCACGCCAATCACCGAGAACGCAAACAACGTGGGCCTGGGGGCTCACGCCGATTTCTCCTGTAAGCAAACGGGGGAGCAGTGATCCACGGATGCCATTAACCCGTGCAAAGGGCTCACCCTGGTCCTCCAGGACTCCGTCTCCGCCCTCGAAGTCCTCAACCAGGACGGCATGTGGGTGGATGCCCCGCCGCAGAAAGGTACCTTCGTGTGCAACGTCGGGCAGTACCTCGAGCGGCACACGAACGGGACGTTTCCCGCGACCGTGCACAGAGTGAGAAACAAGACGGCGCAGGAGCGGTACTCGCTGCCGTTCTTCCTGACGCCGGATGCGGATGCGGAGATTGAGCCGCTGGAGTGCTGCAAAGCAGACGGAGAGCAGAAGTACGAGAAGATTAATGTAGGTGATTTGTATATCAGGAGGATATTGCCAGCAAGGAGGAAACACCCTACGAGTATCCGGTATCTGGACGTGCCGCAAGAGGAGTGGAGCTATAAGATGCTCCTGTCGTGAAGGGTGGGTGGACCATAGACGCTATTCAGGTCGCAGAAAAACTACATGCGATTGGACTGCATAAGTAACATGTTGCTTCGCGGTCTTCCCTATCTGTCTTCACTCGACTAAAATGCCGGTAGAAAGATCTCCTCCATCCCGCTGAACAGCGGCAGCCCGAATAACGTCTCCCACTTACTCTCGCTCGCAGCGCGCAGAATGCTCTTGCCCAGCTCGACGAGGGCATGCGTGCCGCGGCGGTCAGTCCAAGCAACACGCGTCGGCCAGAACGCAATGTGCACACCGGCATGAATGGCGAGGCGGCGAAACCATTCTTTACCTGGGATCTCGGGGCGTGCAGACAGATACGCGTTTAGAAACGCAGGCACAAGTCCGCGATGCCCGCAGAAGCGGTCGAGGAGAAGAGACTCGGCGAGGAACTGCGCAGCGTCTGTCGCCGAAGTGCCGCGGCGCGTCATCTCCCAGTCCACCACCGTGAGAACCACTTTCCCACCCTCTTCCGAAGCAGGCTTCACCAGCACGTTGCCCGGCCAAAAGTCCCCGTGGCAGATGCACTCGTTTTCATGCGCGAGACGACTGCCGTATGCGTCGTTGATCTGCTGCGCGAACTCGATGTCTTTGTCGGGAAGGTCGATGAAGTCCGCGTAGCGAGGGACGTTGCCTCCGCTATCACCGTACTCCGCGAACGCTGAGGAAAGATTCCTGTAGGAGTGCCTGTAGATTGAGACTGCGATGGCATTGTTATCTTTCAGGTTTTGAGATGTAGGATCCAGCGATAAAGGGGTGGCGACTGTAGAGGTATGTAGTGCCGCGAGCCAGCGGCCTAGGGCGGCACCGATTGAGGACATGTCCAGGGTTGGGTCGGCGTATGCGTCCTTCAAATGTCGAGAGCCGCCGTCTGAGATACACAGTAGTTTGTTCTCTTTGTCATAGCTGTGAACGGCTACGGCGTGGACTGAGGCTTCAGGAGAATGTGAGCTGAGCAGATGCGGAGATGAAGTTTGGAGCTCAAGGACCCGGTGTTCGTAATCCATTCTGCTGGGATCAAAGGCAAAGGCGGTGTTGGAGTGGAGATAGGGTGCTGCATGTTTGTATATCTTGGTCGAGCCATCTGGGAGGGTGACGCGGTAGACGTAGTTTGCAGTGCCACCAGTTAGAAGGGAAACAGAAGTGTGCGAGACGGAACGGGATGTGAGGTAGGCAGAAAGGCCGCGTTCGGTGGTCAGGTCGAATTCCGAAGCCATGATGGGGTTCTCGCTAGAGGCGCGTCAAATCCAGCCTTGTGTTCACTCGTTGATGTGCAGCTGTTGTGGGAAGTCGGAAGTGCACTTGATCCAAAGCACGATCATGCGGGCAGTTGGAAGCCTTTTGAGATTTATACGGCGATCGGGGTAACCATAGCAGTGATTATTGTGGCCACCCTATGATATAGGTTTCTGCTCAGCTTGCTAAAATTATTGTACAGGAAATTTTACCGAGCCTATTGATTACTGAGTGCTTCATTCGTTTCGTTTTCCTCGTGTTGTTATGATGCAGGATGATTCATATGCAGGGTGGGGTCATTACCGAGCTAGGCTCTATTAGGTTTGGCGTCAAGCCCCCATGTCTTTCTTCGCACCCAGAACAGGGGATTCCCACGTCCCTATTGCACATTCTCCCGATGTGCATACAGACCATACGTGCCCCAAGCTAGCGCTGCATAAGCGTTGTGAAGTGACAGACGAGCTGCTAGAAGATGTCGTCGCTTCCGCCGCCTGTTTGCTACATAACTAGCGCCAGCTGCAGGCCAGTGCTGTAGGCTACTCTTACCCAACAACTCGCGGGAACAGCCATACAATGTGCATCAGCTAGCCGCCGCACATGGATGGCACAATGAGAAGCGAACCAGTTCCGACGCAGCTGCAATCTTTTCGCGCAAGAAGAATCACTGGCGACAGCTTTGCGGTTCTCCTGTAGTAATGCGCCAAGTGCATCAGAGTGAATTAGGTTGGGTCACTGTCGATGCTAGTGTTCTTTTGCGTTAAACGCAGGGCTTACCATCACCATATCCATACTACAAGACTGGTCAGCCCTTACGATTCGATCTATCAACATGGTCCTTCCCAATGGACAAATGCGCATGCAATCCAATTTGACGCGATTTCACGCAGTTACAATTCACGCACGCCTCAGCCTCCTTTCCCTGGCCTGGCCTGGTATCATACGCGTTTCAAGGCAACATTGGTGGACATGTTGCAATTTGGCGAATTGTTCCCTAGATGCTAAATCAGGGTGCCCTGCCACAGCGCATGCCGCAGACCTACAGGCATGAAAAGGCGAGTGATCGGTCGGATTTCTGGCTGGGATAGCTCAACCTCGCTCTTGTGTAGGCGCCCAGGGAAGGGCCTTGCATAGTCGTGGGCGTTGTCATTGGCGTGCTTTCCTCTACATCATCGTGATATGTGGAGCTGCAGTAGGCCTACCTGGCACCCGGGACGATTAGTGCCGATCCGATCCGATCAGATTTACTACTGCGGCTAGACGGAGATATAAAGGAGCTTGCAGAAGCTTGACATGATTTTAGGTGCAGTTTGAAATGCTTCGTCTAAGCATCTGACAACGGACAGGCCGGGAAGCAAAACAATGAAGAGACAAAGTCGCACGAACGACTTATCCATCGCGCCGCCAGCCGAGCGATGCACTTATAAATGCAGCCCATGCATGCAATAAGAATAACACCTAACTCTGCCCTCCCTATGCACACTCACCACTCCGACCCGTCCTTGCGTACAAATACACCCCTCGTTGGATCAAGCACGTAGCCCAAGTTCGCCTCTTCCACCCTCCTCATGCATGCTGGTATCCGTCTTTCCATCTGCGTCCGTATTCCCCGAAAATCCATCCCTCGGTAAAAATACACCACCCTTCGTATCGAGTGCCTAGCCCGTATTTGGCTTTTTCTCCACAACCTCAATATGCTTCACAACCTTCTCCTCATCCTCATCCATGCTTGTATCTGTGACCCCACTTGCGTCTGTCGTTTCGCCCATCAACGCATCCTCGCCCCTCATCCCCACCCTACTCTCCCTTCCATCACTCCGCACAACATCCTCCATCGACACCGGCGGCTCCACCCCCACCGTCTCACTGGAGGCATTACTAGTACCCGCCCACGCCGAGATCCCCCCATTAACTTCCTGCATCTCCATTGGCTGGTCGGACTCGTGTTCCGGACTGAGCGTGATGTCCACTACACCATCATCACTAGGGTACGGATGCGGGTCGTTGGGGTCGGTGCTGGGCGTGAGAGTCTTCGATGACAGCGTGGAGCCGAACGTGTCCTGCTGGTATCCTTGTTTAGCATCATCATTACCCCAGCCATCGTCTGCTATCCAGTCTGTCACGTTCTGGTCGTTAACCTCATCCCATTCCGCGCGTGCCACTGCTAGTGCTTGCTGGAAGCTCGCGTTGTCCTTCTTGACGAATGTTTGTAGCTTCGCCGAAAGCGGTATGGGCTCGGCTGAGAAAGCTGCGTCGCTTGCGTAGACGAGGACTGTACTTTCGTTGATCTCGCTCATGTCTGCGAGCACGTCGGCAATATCTTTTCGGCTTCGTACTATAGAGGCATACTCGCCATCAGCGGCTGTTTTCGGCAAGGTGTATTGAATATGCCACCATGCGTAGTCCATCTCAGGGTTGCCGGATTCCTTCGCTGGTTGGCAGATATAGTATTCCGTATTTGACTTTGCGACACCACACAGCCAATACGGGTGAGCGAACTTGTGCTGGGTGTCATACTCCAAAGCGCCCTGGTCTGAGCGGGATCCTTTCAGTGGTGCACGGAAAAGCTGAGCGATTCCGTCAAGGGCTTCCTTTGCTTTCTTCATTTGCTCTTCAAGCTCTGCTTCGTGTCAGAGAGATCTGCCCGACGAAATGAAAGGCTTACCAGACAGCTGCTTCTCTACTTTCTCGTAGAGCGACTGGAGATGAGCAAGCACTGCAACATCCCGAGGGCTCTCAATCATAGCCTCAGTATCCGACTCAAAAGCTCTCATGCTATTCTTGAGAAGTGTCAAAGTCTCCATCTTTTGAGGATACTGAACTTTCTGTGGCGTGTGGTACTTGAGATCCTGCACTTTTGCTTCGAGCGTAGCCAACACTTCGTTACACTTTTTCCTCTCGACATAATTCGCATCGACAGCTGCCCGATTCTCTTCGAGGTATCTATCCGCGTAGAGAATAGCTGGGATCTTGCAGCTTCTCTTGGAGCCCATTGATTTCAGCGATAGGACGAGTATACTACTGGGCTTCGTTATATGAGCTTTGGCATAGTCCGTGAAGAGTATCTCGTCGATGTAGTCGTACAGCGTAGGTTCAACAAAGCCAGGGTCGATGTTAGCCATGTCTATTTGGAGTACGTGGCTCCTTTCGAGTTTTCCACTGACATTAACCTCAGAGGACAGCACGTTCTCTGGTAGTGCATCTGGGACGTGTGCACGATACATGGAGCTCCATCTCATAAGGAATTTCACTAGATCGTTTTCTGAAATCTCACCGGGAACTGTGAACCTTGGTTGGGCCCAGGCGTCAAGCGAAAGAAACGCTTCAAGACTTGCGTACGTCCTGTCGCTGGCATCCAAGAAGGCAATGAGGCGCTGGACCTCGTAGATAAGCTCCAATTCCGCGCCATTTTTGGTTCCGGTGTCGTCATCTACTATGATGGATGTTGCAGAGGCGGTTCCCTTCCACCAGTCTTCGCCGCGCCAGTAATTATTAGTTGATATCGCCGGGGCGAGGAGTGTATTGCGGACAAGAGGTATGGAATGAAGCATTGTTATGAATGCAGGAAGATGGTTGTCGCCGACGGCGGGTTTGATAAAGCCAGGCTGCTCCTTTCGTTCTTGATCGTTCAAAGAAGCATCTGGAATGAACTCAGTACTCTTTGCAGCAGGAACCAAAGCCCAAGAGGCGCTGTCATAGTAGTTTTGGGTGGCGGGACGAAGGACGCCTGCGGTACCTGCTTTGCCCACTACACCTGACTCTTGGCCAATTTCGACGCCTGAGAACCCAGTCAGCGGTTCTATGTTATGCCATCCGCCATCCTCGGAGTAGAACGAACTCTGCATTGGTACGTCGCCCATGTTTGTGGACATTGCGGAACCGGGGCGTTGGCTGGTTCTCGACGGCGGCCTGGTTGGCGCTGCACTGAAGCAGCTGTTGTTGGTGTCGTCGACATTCGTGGCGTCGATGTGAAATGCTGAACGGGTAGTGTTAGCATGTGTATCGGCATACACCTGTGGAAGACGTACTGGGGACACTGGTGTTGGTATTGGCATTGGCATCTTGATACGGGCCATAGCCGCTCAAGCCGCCGAAGGCTGTGCCGTCCCACGTGGTGTCGCCTTCCTTCAAGAGCTCCGTGATGCCGTTCGGTCGTTCGAGCGCATCGAAGATCTTGTTCATGGCCGTTTCGACATTATTACTTGATATCTGCGCAGCTGTAAGTCGTGTGTGGCGTCGCCGCGGGAGGATACTCGTACTTTGAGCACCTGCGCAGCTTGGTCTCGGTCGACCTGGTGGCCCGAGACGGCTACCAGCGTGTCTATGTCCTCCTGGTTGAGGTTGGCCATGGCTGCGGCGGGGGAGCGGGGAGCTCTGCGGAGTTGCGCCGGAGGTGGTGTAGAGGATATTATGTATTTTCAGCGAGTGAAGGGGGCAGGCTGAGTTAAGGCATGCGCGGGCGCATCAGCAGCGGCACGAGACACCGCGGGGAGTTTGGGAAGTCGCGATCCACGGCATGTTTGAGGAAGCAATCGCGCGTTCATGAGAGTCGCGAGCTGCACGACGAGATGTGGGTCTGTGCTCGCCAAACACGCGAGTCAGCACCGATTGTCATGTAAGCAGATGAGAGGACGTTTGTCGTTTCCACACCATTTGAGTAGAATCAAAACATGTACAATCGTGTCTATATTGTCTTCATATCGTCTGCCGACGAGCAGTTGCCAGCCTCCAGTATCCATGCTTCCGTACAAATACAATCCACGAAATGCTATCCTACTATCTATGGTACATAAACTACATATTGTACAGTTCTGGTCATTCACAAGTTGGGTATCATGTAGAAAGCTCAGGCAGAGCTCGATTTCTCCTTCTCCGATCCTGGCCCCAGCGGCTCATACACCATGGGGTCCACCTGTGCCGCCAGCGCATCCTGCTCCTCCCTCCACGCACGACCTTTGTCGCTGTATCTCTTGATCAATTGGCGATATTGGTCTAACCCTTTGTTACCCTCCTTGTCTCGCGCCTCGCCAATGAGATTATCGCGCGTCTTTTTGACTTTTTCGTAAAGACTCCACCGGTCCGACTCGGCCAGCTCGCGGATATGGTATTCAAGTGTCCAGCTGTCGTCGGGCGTGAGCTTCGCTGGCCGTTCCACGTATTCTCCGTTGAGGCGGTGACGGACTGCCAATGTCCACCCCATCAATGGGCCCTTGGGTTCTTCGGGCGCATCGGAATCTTGGGTGTTTTCTGGGGTTGGCTCGTCCGTCACTTGGGAAGTCTCTTCACCCGACTGCTCCAGTGCATTCGCGATGGATTCCTCGTCTTGAGCTCCCTCCGCTTTCTTCATGTCTAAATCGTCCTCGCTACCCATTTCCTCATTGACTCGATCTTGTATCTCTGCCCATTCAGCTTGCAAGGAGGGGTCATCTTTGACTATGCCGACAATATCCCGCTCGAATGCCCTTTGAGCGTCTTGACTCTTGTTCTGTATCTCGTCTGCTCGTTCCTCGGTGACGGGCTCGGCAAAGATGTACATGAAAGGTGGGTTGCCGCGGTTGCTCTGGTGCGTGTGGAAGTGCATGTGCAATGTCTGTTCTGGATTAGCTTCGATGATTGTCATGTGGTCGGAGCACTCACTTGATCGGGATACTGTTCAGTGGCCTTTTGCATTAGCTCGTCCAACAAGCTGATGCTCATCTTGAATTCTTGGTCGCCGAGGCATGTGTCCTTCTGCCCATGCAGCACATTGTCCATGTCCTCAATTGGAAGATACTGGAATCCAAAGATGCGCTCGACGTTGTGGTACGCGACAAAAATGCCGTCCATGCGCCCCATGCGCACTTGCAGGGAGTATTTGAGCATGGTAGCCCTGGTCATGTCGTAGAACTCGCGTTCGTAGGACTCCCATTCACCACGGTCATAGCGGATTTGGTACCCCTTCCCAGTCTCGTATTCTTCGTGGTTCATGCGTATCGACACCACGGCGCGCGTTTTCAGGTCAAAGATGCCTTTCCCAGGCAATCGCGGGTCATATGCGTCTAGCTGAGACCGCATAAGGAAGTTACCAAGTTTGGAGTAATGGTAGCACCTAGCCGACTCGTCCTCGCCCGGGACAGCATCCCCACTTGAGCGACGATATCGCTCGAATTCCTTACGATCCACAGTCAACAGCTTCTCAAGTGAGTGTCCTAGCCAGCTCATGATGTTGGGCGAATCAAAAGCTTTGTCTGCATCAATAGCATACAGGCCATCTTTCCTTCGGAGAAAGATGGCGCTTGGACCCAGAGTGATCTTGGAGAACTTGCTCGTCGGCTTTGGGAACTCTTGTGAGAGCATGTCGTGGTTGAGCGGGCGGAAGTTGGAAAGTAGGAAATGGAAGTGTTGCAATACGCCTGACATGCTCGATGTAGATCCAGTGAATTTGGTCTCCATCTTCTTGGTGAGTGCCAAAAGCTCCTCATCCTTGGACGAAGTCTTGTATTCGCTCAATGCCGAGAAGTTGAACTCGTTGACGTTCATGATCTTTTCAAGATATGGGTCGAAGTTGTAAACGCGCGTGCGCGGATCCTGGAGACGATAGACGCCAGGGTTGAAGAGGACGCGATCCAAGCCATATGCGAGTCTCGGAACGGGGGGAATCTCGTAATCGACAGGCTGGAAATCCAGCTCTTCAGGGTTCAGGTGCTTGATATCGAGCTTCGCAAAGTCATCTTCCAAGACAGGTTTCTTCGTTCTCGGCGACCTGCCGCCTTCTTTTGCCGCTGTCGCCCCAAGAAGAGCTTCCTTCAAGCTTTTGCCCCCGGACGCCTTCTTCAGCGGTTTGTCAGAGCCATGTTTGCCCGGAGCATCTCCCAGCACCTTTTGGTTCCTCTTGTTTATCGCGTCAATCTCCTTGCGCATCTGAGCTATTTTCCGCTCAACTAGGTTCTCGGGAGCAGAAGCCGCAGCGGCACGTGCCCGCGCACGCCGCGACACCTTCTTCGGGCCCTCGGTGCCATCTGGTCTATCCTTCCCTTCGCCTTGTTTCCCTTTCTTGCCATCGGCCTTGGCTTCCTTCACCTTCTTCTTCTCCCCACTGCCGTCTTTGCTTTCCCTCGGCTTTCTATTGCCGTCGGCGCCGTCGTGACCTCCCTTTGCCTTCTTTTTGCTGCTTTTGCTGGCCTCGGCCTTTTCGCCGTCCTTTGTTTCTTTCTGATCCTCGGACCGTTCGTCGCGCGTGGGCTCCGGGCTGGTGGTCTCGGGCTTTTCCGCGTGCGTGGGCTCCGGACGGGTCTCGACGTCCTGGTCCTTGGCGAGCCGGGTGGCGAAGGAGAAGCTCCGGGCTGGGTGCGGGAGGCGGCTATGAATCCATGGCGGGCGGGGGAGAGGAGCTCGCAGATGCAGAGGCGTCGGCAGGGGGCATCGCTTCATTGAGAGATTTGGGGGACCGGGGTGATGGCAGCCGTGCAATGGCAGACGCGTGCAGACGACGCGCCGCCCGAACTTTTGGGCGGCGAAAGGAGAAACGTTTTCCCTCTTAGACGCGAGCGAGGCTCAAGCGCTCGGCGATGTCGTTCGTCGCGGCCATCCCTGCCGCATGGCTGCGGCAACAAGCGACGTCTGAGGAACAGTCGCGATTGCGATCGGCGCCTGATTACGTCGTGCTCTGCAACGGCGCGGCCTCTGCGGCGCGCTGCGGCTCTGACACCGTAGACGAGATGGGCAATCTACCAGCGCAGCCAACCGCTGCCGCAGCCGGGCTGCTGGTTGCTGGATCCGCGCCGGGCCCGCAGTGTCTGAGGCCTGCGGACGGTACGCGCCTGTGATTACCGCCGTCTTCATAGCGCCGTACCGCCTGTGTGCCCTCTCCCACCAAAGCCCGCCCGCGCCGCGCGTTCTCGGAATCGCACGCACCGCGCGCAGCAGCAGTGCTCCCGCCTGAGCGTGCCGCTGCTAGTTCCCAGCTCGCACCGCCTAGCTCCCGCTCTGCACGCACACCGTCGCTGCCGCCGGCTGCTGCAACAGCTTCGCGACGCGGCTGCATGCCCGTGGCTGATTGGCCTGCCACACGCTCCCAGCTCGACCTCACCTGCTTCTCTAGTGTGCTGCCAACTTTGGATCCCGAGCCGTCTGCGGCATGAGCTTTGCCTGGCCCTGGGCGGCGCAGGCCTGTATCAACGCCCACCATGGCGAGCAGCAAACGCCGCAGCTTCTTCGGCCGCAGCTCGCTGCTCGGCGCGCAGAGCATCCAGGACGACGAGGAGCCCGCGAACCTGCTCCGCAAGCGCCGCACCGCCTCGATCAGGACCACCCTCTCCGCCGCCGGCTCCAGCTCGCTGCTGGCCGACGACGACACCACCGACCAGCACACGCTGGGAGGGAGCCCCACGCTGCACTCGCCCGCGTCGCGTAGCAGCGGCAAGCGGGCGAGCTCCGTCTTCGGCTCCCTCAAAAGCCCACGCATACCAGACGAGCACGAAGACTCCATCGACACCACATTCTCCCGTGCCCGCACTCTCTCCAACAACTGGACGCCGCCCGATGATCCGCCCGCCGCCCGCCAGCCGCTGCTCCACGGAGAGGTGCAGACGAGCAGCTCCGTCTTCCGCAAGAAGAAGGAGTACCTCGTGCTCACGGAAACACACCTGATGCGTTTCAAGAGCTACTACAAAGCTGCTGAAGCTTTTCCCATGTACGTCTTCTTGTAGCACAAGCTTCGACTGCAGATCCACAAACAACCACGGTCAACTTGGCAGCCATGGCAGATGGGCAGTCCTCCCCAATGCCAATTGGTTTGCCGGTCCCTCTCGTACCGAGACTGACATGTCCAGAACCTCTTCCTCGTACAAGCGCATGTCCTCGTACCGGCACAGCCAGAGCCCCTCCCTCGGTTCGTCTCATGACCTCCAATCGCTGGCCTCCGACCATTCCGGCGACCGTGACATGGGCATCCCGCTGCGCCAGATTGTAGCCGTGTTCCACCAAGATGATGGAAGACCTCACTTTGCGTTTGAGGTCTTCTATCTCGACGATGAAACGAACCACGCCTCGTCTATGACCCTCCAATTTGGAGACCCAGACGAGATGCACGCGTGGCTTGCAAAAGTTCGAGAAGCCGCTAACAATAGCAGACTCGCAGATGCCAACCCGCTGTCCGCCTACAATTCTCATTTGGCTGCGCGTGTGGTCGAATCTCAGTCCGACTATGTACCTCAACATTACGCTATCTACAAGGTCGTGCAGCGTCCCAATGGCAAGGGTAGTACCCGGGCATCGTCAGATGACCTTCCCAAAGCTCTCGCATCCGTCTGTTTTCTCGCAATTGGTGTGCACAAAGTTCATTTGATACCCCTTTTCAAGCCCCAGTCTCAACGGGCATCGAGCCCTTCACTGCTTTCAAACAATACCCAATCGTCATATGGCATCCTTAGTATCACCGAGTTGCGCGTCAGCGAACTGGACGATACATTCGAGCTCACCTTTCGGACACCACTGCAACGGCCAAAAGTGCTTCATCTGGCATCCCTCGCTTCGCACGACATAGCCGTGCGTCTACGGTATGTTGAGGAGAACCTAAGACCAGAGTGGGAGTCGCGACCGTACCTATTCATCGTTCCCGACCCTGTAAAACATGATATATTACGCCAAGCTAGCCCGCATGGAATTAGCCAAGACAGTTTAGACAGGACCCTGATTGGATACTGCGCCGCATACGGCGTGAAAGCGGAGAACATTCGTTATCGGATTACCTATCCTGATGAGGATCATCCACGTTTCGAGCTCATGCCGCCCGGGGGCCGTCGGGCACATTACACGGATCTCGAACTCTTAGCTGTCATGCGTTCATTACGATATAATGAGAATTTTGGTGGCATCTCGTTCAAAGGCGTTTCCCTAGACTGTCTCAACGGCCTGACAGACGACTTTGGCGACGACCATGTGTGCACCAAGACTAAGAGGGGGACAGTATTACGTTTGGACGTTGAAGAACTGGGCCGGTCATGCTTGCTCGTGCAAGAAATCCGGGCTTTGGCTGTAACAAGCCGGAGGCTCCGACGGCTCGACTTTTCCGGGTGTATTTCCAGGAAGCCAAGGGATCACCTGGCATCAACGGCTAAAGCAAGAGATGTGGGCTGCGGTATCGTCGAAGCTTTATTCCCGCTCTGTAAATATCAGTCGACTAATGTTGACTGGATTGCCCTGAACAATATTCAACTTGGCGAAACAGACCTCGACTACCTGGTGGCTGCAGCTGTTGAACGCTCCTGCCACATTCGTGCGCTGGAGTTGAGCGGCTGTGGGCTTACGGATCGGACACTCTCCCTGATTTTGGACGCTCTTCGACCCCAGGAGAACACCCTGGAAGCCCTGAACCTCTCGTCGAATCCATTCCGCGTTTCTCCTACCATCTTTGACTCTCAGATTGGAGTCTTTGGATATCTCACCAAGCTTCATCTTTCTAATGTCGCGCGAACTTCTGGTGACGAACCTCTCATCGCGGTGGAGACGTTCCAGGCATGGCGGTTGCAAGAGTTGGTCCTTAGTGGAACCTCATTGAATAAAGCAACCGTCGATGCGATAGCGAGGTAAGCTCAACTTCTTCTTTTGAACTGGGCGGTTACATAGTTTTGTGCTGCTCTATGGACAAGACGCTTCAAATTTGTTTGCGCGGTCTGGCTGTCACCATTCGATCTGCCCAGATCCCGGCACTGTTGCTTGTCTTGTTGATGGCTCTCTCTTTGCTGACCATGATGTAGCTATCTGGTCAATTATAAACAGTCAGCAGCACTTCGGGACCTTCGCTTAGATCATTGCTATCTTACCGGTAGATCGGTCGCATTTTTATTACGATCCATGAACGAAAAGCCGGGGATAGCCCGCAATCTTCATTTCGACGTCAGCGAAAATTACATAGAAACCGGCCTCCGAGATCTCACCGATGCCATTGCAGGAGGGATAGCACCGTCCCACCTGACTATTCGTCTTATCGAATTCGAAAGAGAAGAGGATTTCCGGCAATTGATCCTTGCCTTCGCACAAAACAACACCATACAACATCTCGACATCTCTCGCGCCTCGTTACCCAGTGATGCCTCAGAAGAGACTTGCCAGGCGCTCGAGCGGATGTTTTCTGACAATAACACGCTAGAGTGGCTAGATATGTCAGGCGAGGATTCTCGGCTCGAGACAACCAAGCTAGGCGTTGGTATCAACCGCGCCCTACGAGGCCTGCAGAGAAACCGCACTCTGCGGGTCCTCTTGATCAAGTGTACGTATAATCCGCTCCAAGAGCAACGCTACCGCTGACCACTCCCAGACCAAAAGCTCGGCCTCCAAGGCGCCAACACCCTCGCCGATGTCCTCAAAATCAACACCACCCTCGAACAACTCTACTGCGAAAACAATGGCATCCCCCTCCAAGGCTTCACCGACCTCGTCAACGCCCTCCACCGCAACACCACCCTCCTCCACCTCCCCTCCATGGACGAATCCCGCCAGCTCGCCCTCAAAACCACCGAAGACCAAGTAAAGCAGATCCGCGACGAAGCCTCTTCCACCACCCGCCCCTCAGCGCACCGTCGCTCCTCCTCCGTCCGTCAGAAATTCACACAACGCGTGCGCGGCCGCTCGGCGTCGGACAAGGCGCTACCCATGGGATTGTCAGACCAGGACATCAAAGCTGCGCTGAGTCTCGTAGATGAGAGCTGGGAGCGTCAGGAGTACAGACTGCAACAGTACCTGCAAAGAAATTACAACCTCGCGAATGGAATTCCGACGGCGTTGGACGTGGATGACGAAGAGTTTGAGCGGCCGGGTACGGCGACGAGTCTTGGGAGGCTGGTCGAGAAGGTACAGATTGAGCGGACGCCGACGGCGGAAAAGGATGTCCAGCTCGGTGGTGGGGATTCGGCCGCCCCTGCCCCTGCGGTACAAACTCAGACACAGACGGGCGGTGTGCCGAGTATTTCACTGAACGGATCGACGCAGGGCTGGAACGGGCAGCCGCTGGACAGAGTCACCAGCTTGGAGAAGGAGATTGAGCGCAGCTTCTCGGGGATTTGGAGTCGGCCGCGGCTTCCGAGTTGATCATCTCCCACCTTTCCATGGTGGAGAGAGGGAGTGAAGGTGTTCCTGTACACTTGTCCGTCTTGGACGCACGCTTTTATTCGCACGCGGGGCTGCTTGCTCTCCTCGGTTTGGGACGTGACTATGCGCCTCGTCTGCCTTCTTATTGTATAGATTTTGCGCGTGTTGCATTTGCATAGGATAGGACTCAGGTCTGGGAAAGATATACGCGAGAACCCCGGCAGGCATATACCATTGGATGGGTGGATACCCTTGGATGGACAGACGGGGGGCTACCTTTTGCCATTTCTCTCTCAGCAATGCTTACAGTGAAAGTTCTGTCTTCTAGGTACATAGGCTATGAGTTGGGTTGAGATACACAGGTGAAATATTCGAATGGTCAGTACTTAAACACCCGCCGCGCTTTCGAGTACAAGAATGATGCGAACATACGTAAGCTTGCTCTTTGCCTATATGCGCAAAGTGCTATATCATGCAATTGGAAAAAACAACACAACTGCTTCCCCACCAGGGTTGAGCTATTAAATGGAGTTGTGATCGACAGAGGCAGGGAGGCTGAATGCGGGCGGTACAGGGCTGAATAGCAGTTACATGTTCTGTGCGATGTCGCCGATCATAATCAATGCGCCGGACTTGTCGTTGGCGTAGGAATAGATTTTGAGCACGATCCTCGGACAGTGTTCTAACTGACAAAAGTATCCGCATCCCTCTCCACCACGATCGCAACATTGGAATGCCACTTGGACACCAACTACATGCAATCAGAAACAACTGCATAAGTCGGGCTGCCATATTATCTGACTGAATTTGACATTTTAGTCTCTATAACGGGGTTAACACCTTCGTTCAGATGGCTACATGGGCTTCGGGTCGGTCCGACTGCAATCTCTGCCTCAGGCATACATGGTCGCACGCGCCCCGTTGCCCAGCTACCGCTTCCTTGACAACAAGAACCACATACTTTCATCAAGAACTCAGCGATTTTCGGAGGTTGCGAACATGTTTTATTCTATCGCAAGGACGAAGAACAGGGCTGTTGGGTGTGTTTAGTTATGACTTCCTGTATCCACGCCAATAAGCGATATTATCCACCATGATCTCCCCTTCGCAACTGTCTGCTTTGTGTCCGCTATTCAAGCAGCGCGAAACTCACCGGCGATATCCCTGGGATATGCAACAGCTTGGAAGCTGCGCACAAATCCGAACCTTTGGTGCTTGTGCTTCGTACCAGCCACTTACGACATTGCGATGCTAGCATCTCACTGCTGAGCTCGTGCTTGAGCTCGTGGCGGTCAACCATCTAAGTCGCGCCTCGACGGAAAGTCGCCATATATTATGGTACCATGGTCACAGAGCGCAGGGCGCCTTGCCTAGACGATGTAATTATGTTGCTGCGCTGGGTATCAACACTAGCGAGTGCAACTCAGTAGCTTCCATGCCTCGATACGTCCCAGACAGCTAAGTCAGAAGATCGCATTTCAACATCGTCGCATTGCAACATACGTGAGAGCCGGGCGCGAGGCCCAGAGAACCCACAGGCGGTGCGTGGCCAAAGGTGGAGTCGCAATAGCCGCCTCAGGCATGGTTTAATTGTATAGGGACATGCGGTTGTAACGGATACAAATGTGGCCCCTCGCACCTTGCACGAGGATTCATCCGCTTCAGGGAAAACTATCCGTCACTTTCTTTTCTTTTTTCCTTTCCAAGGATATGCCACTGATACTACTGATGCCACAGTCATCGTTGTGAAGATGAGAGGGCTTTGCGATTGGCAATGCTTGCGCTCACATTGCTGTGCAAAATTCCTTGAAGCCACAATGTTCGCTTTCACGAACCTGCGGCTCGGAAGAGGCTGTAACGTGCCCCTTCCTCCCCGCCAGACCAGTTCAGCTACTAGCTCATGGAGTCACCAGACCTCGCGCAGCGCAAAGGTAGTGATAAACTGCGTGCCTGAAGGTGTACTGCTTCCGTGGTACTGATTGGGAGCATTTCCCACGTTGGGGATAGCGCGTCACCAGCCGCCAATGCCGGCAACTAAAATGCTGCCTGGTCATTCAAAGGAAATAGTAAAAGTAAATCGGCAGTCTCACATTTGGAATGCATGCGCCTCGTTTAAAAAGTCTTGCATTAAATATTGGTCAAGGCCTGGCTGACTGTTGCTCCCAAGGGCCCCGAACGGCGTGTGGTTGTATCAAGGAAGACCGCCCACTTCTCGCTTCGCGCGAGTATTGCGACCACGTTTTGAGCTCTTTTTTCGATGGTCAAGCGAATCTGTGTCTGAGAACATCCTTCCAAGAAGCCTGGTTCACTTTTACTTAGGCGGAGTCGCTCAGCTTCAGGCACGAGTCGACGACGATCCCTGCCTCAGGCACCACTGCCAATTGCCTGACCGACCGTAGTTTTGTATCCGAAGAAGCGTACAACCAAGGCCACATTGTTTCCGTCGTGTTTACTCTTATTCTGCGAATTAATTAAATCTGTCTTGAATCCCAACCTCCAACAAGACTACGAAAGACCCATCTCAAATGCGTAGTCGCTATCATACACAGCGTAACATGTCGGTCTTCAAGGTTTCGCTCCACACACCGTGAAGTCTGTTGACTGTGCGCGTTGCGCACATGTCCTGCAGTGACTAGGAAAATTATCGTGAGCACTCGGAATTGTAGATATGCGGGTTGAACATGTCGGTTGCTAGGGCCAGAACCGATGAATAGTCTAGAATAACAATACATCGTCATCGTCTTCCGCATCTTCATCAACGCCACCTTCCCTCACAGCTTCTATTTTGAAATTCATCTCTAACCTGCTGCCCGGTTTTGCTTTCGAGTGTTTCTTGAGGCACATCTTGACTACCTGCATGAGCTCCTTTTTGGTGCTGCTGTAGTTATCCATGCCGTCTTCGCCGCGCGCTACAGTCTCCTCTACAGCGACGCCGGGGCCGGTCAGTTGGATTATCAAGCCTATGACCGCCCCTTTGTTCTCAAAGGGCAATTCGTCGATGAGTTCGCTCAGAGATTTCTCTAAGAAATGGCCCTTTGGGTGCCAGCTTTTGGCTTGGTATATTGGTGTGCGGGAGAGAATGACCCGGTAATTGAAACTAATTCCGGCTTTGGAGTCTGTGGAAGAGGCTACTGCTGGTCTGGAGATGGTAGTGGAGGGTACTTCTTTAGCTGGTTTCTTTGCATCGCTTGGAACAGGCGATGGATAAAGCGGGATTGGGGTCTTGTTGGTTCCGTGCATCGACTCGATTGTAGACATTGACATTGACCGAGTGGAAGACGGCGCTTGTTCAGCTTCAGGCTGGATGCTGTTGCTTGGACCCACGTGGGTCAAGGGAGGGTTAGACCAACTTGGTCTTGATTGGTGCGAGGCTTGTTGCATCGGTGGATTCATATGGAATTCTGTCGAAGATATTCGGTCCAGGTTCGGATCGATGTTGGGGTCAACATTCGCACTTGTGATGGAGACAGCGGATGTAGGCGGGGTGCTTCCAATTCTCATCAAGGACTGAGTTGTTATTCTGTAGTTGAAGATATCTTCCTTCTCGGATCGTTGTTGAACATTCGCCTGGTCCTGGTGTCCCGCCCCAGTAACGCTGTCAGGACCCAATGTCGGTTCTGTCGTTGATATCACTGAAGTAGAGAACTGATCGAGGTCGAGGCGGTCAACGTAATTTACGGGCGGCACCGTTGTCTTTCCACGAGGTGATGTCCGCTTGGGCATCGGCGCTATCGATCTGAGATAGTGCCTCGGAGGTTTGCCGTTACCAACTTTTAAACTCACGATCTTGGATCGCTTCTGAGGGCTGCTCTTAGTCGGTGCCTTCAGTTTCCGTTTCGTTATACTATTCTTCTAGAAGTGTGTTATTAGTGCGTTGGTCCGTCGGCACAATTCGAACGCGTACCTCTGGTACGTATTCCGGGCTTGTCGGAACTTCGTATATATCGTGGTCTTGCCGAAATGAGCCTTCGGCTGCCAGAGGCAGTCTAGCGGCTACGTTGCCGCCGGTATGTGTTTGCATAGGAGTGGCCGTGGCTGCAGACATAGATAGTATTTCCACGCTGGAATCGGAGCGATCCGGCCTGCGATTGGCATCAGAAGAGGCATATGCGATTATACAAAGACTTACCTGGAGTTTGGTAGTTCGTCTTCCTGGTCAATGACCTCGGGCCCATACTGAACATCCTTCTTCTTGTATTTTGCGTTTCGGTATTGTTGGAGATTCATTCGAAAAATGAGCTTTCGCATAGTTTGATTGATGCTAAGCATGTTAGAAATGCAATAATTGGAGACGCAAAGTCTTACAACGTGCGATGGGTGGAATATTGCAGCGAGTTAAAGTTGGCTGCCGTGGGATCGCTGGGCCAGTACCTCTCGCCATGTCCTTCTTGATCTAAGAAAGATGAAGTCATCTGCTTCAGTGCTTCTTGGTGTCGCGGTAGTCTCCAGTCACATAAGTCGATTCCACGGAGGCCTGCTACAGAATAACGCCGTCGGAAGACGCGAAGGTCGTCAGTAAATGCGATGCAGCGGGAGAGCCCACTGTCGCCGTAGGCAAGTTGTTTACGAAGATCTGTTATTTTTGGTATGTGTGCAGGCGAGATCTCCGAAGGGCTGCCCGCGCGCGACATGTTGCTTAGGGAGGGCGAGGTGACGGCTTTTGCTATTCCGGTATGTAAAAAACTGCGAACAACAAAAAGATGGGGGAGATCCAGAGACCCCGAGACCGTGCCGCAAACCAAGTGGCTTGCCAGGGCCCCTTGCAAGGGGGTCTCGAATGCAGAGGAAGACAGACTTTGATTGGCACAGATGAGCTACGGCCTGGCAACGAAGTTACACAAGAAAGCTCAGCCGCAAGACTCTGACAGAGAGTACCAATCATATCAGACCTCTCCTTGGCATACCAAGTTTAAAACCTCTGAGTTGTACTGGACACAAACTACCATTCCATTACATCTCTGAAGAATATAAAATGGTACTGACACCAGTCTTCAGCGGTATGAACGTACTCGTGGTATCGGTGGCGTGCCTCATCTTGCTTCTGATTATCGCATCCCTCAGTGTTATTAACACTCTCGTCTTGGTCAGGCGTTCAAGTAGTAAGTGCATTCTCACTCGACTCGCGGTCCTCTAGTTCTGCACTTCCAGTTCTTGGGTTTGATTCAGCGTAATCACTAAGTCTAGCAGGACGCCACGGCCCGGACTCTTTCCGCGATGCTTGTGAACTCCTCCCAAAGCTGTTCCCGCCTTCCACGATTTTCATGCCGAACGGAATCGTCGTAAAGCAATCGGCATTCATCAATACGAGGATGAGAGGCCCGGATGTTAGTGCTGCACATCTGCTTTGAATCGTCCATAATTCTTACCCACCCCATCTAGTCCTTCGCCGCGAACGCTACGCCAACCATGAACAAAACAGCGTCTCAATTTATTTCGCTACTATTACGCCGGAGGAACGTGGGGGAATAAATCTAGCAGGTCAATGACCCGTCGATACAACTCTACAATATAGAGACGGACGTCGAAAGTCCCTTACGTCCGAATATTCGCGTTTCTAGCGATCCTTCCATTTTCAAGTTTTATTCAATTCGTCTATATTCGCCAGTATTCGGTACACGACCCGGCACATTTTTAGAGGATATCCTACGTTGTTTTCCCCGCGCTTATAGATCGGACTTTTTCTTTTTCTTTTCGAAAGAAAACACCCTACATGGGAAGAACCTTCATTATCTCTGGATATACCGCGGTGAAGCCGCTTGTTAGCGTAGTCAATTCTATGACACGGCAGAATGCCCAAACCCTTTGCCATATTTGAAGACGTGGAGCAAGCCTTTTGTGAAAGGCGCTAGCGACAGATGTTTGTTTCGGGACAATTGAAGTAGGACTCGACGCATCGAGTATTGTGTTCAGAGACTATTCCCATAGTCCACGGTTCTGTACCAAGACCGTATTGTCGCTAAGGCGTGGCTGTGAATGCACGACTTGGGGATGAGGTTTGCGGTATGACGGTCGACTTTGTTGCGTCCAGCACGAATCTCACAGTCTGATGCATGGGCAAGTGGTTCAGTCTGCCCTTCCCGCCTGAATTGTGAAGGATTACTTCGTGTTATGTCTAGCGCCAGCGCAAACATATAGAAGCGTGTGCTTGCTTAATTCCCTAACGTTATAGCATACGCAATGGCAATCATACTCCACACAAAGCAATTGACCAATGGCAGCATGTCACTCACGGCCTGAATGTCGATAACAGCATACCACTAACGTATCAAATGCTAACAAGAGCATCGATGTATAATATATATACCCTAGTAATGTGCCGAAAGGCTTACTCTGTATAATTGAAATCTTACATACCATTTAAATCTATTAATCCACACATTTCCCACCACCTCTTCACTCAGCACACATTTCCAAAGCTACTAAAGATATGTTAGGTACTCTATGAGAATAATACACGCTGCAGCCACAAGATAGTCCTGGAGAACGAAGCAAAACCCATCTATAAGTGCGAAGGAACCCGTGGAGTTTATGGATGCGCTATGAAGGAAGGACCAAAAGAGGAATTGCAATGGGTATTGAACTTACCACAGAAGCAAGAAGAATATTGTGAGGATTGCAAGAGGGGCTTGTTCCCAACGAGGTGGACGCACATCGATGTCAACGCGCAGGCTCAGAACCGAGCGACAGCGTGGAAATAACCCATGGGTGTGCATTTGGTAACTCGATGTAGAGTACTAGCTTGCGCTCCACTGCGAGGTCGATATAGCGGTACTCGAGTGATTTTGTTTTTTTTCAAACATCCTAAACATGCTAAACGTTCATGCCCTGCAGACATTCCAGTTGATAGTGTCGTCATGTTAAGGCGGTATGGGTCGCACTCGGCTAGCTCTCGCACTCAACTACCAGCGACATTACTGTAGTGCTAAATTCAATAGAGAACGTAAACATGGATTGGAAAGGTGACGGGGATCGAACGTGGGCAGCCACTACATGCATGTCAATGATAGCGCAGCTTCACAGCGCTTGAACAACCAACACAGCAACTGACATCTGCAAACTGTCGACAGCGACCTCAAAGCCCACGATGCATACTCGTCAAATACCTGACTCCCCTTCCCTTCAGGATACGACTCTTATTTACTGCCTACACCATTTTTCCCCGGATCAATCGACTGGACATCACTCCCTCTCAGCCTACTTCTACCCACAGCAAGCATCCAAGATGTGCTTCTACCTCAAGCAAAAGTACACAATCTGCAAGTGTGAGGTACGTACTGGACTCAGAAAGTGTCTTGACGGAAATGGTCGGCCGCGAGGGTGCTCAAATATAACCGATGGGAGGGGAATATGGATCTGGGATGTGCCGAGGTTTATTCCGGGCATCTGCCGCAACTGCGAGCAGATACTAGAGCAATTAGAGGGAGGGAGGTAGGGCGGGTTTGAGCTAGTGGCGGTATGGGGTCGGGGTTGGGCGTGGGATCAGGAGGATTGGAGCGGTAATGGAGCGTTACAGAGTGCCCAGCACTCCCCTTTCATGTACTATATACTATGTCTATCAATATGCTCACGTAGAATGAACCATTCGGTTCTAATGTAGTAATGGTTGAATCAATACAACCCATTCTTGATATCCTCAGCAATTTTCTTCAGCTCGTCCACGGAGGGCGGGTTGTTGCGCCCCGAAGTAGTCGTGCCACTGCTTCCCACCTTCTCCTTGCCCTGATCGATCATAATCGCGAAGCTATCGTTGCTGTTCTTTCGTGCATGGGTCTTCTTGCGCGCCCAAGGTAGGCCCATGCGTCTTGCAGCTGGGGCTGCAGGCGAAGGGTGCGGTTCTTCTCTGGGTTCGGGACGTTCGAGAACGATTATGGGCGAACTAGAAAGTTGAAGCTTCCCTGTGTTGTCTACCTTCACGAATTGGAATTGTGTAGGAGTACGGATGGGCTCGATTGGCTTGTCAGCCATGGTAAGGTTCTGCAGGTCTAGGTTGAGTTAGTGGATTAAGTCGCAAGTTGTACGGATTCAGCAAATACCATTAAGAAGCCTTGTGCCATCAGGCTCGAAGCCCTTCCACTTCTTGCGATGTTTCGTGGCCCAGAGAACCTGCTGCTCCTCTAGCTCAAAGAAGTACTTGGTGAACCCATCGACTGGAACAGAGCGTAGAAGCTTGATCAGCCCCAATATGTCCGGTAAGACCATCACATGGGAGTTCTTCTTGACAAGAGTTACTTCGAGTCGTCTCAGGTGTCTCTTTCTTTCCTCGTCCGCGCCCTGCCTAGACTCGCTGCGGCTCTCAGAACGGCGGCCTCGACTCTTACTCCTCGCCCGCGACAAGCTTCGTCTCAATGACGTGCTTCTGGACACGCTGGCTGTTCTTCCTCGCGAATCCACCGTCGCAGGATCAGCCATTACCACCTTCATGACTGAGTCCAAGCAACGTAGGACCCTTGTGGCATCCTCCTGTTCTCGCTTCATGCTTTTGATCTTCCAATTGCCTCCACCCTGTCCGTCACTGCCGTCCATCCAGTCATCCTCGTCGCGTCCTCGATGACCACCATTCTCGCAGCTAGGGACCGGAAGGCGAAGGTAGAGCCTTGAAAGGCTGCGCAAAGTATCTGCGACCATCTTCGGGGCTTGTTCGGAGATCCAAAACTTCTCGTATGCCTTCAAGTTATCGTTGACGGTGGAGGAAACTTTCGTATGGTAGATCCTATGGAAGTCGACAACGAAGTCGCATTTCTCGTGGAACACGTCGAGTGCAACTGAGCGGATGTGGTGGGATACCAGAAAAAGTGGATGCTTGCGGATCAGTTGCAGATCGATGTAATCTAGCCCAGCACGGTGATAGCGATACTGCATATGACGATTCTCCGAGCATTGCGGGCCGACTGACACTGTCAACGGAAGACATAAAGCATATGATAAGATAGACTCAAGTAGCGAGATTGGCAGCGACGATAGGCTCGCTCTCTTCTTCGTTGGCGGCTTAGGAGAGTAGTCAACGTACTCCACTGATGAGAGTGAGGTGCGAGATGTAGTTGTTGATTGGTTGCGGGAGAAGACTGAAGACACGGTCGTGGATGCTGATGATGTGGATGAAGACACGGAGGCGCTAGAGTTAGTCCTTGACAGCACAGTGACCGGAGATTCTCTGCCGGAAGGTGGCTGTCGCCATGGCCACTTTCGCGATTTCTGCGTACTCGGGTTGTTGAACGCGGCCTGCTCTTCTCTAAGGTCTGGTAAAGGAACGTACTGTGCAATGGGCTTGCGCGTGATTAGTTTTGATGTCGTCACAGGTGGTGCTTCTCTTCCTGGTTTGAGGTTCTGCGTGTCGGGTCGGGATGCTGCAAATGTCGAAAAGTCGACGCTCATGCGAGAGCTTGGAAGGTCCAAGGCCAGTGGTGAAAAGGAGAGTGCTTGCGCCATCGTGGCTATTATTGTACTGAAGCGGCGAAGATCAACTTCGTGAAGGAGCGACAAGATTATGGCATTAGTATGATGCAGAGATCAACTCTGTGAACAGCGAGCGAACGGTAAAAATAAAATAAAAACCGTACAAAAGAATGTGGAGAAAGCCGCGAGGAATTTTCTACTCTAACGATGTCATCTCTTAGAGTCAACATACAACTCCCGCCTCCTAGTGTGAGTCTGTCGACAGAACCTAGGATGTTAGAAAGGTGCCTGAGCCGCATTCATATTCTCATGGACTAAACTTTAGCGCCTGGATAACGAGGTTCCGAGCCGTGGGGGATCCTTGGAGGTCCTTCTCGACAAGGACATGCATGGATCGAGTCAGGGTTTCTGCCTGCTGGTAGCGATTGTCCCAAGGATGCGGAGACGTAAAAAAGCCCCAGCGAATGACGTCTACCGGGGGCGAGTCGATGTGGGTCTATGTGAGCCTCAGACAGAAACCGAGACTGACCTCGAACATCGCTGAGAAAAGGATCCTACGCAAAATTCGTGGGGCTACAAACCTTTGCGGCTCCCTCGGTAACGCGACTTTGTCGGGCTGCCTATGCGTGTTCGCCAATGAGCCTGTGGGGCCAGATCTATAGTATTTCTTCATATTCATCTCCATAATAACATGTGTAGAAACCCTTCTCAGGTGTTCTGTATCCTAGGCAGCAGAGTGACAAGACGCGTTTCAGAGTGGCATGACGCGACCGCTTATGAATCCAGTGCGATGCATCAATTTGGGCAATACTCCGAGACCCTATTGAAACGGTACGTATGCAAGAGTGGACCGATGTCTAAGACGAGTCGATGTGATGAAAAGATGATGACCCAGTAGGGTAAGAACGAAGAGAACTTCTGGATCGAGAGTGGGGCCAAACTATATCCGGTTAGATGTAACACCTAGCGCGATGATTTCCACGTGTGTGCGCATCAACACTTAGGGAGCAACCCTTACGCACATTAACAGAGGTGCATACAATAGAGGAACAGATGTCATACATCGGCGTTGATGGCAGCATGTCCCGAAAGCGACTTCTGCGCGCTTTCGGCACCGTTGTGGTTCCTACCTTATCCGCACCAGTCCTTCTGTATCTGTACACGCGGAGATCACTCTTTCCGCGCCAATGTGAATAAGTGCAGCCGCGAATCATCCCATCGACGACCGCCGACATGGGTCGCAGCAGAGTGAGCTTGGCCACCTTTCTTTTCACACCCTTGCGCCAGTTCGGCGTGGGATCTGTACATGCAAGTTCCCCGTATCATCACCCGCCTATGCGTATTGATAACATTGCGACAGGGCGTTCCAGGCGGCTTATTCCTCCTCGCGCTAGATCGATTAAGGCTGGCAGGCTCAAGATGGGTTGGCAATTGCAACGAACTCAACACGAGATATGCTGCAGTAATACTACTGTTGGTAACCAGAGAGCTAATAGCTTAGGAAACGTTACAACGACTACGCCAGAATCAAGGGCATGTTCGCCCTATTCATCCGGTACGGCATTGGCGAGCTGAGTGCTCTGATTGCTGCAGCGGGATGATACGCAGAGTTTGCTAGTGGTATGTGGTCCAACACGTCCAGTCTCGATGTTCTGTCAAGCGCCCAAGCAAGGTTTCCACCGTTCGAGGTATGCCTGTTTGCAGCTGTAACTATGTAACCGAATGACTCTTCGTCCGAGCGGCCTTATCGTGGTCGGTTCGGCCCGATGTTTCAAAGAGCTGTTAGAGTACCATGACTTGACATGGGCATCAATTTTCGCGGCTAAACGTGGCATATTCCGCAGCATCTGAAGTGTTCATCTATCGGTCAGGCCAGCCAAGCTGAACTGTATAAGAAACACGAGGACTGACATTATTCTCAGGTTCACATCGTAGGATGTCCTGCAAGATCCACTTACAGGAGGGGGATAACCATCCAGCACAGTCTTGGAGACGGCAACTTGCGAGTACACCCCGGGATCTGGAAGCACTACACAGTTTCCCAAGCTGCAATCTTTAACCCCGATCATGCACGCAGGCTCATAGATGAGACCTTATAAGCATGCATTCAAGAAAGCAGACTGGTATACTTGGAGATGCCAAGCAACATGGTGACGGTTCCAGTGCCAGGAGACGCGCTGACCGTACCATTGGATAAGGCCCCTCCGCGAATGATCAGAATTACGAAGCGCAAATCGTTGACACAGTTCTGAATCTCATATATGCATCAAAACAACCGTATATCCTGGTCGACGGTCTAGCAGCGCCGGGTCAAATCGTCGATGAAGTCAACGAGTTTGCACAATTCACATGGTTTCTGACCCTCAGCTATCCATCCGGAGGTGGCATCATTCATGGCTCGCTGCCCAATTATCATGGAGTGAACACGGGAAACTTTAGCAAGCTTACACTAGCACAGCAGACCTAGCTTTGCTCTTCAGTCCATTTATGATCAATTTTGATACACAAGGCTGGACGAGTGTTTGTGATAAAAATTCGCCTTCCCTTTCTGTCGCAAGATGTCGAGGTTGGAGAAGAAGCGTACGGCTTACATGTGAAAAGCTTTCCACGCAAACTGCTAGACAGCATCGACACTTCTCGTTTGCCGAAACCCCTCTAAGCAGCTTCACTGCCTAAGGTGCGGGAGGCATAAAAACCTCTAGCTCCATCAAACTTATCCGTGCCTATTGACTAAGATACCTTATACCTCCGTCTGTCTTCTTCCTTGAGACCGCAAGACAACATCATATGTGCAAACGCCACGCCACGCCATTCCCCGGTAGTCGTGACTTCGTCATCCCCCCAGAAACCAAACTCATCACTCGCCTATATGGCTCAGCACTGGAGCTCAAAACCGGCGGCCGCACCATCCTCTTAGACCTTATCCTCTTGGAAGGCGACAGCGGCTTTCAGGTCTCGTTGCAGGAGCTGAGCACGATCATCAAGAATAAGCTGGATGTCATCGTATTTCCCATCAACCATGATTGGTACACGGACAGCGTATGATCCATGGCGAAGAGGAGGAGTACTATGATATCGTACCTTGGAAGGACCTGATGGCTCCGGAAATGATAGGTGCGCCGCAGAAGGGGGTGAGTGACTCCAGCGTCAATACATACGATGTATGTACCTGGGGCGAGCTCATGCCGGCGTTTGAGGATCTGAATTTCTAAAATGGGAAGGGGTTGACGATGGTAAATGTGTGCATGGGGAGGATGGATATGGCGAAGGGGTTCAAGCCTGCATTGAAGGCACAGGGTGATCCGCTGAGGGTTGGCTCATCTACGTATCGGTTTTGCTACTGCTTTGCATCATCAGCGCGGAATTTTGGTAAATTTTTGCAATCCGATCTTCCCAAAACAGAAATCCTCTACGCAATCGATCACAGCACTAAAGGATTGGCAAAATGACGTAGTTCACTTTCTCACAACCATCTCCTCCGCGTTCCCGAGATCCATCTTTTCTTGCGTCTGCTGGTCACTATCGCCGGATGTATCCCCTAGTTTCACCCTAGCTCACTGTGTCGATTTAAGCTTACCGTACTGCAAGCCTACGCCAAGATGGTGCTAGTCCCGCGCCTCACCCACTCGCGATCGTCCCGCGAGGCTTCCGCGAGACACCGCGTCTGACAGACAGCGTAATATACTATAAGAATTAACACTGAATCGCAGGCCCAGACCACCGCTGTTAGGGAATGACATCCGAGTCCGAGACCTAAAGGTGACGGAGTCCAAAATGCGCTCTCCCAGGGCACTCGCAATCCTCTGCAGGCCGACCAACTCATCATCTATTCTACGGCTAGTATCGACACTGAAATTCAGCACCATTGCCTCCGAACATGGTCCCCCTGATCGCGTGCGGCAGATCCCCCCGGAATTCATAAACCTAGTCCAGGAATACCTCCTCCCAGAATATGACGCAGTGCACATCATTATGGGCAAAGAAACCGGTACTAAGGATATCCCGCTTCTGCTCTCGGGAAGGTTTGAATAGCTGTAAAACACATCCTCCGATCTGGGCAGCCAGAATTACTCGCAGATTCCGAGAGCGGTTGTTGCGGGGGGTGGATTCCACAAGGAGGCTTTATTCGGGGTGAAGAGGGCGAGTGATGAGGTGGAGAGGGTGCCATGTTTGGGTGGGTTCTCTTTATTTCGCGTACTTGATTTGACTTGAGTCGATTTACATCAGTGAGCACTACGACGTACGAACATAATAGTAAAGCAGTAGACCCGTAGACGCTAAGGTCGGGACAGAGCAAGGACGGCGGTCATGGGAGACAGCCCCCGGACAAGGCGGAACAGGATGCAGTTTGCAAGGTGACAACCAAAAGGTGAAGAGCAGCCTCGCGCATCCGGAAGTCAGTGGCGATGGGGTGTGGGAGTATTGAATCGTATCGCATTTTACACGCCTAACCTGCGCGACTCCAAACAACTCGAACTACCATATCCAACACACTCTCCTCCTGATCCCGATCCAAATGTCTCAGCCACACCCCTTACCGCGCCTCAAACTGCACCATCCTATCTGTTCTCTTCTTATACAACAACCTCCCCCCGCACTCCTTGCACCTTATCGGCTCCCCTTTCTTCAGTACCACCTCCCCACACTGCCACCCCTTAGACGGCCAATTTGCAGGTCGTTCCTTCTCTTGATATCTCGAAATATCCCAGTTCGTCCCGCAGACGTACGCTACCGCCCTGTTCTCGTCGCTCCACTGCCCGGTATACCCCAAGTGGGACTGCCCGCTGGCTCCGGCTTCCAGCTCCGCAGAATTTGTGCCGTTGTGCGGCTTCGGCGCCGTGTTGGCGAACTTGGTAGTCGAGGGCGCGGATATGTGGATGCCGCCGGAGCCGATGCGTGGGAGGCGGGGTTTTGCAGTGGGGGCGTCCTTGTCGTTGCCGGTGAGGTCGTTGGCGGCGTCTCCGTCGTCGCCCTCGTTGTCGTTGTCGTTGTCGTTGTCGTTGTCGTTGTCGTTGTCGTTGTCGTTGTCGTTGTCGTTGTCGTTGTCGTTGTCGTTGCCGGTGAGGTTGTTGTCGGCGTCGCTGCGTCCATCGTCATTGTCCTGGTTTGCGGCCTCCATATCGGCGAGGGCGTCGTCTGGGTCGAAATCGGAACCATCGTCGAGCGAGTCTTGGCCGTCGAAGGACTCGCCGCTGGGACGTCGCTCAGGAATCTCGCCGAAGTCAATCTCTTCCTCGTTGTCTGCCATATTGGGAGTATGGCGCTAACTGGCAAGTACGAAAGATGTGAATCTCAGACAGCGGGGGAAATTTTCCCTGGGCAGATGATGCAGACGCTGTGCGGGATACGATGCAGTTCCACAAACCTGCCAGACTGAAGGAGAGAATGGCATCTTAGCAGTCTTTATTGAGAATGTAATAGGAAAGGATTTAGGGTGCGGTAAGGACAAAGACACTCATGTCGTGGCTGTATAGCTGTGTAGACAAAGGCGCCGGTTCCGACGACGACGGCGGTCTGGTAACAAAGACACGACATACGTCCCAAATCTATGGATTTACTCAACACCCAGCCTAGTTAAACTTGATGTTGGACGCGAGATACCACATGGCATTACGTCGTTCGATAGAAAGAATGAAAAGCCAAGTTTGTAGACGACCAAGTTCGTTGAATGAGGAACTGAACGAGACTGGCCCTTCCCAATGGGAGAGATTTGTACGGTTGGACTATCGGATGCTGGATCTGATAGAATCAATCAGACTTTGGATGTATAGGCTTCAGGGGTCGTTGGTTCAGTGAGTACACGAAGTCCAACGCAGCGCTGCCCGCGTCAGCTCCCTTACGCTTTTGTTGTTCGTCGCGAAGGATCCCTGCAAACTTCTCCGCTAGGAAACTTTCAGATGAGACGCGTTACGAAACGTCTAATACAGTCAATCGCCTTGTGATGAAAAGAAGCAGAAGACTAATATTGGACATCGCTGCATGTTCAGATCCCGTCCTGAGCGAGCTCTGTTGTGAGTGTGGTCAAGGTCGTTGAGATTTTGCGACAGTCATACGCGATGCGAAGCATGTTGTCCTCATGAGCGATTTCATGAGGGTTTTCAGAGCGGATATGTTGACGAACATCATAAGCGCAATCATCTCTACAAGGAGTAGCTGGGTATTTTCGACTCGCGGCCTTTGTGGACGTGTTGGTCGTGCGCTATTTAGAGAGGAGCGACGAGGCGAATTCCTTCACGTGATGACACTAGTCCGTAAATCGTGCGACCCACCTCGCTTAGATTTTGAAGCGCACTCGACACCCAAGCCGAGCAGAACAACCCTCCGCAAGACTTCCCACTTCGAACCTCTCGACATATCGACAACCGTCACCATGCCGGTACGCCGCCGCCCCGCCCGCCTTCGCGTGAACATCGTACTGACGTGCCACAGAGCCACAAGTCCTTCCGCACCAAGCAAAAGCTTGCCAAAGCTCAGAAGCAGAACCGCCCCATCCCTCAGTGGATCCGCCTGAGGACGGGCAACACCATCCGGTACTTTCCCCTCGACGCGCTGCCCGCGACACTTCGATCCGACAGAAAATCCAGACATACTGACAGCGATGCAGCTACAACGCCAAGAGGCGACACTGGCGCAAGACCCGTATCGGCATCTAAACGATTCGCCACCCCTCTCCCTGCCAGCTCACGATTCTCGAGCCCCAGCATCAATTCTTTCACGTCCGGCGAGCGAGCGACACGGGAACGGCATGGCTGGCAATTGGCTGGCTGCTGCGCGGCGGTAGGGTGGAACGATGGATGGACGCTCTCACGAGGGAGGCTTGCATGCATATCATGATTTGAGTGAAGGGTTTTCCAAGGACGCTCACTCTGGCTGGCGCTTATGGGTTCGAAAATTAGGGTTAGGCAGTGGACATGAATGAAACACTTGCAGGACTGAACACTGGTGGATTGTGCAGACGCAACCGGAACATTGACGAGTTGAGGTGCTGTGATCGCTCGACGGAAACTTCGGTATCTATAATCGTTGTTTTGAGTCGCTTTGCCGGATGACCTGACGTCCCGTCTGCCGGATACAACACAGCAACTATTTATGGCGTCGCCTCACGCATTTACACGGCACATCTCTCCGCGCCCAACAGGGCGCTTCATCCGAAGCGCAGACAATCACCAAAGACGACATGGCAGCTCTACGACAGAGACCTCGCAAGTCTCGACACATCGCATTGGCGCAGCGTGTGCACCTTTGTTCCCTAAACCCAGGGTGACCGAAGCACAGTAAATTGACGCAGCACGCCCGCAGGCACATCACAAACACGACGATAACGCAACGATACACACCACCGTCAACATGCACCGTAACTTCTATTTTCCATGCCTAACGTATCTCATGCATACCATAACCCATAACCCATACCTCATACCTCATAAACCATAACCCCTCCCATGATCCCCACCCTACCGCCCACTCCTAACACTAAACCTCGGCTCACCCTCCAAATCCACCACACACACCCGCTCCTCGCCCCGCCCACACGTCTCAAACAGACTCACCCCGCCATCCTCCACCTTGATCACCGTGCTGCTCCCCGCGTAGCAGACGCTCTTCTCGCTGCCGCACCGGTTCGCCAGGACCACGTACCACGGGCCAGGCACGTCCTTGCTGCGCTCGACGACGGGCTGGAACCGCTCCACCCAGTACGCGACAGTCGCGACGTCCGGGGCTGCGGGCTCGGCTGCGATTTCCGAGGCCGTGAGGTGGGACAGCCAGGCCATGGAGACGACGATCAGAGGGTTCGTTCCCTGTGGCGTGGGCGAGTCCGAGTGGGATAGCGGTGGCACGGGAGCCAGCGCTGCGCTTGCAAACTCGTAGTCCGACCACGGCGCCAGAAACCGGTGCGGGTTGATGTCCATGCATATCCCCTGAATCACGTTGCCCAGCTTCTGCAGATGCTCGACTTTGAAGCGCTCCGGGGGCTCGGCGGCCCAGGTTTCGTCCGTGTAGTAGAGGAAGGATTTGCGGTAGTTTTGGAGGATGGCGCCGGTGGGGGAGACGGTGACGGTGGAGTTGTAGTTTGTTGGTTCTTGGTGGGGGGATGAGGGGGAGGGGAGGGTGCGCTCGGGGTAGCCGACGGTTACATGGCAGTTGTAGTGCTGGGCGACTTGGATGGCCCAGTGGGTTGTTATGCCTGAGGTGGTGGGTTCCAGGTAGGGGGTGATTTCTTCGAGGGAGTGGAAGTTGTAGCCTGGGGTGTGTTAGCATGTGCAGATATGATGTTGTTGTGGTTGAGCTTGTGGTAGATGTGTCCATGTAGAGTATAACAAGTCTTGTCAGATATGTCATCGTTTTGGTCACATGTATTGCCCTGTTCGATCGGTTGCCAATATGAACCTGTCAATGCTGCAAAGGGCAGACAATGTTTGTTCATACTCTCCAGTGGCTGACCGTCTGTGGAGAAGAAGCGGCGCTCATGCCCAAAACGTACCTGAAAAGGCCATTTCTGGCAATATCAGCCAGTCCAGATCCACAGGTATCTTTGCGCGCTGCAGTAGGTCATCGGCCCGCTTGATGTTGGCCTGCACGGTACCCACATCTGGGGCAAACTGCAGCAGCGCAATCTTCATCTTTTCAGCAGCCCTCGTGCACCGCTCGTGTACAGCTGTGGAAGCTCCCCTGAACGATCTTGGCTCCCAGCTCGCGCGAGCTACCTCGTACGGCGGTGCGGGCAGGCTAAGTTAGTGAACCACCGCCAGAGGATCCGCGCGCACTACGCAGGCTATCATGTAAATGCACGCGCAATAGCCGCAAGCAGATTTGGATGGCCTCGCTCCAGCGTTGGCTGGACATTGTGCCCGGGTGAATGAAGTGGGATACAAGGTTCCTGAACGGGTCTAGAACGCAGTGCGCGGGCAGCCAATCACGGCGGCCGCGCGGGCGAGCTTAAGCCGAGCAAGCTATGACGCTATCATGTCTTTTTGCCAACGTCTCACGAGAGGTGCTCGAGTCCAGGCACGCTGCATTCTGCGTGGCTCGATGCGACAGACGCATTAGTTATTTCCAATGGCGGGCCGACGGCTCATCGACGCGGCGAAGCTGTTCAATGCCTCGAAAGGCATCGCGCAGCAGCACCTGAAGCTCCGCTCGCAGCAGCTCGATGTCTTCACCAAGACGTCCTCCCTCGCCAAGGCCGCGAAGAACCAGACCGACCGCATTACCCTGACGCTCGAGGCTGCGCGCGTGCTCTCGCAGCGGCTGAACGAGGAGGCGCCCAGGTATGCCTCTGCTGCCGTACAGCGGGCGACAGGTGCCCAGCATGCGGACGTCCCGACGAAGGACAGTGTCAAGGGCGAGAGGCCCAGGGAAGATACAAAGACGGGCCTGGAACAGGACCATCATTATGACCGGTCGGCAAAGAACACGCAGGCAGCACCGCCGGCTGACGGAGAACTCGGCGTGCGCCAGGAGGAGGCCGGCCAGGCGCCGCTGCCGGACGGGACAATTCCTTCAGCTGGGGTCACGCTGGAGGAGGGAACCAGAGGCCAGGACACGTTCAGCGAACGGCCGGTTCCCGAGGCCCCGAAAGCGCCGCTCGCAGAGGAACACCGCACCAAGCCGAGGGATGACGAGGGCATGCGGCCTGTCGAGTCCAGGGCGTCGACGATACCTGTGCCAGGCAAGCCCGCCGGTGCCTCGAGTGACAAGATCATGTCGGTGGATGAGATGCGCGCCCAGCGTGAACAGTTCGACCAGATCCCGTCGCACGCAAACGAGCCGTACCATCCCTCTCCCGCGCCGCGAGTACAGCAATTGCAGGAAGGACACGACCGAGACGTCTTCTACACGCGATCAGTAGAATCAGAACCAACGACCTCCTCTCACCAATCACCGAAGACGCGGATACCCAGATATGGCGAGACGCACCAAGAGAGCGACTTCCACGTCCGGGATGAGCAGATGAACCAGGACGTCTACTACTCTGTAGCTGAGCCAGACCAAGAGCAGATGCAAAGAGAGGACATTCCACAACGGGTTGCTGTCCCATTACAGGAGAGCGTGCCAGAGGGCATCAACACAGACGTGTTCCTCACTACCCGATACAAGAAGATGCTAGGAGGGAACCCGTACAACCAGAAGCCACACATGGATCTGAAGGGCGCAGCGCGTACGCCGCTTGACCACACCAAAACTGCACAAGGCCACGATCAGGACACGTTCAATGTGCGGAGAAGTGAGGAGAGCCAGCCGTCGCTGCCAGAAGAACCCCTGCAGCAATCACACCCAGCACAGCCCACACAGCCCACGCAACCCGGGACATCAGAGAAAGAGATGCATGAGCTAGCCTCGCAGCTTGCAAAGGACGCCGAGGCAGCCGCTTCGCCCGCCTCTGAGGTAAGCACCTGCGTCTGCAATGATCAGACATCCAGCATGCTGATATACTAACAGCACTATCGCAGATTCCCAGTGAAGTGATTGACGAGCCAGAAAAGGCCCGGTATGAACTACGAGAGTCACGAGTTCCGTCATCACGGTTCGGCCGCATATGGCAATACGCAGGGCTGGGTACAAGCATGGCATTCGGTGCTGTTGGGGAGGGCTTGAGACGGGTCACGGGCACTGCGGCAGCCACTGGAGGGTCGCTCATGCTGAGTCCAGGCAACCTCGAAATACTGGTTGCGAAGCTGTCCCGAATGCGCGGTGCTGCTCTGAAGCTGGGTCAGATCATCAGCTTTCAGGACATCAAGATGCTGCCGCCGGCTATCCACGAAGTTCTGCAACGCGTGCAGGACAGTGCAGACTACATGCCCGCCTGGCAACGCGACAAGGTTCTTGCGAGCAACCTCGGCAGCGAATGGCGAGATCTGTTCACCTCATTTGATGAGAAGCCAATTGCAGCAGCATCGATCGGCCAGGTCCACAAAGCTGTGCTCAAGTCCACGGGACATCCTGTCGCAGTCAAGGTCCAGTATCCTGGCGTAGCCGATTCTATTGACTCCGACCTCAACAATCTCTCCATCCTACTCACTGCCTCGCGCCTCCTTCCCAAAGGCCTGTTCCTCGACCGCACCATCGCAAACGCCCGCACAGAGCTAGCATGGGAATGCGACTATGTCCGCGAAGCCGAGTGGCAAGAGCGCTTCCGCGCCGCCGTCGCCGATGACTCCTCAGTCTTCAAAGTTCCCAAGACCTTCCCGGAAGCCTGCGGGCCGCAAGTCCTAACCGCCGAGCTCGTCCACGGCGTCGGCGTTGCGAAGCTGCCCACCCTCGCCCAGGAAAAACGCGACTGGATCGGCACCCAGATCCTGCGGCTGTGCCTCCGAGAAATTATAGAATTCAAGTTCATGCAGACGGATCCAAACTGGACGAACTTTCTCTACAACGAGAAGGACCACAAGATTGAGCTCCTCGACTTTGGCGCCTCCCGCGAGTACGCTGAGGAGTTTGTAGACCCTTACATCAACGTCCTCATCGCCGCTTCGCTGAACGACCGCAACGCTATCCGCGACCTCTCCATCCAGCTCGGCTATCTCACTGGTGCGGAATCGCAGCCTATGCTCGACGCACACATCCAGTCGGTCCTCACACTCGCAGAGCCCTTCCAGGAGTCTGGGCCAGAGATTTACGACTTCAGGGACCAGACCATCACCGACCGGGTGCGTGGGCTGATTCCGGTTATGGTGCGGGAACGCCTGGCACCGCCGCCTGAGGAAACTTATAGTTTGCATCGGAAGCTGAGCGGCGCGTTTTTGCTCTGCGCGAGGTTGGGGAGCAGAGTGCCATGTCGCGCGTTGTTTGAGAAGGCTATCGAGACGTATCGCAAGGGTGGGAAGATAACGAATCCATAGTCAGAGCTTGTAAGTATACTGTGCTATATTGTAAATATTATTCGTCCCTGGGATGGCGGATCGGGATGCAGTGGCCGCATGCCGTATCACATCAACATCGTGTTCACTCATACTACATGGCTTTTCCGCATCGAGAACGCTGCCAGCAGTTCAAAGACCACGATCGAGTTCGCATAAGCTCGTCCCTCACGGTCACAAGGGTACACTCGCGCAGTGGGTAACCATTGATGAGTATCAGCTCCATTGATGAAAGTGTCGCGCTCGCGCTATAAAGAGTGTAAGAAAGTATATGTACAACAGAAGATCCAGCTCTATCCACAATCACCACGTTTTTCACCCCAGTAACAATCCTCTCTACAACATGCTCGTATCATGCCTCCACACTCGTCATCTTAAACGCGGCGGAGCGTCTGGAATCCGCTGGGCGCGGCGATAGAGCCACTGAATGAGGGAGCAGCAGTAGGTCCGGCGCCGGGAGCACCAGAGTGTTGGCCGTGTCCGCCGAAGCCGCCGGTAGGCCGCGCAGAGCCAGAGAATCCGCCACTGTGGTGAGGACGACCGCTGCCGTGGGCAACGCCTGATGGCAGAGTGCCCGTGGGTCGCTCACCACCCTGGACACCGCTGGCGTCGGCCGCTTGAGCCGCAAAAGACGGCGCGGCGGACGGAGCGACGCCGCTGAAGCTGCCCGTAGGGCGGGGGAAACCCGAACCTGACGGGAATCCTGAAGGCGGAGGGCCTAGACGAGTACGATGTCAGTTGAAGTTAAGGAAATTGAGGCTGTGGGCTGGCATCTCGGCGCGTTGAGGTACCCCAGGATGGGTGGTGAACAACGATTTGAGAGCCGCATATCCGCACAGGTTATGTGAAGACTACTTACCAGTAGGTTGAGGACGACCGCTGCCGTGAGCGAAGCCTGACGGGAACGAGGGGAGCCCCGTCGGCGCTACGCCACCAGATCCGCTAGGAAAGCCGCTGGGAAGGCCGCTGGGAAGGCCGCTGGGCAGGACACTTGGCAGACCGCTGGGGAACGAAGGAAGTCCAGAGCTCTCTTGACGACGCTGGAGCCCAGCATCGGTAGGCGCAGCTCCAGAAGGTCCGGCCGCAGATGGGAAGCCCGAGAATGCAGGCAGGTCTGTGGGCCGGGCCCCAGAGGGGTGAGCGAAGCCTGAAGCGCCACTGGGCCTGTGGTGAGGATGGCCGTGGTGGCCAGACGGGCTGGCGAAGCCTGAAGCACCAGACGGGAAAGCTCCCGTCGGGCGAGCAGCGAAGCTGTGTTCGCCGGAAAAGCTGGGGACGCCGCTGAATTGAGGGCGGGCGGAGCCAGACTCCTGGGCGGAGGCGAAAGCGATGATGAAGGCTGCGGTGAGGGCGGTGAACTTCATTTTGACTTGGGTGACAAGAATGGATGCAGTGAATGCGGACGGCGAAAAGGGTTGGAGGACTGGAAATTCTGGGATGCAGATAGATGCAGATGTGCTGAAATGAGCGAGACACACAGTGTACTCTGAAAGAAAGACAGTGACTGAGAAGTCGGTGAAAGTAAACGAAGAGAATGTCTTGCTGAGCTGTACCCTCCCTCCCTGTGCCTGCCCAGCCTTATATACCATCGCACCTCACCAGCCCCCACGAAAACCCCCGATCCATTCAAGCTTTCGCCTGAGGCTCACGCGCCGGGGTCGAGAGCGTGCATCGAGTCGTCGCGTTGTTTCGGTGGAGCCCGTTTCATTAAACAGCACGCATCCCCCTGTGACCGTCCGTGACGAGGCGAGCCCAGCCTCGCAGATCGCGAATGGGGACGAGGTTTAGTGACGCGTATGCTTTCCGTGAAACATGGTGAGAGCTGGTGGTAGAATGAGTACCATGGGACGCGTATGCAGCGGGGCGGCCGTAGCGCGGGCGCGATGTTTCATGTGCAAGCGGGAAGGTCGCTGTGGACGGACAACAGTGTAGCCTCAAGCGAATGCATCGCGGAAAATTATTGCGGAAAGTTGAACAGTCGATGATGGGCAAGGTAAAGTTTTGAAGCCTTTCATCACGGCATCAAGCTATGGACAAGTCGCATAAGTACAAACGTTGAAGGGCTGCATCCGACAAACCTGCCCATTCCAGCGCGTTCCTGCATGAGCGTTGCAGTCCGGTCCTCGGACCAACATGTCACTGGCCGCTCCCGCTTCACGGCGCATGTCCGCACCTTCATTTCTACCAAACCATGGAAATCCAGAAGTCTATGATGTGGGCAGTTGTTTCAGGCGAGCCGCGTTAGAAAAGAACGACAGGTCTGAGCGCTCTGACGCAAGCCTCATTTACTCCAAGCTTTGGCGGTGGAAGCGGACCGCAGGTTGAGTGAGGGTGACGAAGAGGTACCTTTTGGGATGGTAGTGGGCGGGTCATAGGTGGATATGGGGTCTTTTGTCGTTTCGAAGGAAGACGATGTACATTATGCAAGATCGGTCACAGAAGGATAGAGCCGCATGCATGGAGCTGTCCTATTTGAGGAAATGCGGGATTCGAGATGGCACCATCGTGCTGTCAGACTGGTAGCGAAAAAAGTAACTGTCTAGCGCTCAGGAGCCCTGTCCTATCGACCGCCTTGTCACTCAGGGGCGCCGTCGTTCTCTCTATACCTACAGAGTGTCCGATTTTTAACGACTGCTCACTGCGATTGCAGCGTAGAATTATCCTACGCTTCGTGATGCTGCGATTTGCTCTTGCAATCGCATCGTCTTGTCGTAATGAAGTGGCGGCTTGAGCTGACGACGCCCAATTTCGACAGTATAGCCTGGCAATACCAAGACATAACTTTGTCCCTAGAGGAGAGAAGATATCCTTGGCTCTTGAATGTGCACGAAATTTCCGTCGGAAATATTCAGGATGTTGGAGTTTCGCGGAGGCTGGAGTCTGGTTACACACCAGGTTCTCTGTCAGTCTGGGAGTCAACATAGTCAGTTGCTTATCTGTTTGAGTATTTCATCTGAAACGCAAAGGAGACATTTTGTACTGGGCGTGCTCAATGGCGTTTCTCTCAAAATTGCTATTTTCCTCAACCTTTGTTGTCTTTTCGCGCAGCCCACAAGATACCTCTTTTCATCTGCTCAATAAACCATTCATCCGAATACGCCTCATCAAAATGCCCTAATGCCGTAAAGAAAACCCTCCCACCCTCAAACTCCTGACACCACGCCAGTGGATGATCATCTCCATGCTTCCCCCCCTCAAAAGACTTCGGATCCCCTCTAAGCAAGACTTTCAGATTGCTGTTCCCACGCGGATGGGACGTAAAATTGTAAAACTCGTCGGTCCAGCTTTCCCGGCCACCACAGCAGTTCATGATGAAGTGGTCCTGGTTCATGTCCTCGACGAGCACAATGCCTGGCTCGTGCGGCGGATGCTGATCGAAGTGCGCGCCGATGAGATTCTCATACCACGCGTCATTTGGCATGCCAGCTGCTGCGCCATGGATGGCGACTACGCCGCCACCATCGCGGACGAATTGTTTCAGAGCATCGAGTTGGTCTTGGGTGAAAATGTCGCCGATGGTTTGGAGAAGGATGATAACTGCATAATTAGAGAGATTGTCAAAAGTAAAGGTCGATGCGTCTTCGCTCGCTGTGACGATGAATTGCGAGGTTTGCTCTGCGAGGCATTGGAGTGAGGCGACGCCGGCTGGAATGGAGTCGTGCCGGTAGCCACATGTCTTGCTGAAGACGAGGACGTCGAAGGGTTTCTGCGTTTCCATATCTTCCGCAATCTGCTCAATGTGATATACAGCGTACTATTCTGCAAGTGCTTCCGCATTGCAACCCTGGCATGTTATACGTTGTTGGTTTGGCAGGCCAATTAGGCTGATGTGCAACCCCGAGGAGGCTTGAGGATGTATGTGACGTCATCTCGTTGCAACAACCGAGTGACACGATGGAAAGCTCAAGCTGAGTGAGTCTGTACTTCAGTAGTATGCGAAAATGATGTGTTGTTGAGGCCGGAGAAGCAAATGATGGGGAAGGAGCTAAAAGCGTCAGTGGATCTGCCATGCTCGAGCCACTTTTTACGCCACGCATCTCTCCTTCGCGAATATACTCCTCGTAGATTCTCCACAGCAATAATCATGCTGGTTCAGCCACAGATTGGTCACATCTCACAATGTTCTTTCATCATCCGTGAATCTGTTATATCCGACAAATGTAAGCACGATCGAATCCACCACTCACAAGACAAACCGCTTGGCGCACTAGTGGGGGCCAGGCTGAGCAAGGAACTTTGGGAAACCTCTTCTTTCCATTTCCATCACCACAAAGAGTCATAACAGATAAGACCGAATCAGCACAATGTTCGAGTTTGTGACAGTCAACCACCCCCACGAAATGCACGACCGGCAGCGCCAAAAGCGCATACGGCAGCACGCCATCCGCAACGGGATGCAGAACAAGCGAAAGGAAGAAGCGAGGAGGAACGACAACTTCGTAGCCAGTGTTATCGACGCACGCACTGGAAAGCTGAGACTGGAAGTACGATCGAGCTCTGCGCTGGTTTTGCCGAAGCCTCTGTCGGGTGGGCGACTTGATCCATTTGACTCTCTGCCTGGCGATGGTGAACGCTTGAGGTCATTGATGGCGCACAGTCAGTTTCCTTGTGTATATGACCGTAAGTTATTTGGCTAATTCTTTGTAGAGAGTGCACGCTCTGCCGGCGAACCGGTCTTCTGCGTTGAGGACGCCGGGAAAATCTTCTTCGAAGGCCTGGACGACGTCTTTCGAGGCGCGTTATCGGATCCCTTGATGTTTCATGCGCTCTCATTAGCATTGGCGCTGGCTGCGAATATGAATGTTCCCAACGTAGAATGCTTGACGCAGCGTGGAGCGACGCTTCGTAATCTAAGGCACCGCATGTCCAACCCAGGACTGGTACCATCGGTATCAACACTTACAGCTATGCTGATGATCATCGGCTACGAGGTAAACCTCACTGTGACCCATAGTACCTTTACAAGCCTAATGCGTACTTCAGTATCGAGTGGATGGATCCAACGCGAATAGCATATCAACGCATCTTAGTGCCATAAAAAACGTCGTAGAACTTACCAACGCCTCAAACGTTTCGATATCAGACGCGATAAGGCGAGCGCTGTTCTGGCAGGACCTTTATTCATGTCTCTTCGTTGGCACGACTCGTCTGCTTTCTCATCGGGACTACGAAGAGACCAGCCGCGAGACACTTCCGTCTTCGGCAGCGGGATCCTTTGTATCTCCAGGATTCGAGAATATAATATCCGATTTCCCTGGAGAATTCGCAGAGATTATGGGTGACCTCAATGCGCTTTGCACTTTGGTCGACACGCGCTGTAGTCCGGGAGATCTTCCACTTCGAGAGTGTCCCATTGATAACTTCCAGTACTACATAGAGTCCCGCTTGGTCGACCTGCTCAGCCAGAACAGGTTCTCGGGTACAGAGGATCATTTTCTGCAAGCATGTATTTATGCTTCATTTTTTGTTACTTACAATCTGTCCACCGGCATCTGGGAAGGCTGTTTCATCCCGGAGTGGTGTGCTACGCAGGTTATGACTCTATTGACCAAGACGCGGAGCGATCCACGATGGAAGGAAGAACGCTATGAAAACCTGTTGCTGTGGCTTCTATTTGTGAGTGGAGCTATGGCAAAGCGGAACCGAATTCGATCGCGCGCCATCAACATGGTCCATGGCTGCTTTCATGATCTTCTGGACGGTCTATACGATGACTGGGACCAGCTGCTGAAAGTGATGAAGACATTCGTGTGGTCGAGCCATTCAATGGAGCAGAAAGTATGGCAATTCTGGCAGGACCTGCATTCGCCACAGCCAGGGATTGGTCGTTTCGAAGAAGAGATCGGAACCATGCATCCAGCATGAGCGAGTAAGAACAAGAAGGCTGATGAAAACTCCGCGAGACTTATCTGTCGCTGTTAGTCAAGTCCAAGGGCGCGTGAGTCAGAAGGGCGGAGGATGCACCTTCCTATTCAGGTGTCATGGCACCATACATAATCCTCTGCATGGGAACCATCTAGCCAACTGTCCTCACACACCAAGAAGAAGAAGAATATCATGGGTATCAAAATACGGGAAGCGTCCGATGCGGACATACCGCGCGCTGCGCAAGGGGAAGCCGACGCATACGGTGCTGGCCAGAATGGTCCCTCTCTATTTTTCCCTGGCCCCTTCCCAGTCGCACCCACAGAGTCAAGAGCCAATCAAATCATCAACATGCGCAATAGCGACCCTACATGTCAACTCCTGATTGCTGTCGATGAAGAAACAGGCGAGCAAATGGGATTCGCGAAATACCACATCTACAAGACATCAGAGGACGTCAGCTCATCCGCAGGACGTCCAGTACCATCGGGACCCGGAGTGAACGAAGCGGCATGTGAAGCTTTCTTCGGCGGTCTCGTTGTCCGAAAGAAAGCGATTATGGGAACGAAACCACATATATGTACGTCGAAGTTTAGAGTAAAAGCGGACTTAGCTGACAAGCGCAGATCTGCACATGCTGCATACCGAACCCAAGTACCAAAGACGTGGTGCTGCAAGTGCACTGCTAAGATGGGGAACCGAAAGAGCAGACCAGCTGGGTTTGCCGGTATATCTTGAATCGTCTCATGAGGCTCATATCCTCTATGGGCGACATGGATTCAATGACGCAGAGACCTTCGAATGCGACATGAGACCTTTTGGCGGAGATAAGACGTTCACCGCGCCTTTGATGATACGGGGGCCTCTATAAGAGGGGGACTTTGTTACAGTAAATTTTCCCGAGGAGGCCTGAAGAGTTGTGAGAGCATTCAACGTATGCAACACCATACAGGGGCGTTGCAGTATCCACGGTTTCGATCAGTCTTGCAATTGATCGATTGTTCTGACAGCCATTGTCTCGTAGTGAGTTGCGATCCTTCAAGGGTGCCATAATGAAGGAGAGGATGTGCGTGGTTCCCACATATACCCATCACCCACTAACCGTATTTGATCAATTACATAATTACCGTAGCGCACTCAAGCTCCAAGTCGTTTGGACTTCCCAAACCTCCGATGTCATCTCCTACCGCCGCTTCAAATCGGGCTTCGTCCCGATCCTCATGTTCTCAATTATGGACTCGTAAAGAAGCACGAATGACACGTATTTGGTCCAAACATCGCGAAGTGATATCTGAGTCCAATTGTGTGGGTGTTTCACATCGAGAGCATTGTCCCCTCTTCCCAAACAACTGGCAGACGATAAGTAGAAGCGAAGTCCCATCGTCGCATACAAAGTACCGCATCTTGCATAAAGAATAGGCTCGCGACAATGCTGTGTGCCATTGCTACCAGTCAAGATTCTGCAGCTCAGCCTTACGTACCGGTGTTCCTACATACCTAAGGTAATCTCCGCAGCGTAAGCAGACCGATCGTCCATATACGGGCATCGAAGCAGCCGAGAACGCGCTAGGTTTTATCATGTATTCTCCATTGTCGTACGGCAGGACTTTGAGAATCCTATTCTCCGCCATTGGTTGCCTGTGGTGTTTCTACCTGAGCGCAACAGCGACAGGGTTTCCTAACCGCGGAGACGGGGGCTAAAATGGGTGCCTCATCGGACTTTGTACGTGCTAGGCGGTCTCCTACATCCAGCTCCTACGCAATTCTCCGAATCGGGCCTTGCGTTCTTTATCGCGCGAATTCTAGCAGAACTGTCAGAGGTCGTACATATACCTGCGTGCTCAGGTCTTCCCGAGACACAAACCCCGATCACATTCGTTCAACCACATTCATTTGATTTTTTTATTTTTTTTCACCACGCCTTATGGATCCCGGAGAGCTTTTGACCCTCGTGGTCCGCGAAGCCGCAAAGAACGGTACCGCTGCCGCCAAGCCTAAGGCTGGTGTACGTCCTCTCGACAAGGCCATTATCACTTATTACCCGAATTTCGCGGGTAACACAATATATGGCGTCTGCTTTATCATTTTGCTTTTCATGCAGCTTTTTTTTGGTATCCATAAGAAGACATGGACGTACATGAGTGCAGTATGCTTGGGAATCTTCGGCGAGATCGTCGGGTACGGTGGGCGTTTGATGCTGAACAACAACCCTTTTGACATGAACAACTTTCTTGTGTAAGAAACCTGGTCTACATCTATAAGCGTGACTTTAGTGTGCTAACAATTAGCAGGTACTTGGTACCTCTCACGGTCGCACCCGCCCTGCTGACGGGTGGCATCTACCTTTGCCTGAGTCGTGTTATAGTAGCCGTAGGCGCCGACTACTCCCGCATAAAGCCCAAAATGTACACCTACATCTTCGTCGGCTGCGATCTGCTCTCACTGGTTCTACAATCCATCGGCGGTGCCATAGCCTCTATGGCTAGAAACACCAGCAGCAGAGACCTCGGTGTCCACATTATGATCGCAGGCCTGATTTCCCAGATTATCTCTATGATCATCTTCTTCGCCCTTTGGGGCGACTTTGCGTTCCGCGTGCGCAAGGCTAAAAGCGCTGGAAACCTCACCGGGCAGGCCCCATTATACGAAAGCCTACGCGCGGACCCCAGCTTCCGCTGGTTCCAGTGGAGTCTTTTTGTCGCGACCTTGCTCATCTTCATCCGAAGTGTGTACCGTGTTGCGGAGCTTTGGGGCGGATTCCAGAGTCACCTTGCCAACGATGAGGTCACGTTCATGATCTTCGAGGGACCGATGATCATTGTCGCTGTTATGATGATGACAGCGTTTCATCCTGGGCGGATTTTCGACGACTTGTGGATCCCTGCGGGCAAGGGATATCGCTTTTTCAAGCATGGAGATACTGGGTCTACTGACAAAATTGAATTGATTGAAAGGAACTACTAGACGCATCGAGAATGGGGTTTGAAACAAGCGCCTGGCGTGTCATTAGAGGCTCGTGTCATTCATGGGGACATCGGAGTTTGGTTCATGATTTTGCCATGTATACCCTTTTCATAGACTCGATATTGTGTGCACATAATTGAGGCTGTCATAACGGATCTTTGTTGCAGTGCCGTGGTGGAAGCGCTCACTCTACTCGCGTAGCAAGCTCAGAATGTACTCTGATCGCGCCAACAGATCAGAGGGCTGTGTTGAGGGCCCTACGTCGCACCATCCTTGGGCGAGGCGAGACCGGACCCGACATTGTGTGGTGAACTCCGATGGATCGCCGCACCACATGTTCGCACCCAGTGGAAATTACAATTGCCCATTGCAAAGTAAAATGCGCGCTTTGACACATCGCTTTTCGATCATTTCCTCGGGCTCGCCTTCATGAGCCATTCTTGGATGATCCGCCCAGCCAACCGAGGCACACCCTTGTACCGCTCGTTGTCGTAAGTGTCGTCGATAGCTTTAGCAAGTCTTTGCGCGCTTGCAATCTTGAGCCTATTTGCATCAGGCCAGTTTTCGTGTTTGACGAAGTCCACCGATTGCTGCACCAGCTCTGCCCTCTTCTTTCGCACCGCAAGATCATCAGCCTTCTCGGCAGCGCAAAGTGGACACTTGCATTCAAAGCCCCATGTAGTCATCAGAGCGGCCTGTCGTGCGTCGTAGTCACCATCTTCGTTGTAACTGAAGAAGACTTCCTCACCCGCTATGAGAGGGCGTATGGCGCGGAGGACCATCAGATCGCCAACAAAGTCTTTGCTGGTATTGGGAACGCAGGAATGGTTAATATATGCCGCCCAAGTGCAGAGACCGGTACTTGCATTCCGTGCACCTTCTTCTCCATATTGATTTCCCAGCCCAAATCCATTACGGGAAACTATATCGTGTATCCGGAAAGTGTCGACGATAGGACCGTCTCCGGTTCGGAAGATCTTCTTGCCGTCACCTTCGTAATCGCCGAAGAGGTCCATTACCCTCTCTATTTGGGAAGAGTTTCCAAGGAGTTTCTGTACTATTGATTTGCTTAGACCTACAGGCTGTACCCTGATTCGATCGTCGCGTACATCGTAGGTCATTGCCGTCAATGCCTCCTTGTCGTGGCCCCATACCACGTGGAATGCTTTGTCGGCCATCACCACCTCTCCAGCAGGTATGTTACGAGTAACATACATACCGCGTCCGCGGCCTTCGCTGTTTTCAACCTTGACGTTGCCAATGAAACTTGCGGCATCGACATGTGGCCGAGCTTTCGAGAGACCTGTCCGCAGCTTCTTCCAGTTGTACGCTCCGGTCTGTTGTTCCCGGAGTCGTACATCTATCCGCTTCAAGTAAATACTCGCATCTTTGTCGTTTGGTGCAAGCTTCAGCTGCTCCTCAAAGAATTTCTTCGCGTCTTCAAACTGACCGAGCCCGTACGCAGCAGATCCAGCTCGGTAGTATGCTTTACTGTCAAGATCTTTCGATTTCTGATCGTCTTTGCCTATCAGAGAAGCTTTCGCATCCGCGATGGCTTCGTCAAAGTGACTTAATCGAAGGTTGACAAGGGCCCGGTTGCGAGCAATGTCTCGAGCGAGGTCAGGATTTGTTTGCGAAACAGAATCTCGTCTTGCGACAGTCAAGCCGTCCGTGTACTTTTCGTGCGCCGCTGCCAGGTCACCATTTTTGAGCTCATCGTTCCCACCGCTTTTGCAAGTCGTGGCGAACTTCTCTGCTGCTTTAGCGCTCGAGAAAGTCTTTCCCGTAAGCGCATCGCTGAGAGATATCAGATCGGAAGGATGGTCTATGCGTAACGTAGCCTCGCCTTCTTCGGTAAGAGTAAAGAATGGTTCTTTGATGATGTAATTCTTCGCATACTCCAGGATGTCTTCGCCGTGCCGTGACTTGTGAAGACTCATCTCTAGTCGCTCTATGTCGCCGCCCTCGGCATCCTCCACCATGACCCACGAACGCGCGGTAAGTACAACAACTGGGCTGGCGCGCTTTACGTGGAGCCGGCGACCACGATGATGTGTATCCATCTTAAGCTCGCTGATTTTCATAGGTTCAAGTTCCTCGCTTGTGACCGTGCAAGGCGGATACACCTCTCCCACGGCAAGGGCAGGTAATGTTTCTCCCCGACCACTCGACTGCATAGATTCCATGTCTGCCATTAGTGATGCGCCAGTCGCTTGGCTGATGGCTGATTTTGCGTCTCGTGATTCTCGCGCATGGCCACAAAGTTCGGAGCTTTTTCTTATGGTCTCCTTCACTGTATTCCGGATCCGTTCGGCTTCTTTCTCCGTCAAGAAGACCGTGTTCTCCTGCGTTGATCCCATGTCTTCGAGCGTTCAGTATTCTGTGTGGTGGTTGTACTTTTTGAGCCCAAAATCTGCTGCTTGATGCCCCGCTTAGCGGCATCTAGTGGCTTGGCACTGTCATCACGCTCTGGTGAACCCTTCCTACACCCGTCTTTGTCGTTCTACTGTTACAGTAAAGGAACGATGCGTACTGCCCAATTTCAAAAAGGCCACTACTGCCGTCAAGTTTGAGCGTTGAGTTCGAAGAAGCGCGATACTGACACTACCAGGTTGGTGATGTTGTTTAGAACGCAATTAGTTGTTGTGCATACGAAATGCGAACATGCTGTATACAACGATTGAGTCTGGCGTTGCTCATCGTAGGTTCTGGGGTAGGACAGTCATAATGTACCATGCTTGCGTTTTTGACGAGGCACCGTTGCACGCGATACAATAAGCCTATACCATAGATAGCAATGGCGCCAGCATTTGAAGGGACATTCATCTCTTCTTGTTCATTGTAGACAGTGCGCGGTATTCGACATGACAGACGCGCGAGATGGGAGTTTCCAAGTAAGCGCATATTTCATTGATTGATGACCATGGGGTCTCATTTGATGATTCTGGGCACGGGACCATAACGGTGGAATGTGCATGTCATGGCCTATGATGACTGCGCATGGGGCGAAAAGTCCTGAAATGGCGCGGGTCGCGAACTGAAGCAAGGCTGCCTAGCCCATCTTACTTGGGGGCGGTAAAGCGTCTATTGAGATTTCTTTCACTGGAAGTTTAGAACGAGGAGGTTCCAGGACGACATGAGCGAAGCGGTGCACATGATGAATTGGGCTTCGATACACACTGATTAGACTTGGAGGAGAAAATTGGAGGAACAGTCCGAGAAATCCGAGCAGAGAACGCCAGAGTGATGTATCCGAAGAAAAGGGCTAAATTGGCTGGCCAATGACCTCCGTCGATCTTTTACGCCTGATCCTTCCCAATGCCCGTGCGTTCCACCCACCTCTCCTGTCGTAACTTTGAAGAGACGAACACCAAACGACGTCAAATTATTTGCGCCAACTGAAGTGCGCCATAGCGATCGTCTCTCATGCAATCGCGCTCCCCATAACTGTCAAGACGGCGTCGCATCGGATGACTGCGGTCTACTGCGTGGAAGATTGGTAACGGGTTCAACGAGCGCGCACGAGATTGTCATGGCCGCACTCGGGTTATCGGGTCCGCTTGGGCGATCAATCCACCGTCCGGTCAAGACTTGTACCGAGTGCAAGCAGGTTAAAGTAACTTTATTCTACATTTATTGCAATCGACACGTTCTGACGAGGAACGCAGCTTCGTTGCGATTCCAAAGCAAAATTCCCGGCACCGTGTTCAAGATGCCAGATGCGCAACTTGCAGTGTGTCGTCGATTCTTCATTTCGGCGTACACCTGCCCGCAAGTATGTCGCTCTCGCTGCCACAATTACTTTGTGGATGATTTCATGGCTGACTCAAGAATACAGACGTGTCGAAGAGATGGCAAAAGAGTTAGAAACTTTGAGAAGCCAGAGAGAAGATAATGGCTTCAAATCTACAGTGTCACCAGACACCCATTTCGACTCGCCTGAGTCTGCCCTCGAGCAATCCGGGACTGCTGTGGTGACCGACTTTGGCATCAAAGAGCAATACCAATTGGAGGGCTTTGTGATTGATAAGAACACAGTCGCCGACATAATCAAAGTGTAAGTACAAGATTTCGTCATCACTTGAGGACCGTCTGACTGGCCATTTTTAGCTTTGCAGCATTCTATTACCCGCACTTTCCAGTGGTAAATCCCAACTTCTCCATTTCGACCATGTACGATACGGCACCACTCTTATTTTGGACTCTCATCGTAATAGTCGCTTCCCGTGGACCTTTGCCCCAACATATTGCATTGTTCGAACAGCTTAAAGAGCCATACTTGGCCAAACTTCGTCTCGAGATCTTGGCTGCACCTGTCCCTTTACAGACTATCCAGGCACTCATCCACCTTATTATGTGGCCTTTGCCCTCGCCTCGCCAATCACATGACTGCTCCTGGCTGTACTGTGGTGTCGCGATCAATGCAGCACTCTACATGGGGTTGCATCACTCAAAACCACCACAGTCGTTAAGGAGTATCGGCGTTCCTTCCGGCTCCCCGCGAGCCAGAGCTAGTACTTGGCTTGGGTGTTTCCTAGCCAGCACCTCGTAAGTTGAATGTGTCCCCTTCCATAGGGCGCTAGATCTAGTGGCAGCAGGCTTTAAGCATGCTGACTGTCTACAGAGTAGGGATGCACATTGGAGTTTCACCTCACATAAACGAAACTACAGAGCTAGCGACGATAGAAAACTTTGTCCGCACGTACCCGATCCCACCAGAGTTTGCCTACCAAGTAATGGTCCACCATATCATGGCGAGATTCACAACTATAGTACTAGAGAACAGCCAAGAAACCGTATCCCAGTCGCTCGTGAAGCTCATCGACACAGAGTTGGACAGTCTCAAATCGAGATTCCCAACACCATGGTCTCCGCGCATAGAGATGGCCGTGTTGGTTGCAAAACTGCACCTCTATACCATGACCATCATCCGCATGCAAGACGTTACGTCGCGTGAGGTTCTCATGAAAAACGGATACTCTGTCGCTCTTCGCATAGTGTATCTCTCTGATCAAGGCCTCTTCCACCGCTCCGATGACTATCCCGATATAACCGCGGCATTCCTGCAGCAGACTTGCCCCAAGAACTATTTTCGCGCCCTGATGCTCGCTGCTGTGTTCTTGCTCAGATTCTTCGCGCTGAACATCAACGCCCCACCCGAAGAACAAGAGACAGCAAAGAACCACGTTGCAATTGCGCAGCGATTCTTAGCCGCCGGAGCACGCGAAGCAACCGATGAAAAGGCGCGGGCAGCATTAGTCATTGAGGTTTTAAGTCGTCAACAGCCAATGGACATTGACAGCACGAAACTCAAGATCGACGATCGCATGGGCGCAAGCATTGTATTCGACGCGATAACTAGGGGTCATGAGCTAAGGAACATAAAAGCCGACGTGGAAGAACGGACGTCTCCACAAGAGAACGGAGACCTTCAGCAACACTCGATTGCGGACATGCCTCCTCCGCCAGCAGCACCGGAGTTTAACGATTATGCGCAGTTGACGCAAGCCGACATGAGTGCTATGAGCGACTTCGATATACCTCTCGACTTTAATGCCCTGCCGCAGGATCTTTGGGGGGATTCTATGTGGGGAATGTTTGGCACTTTCGCACCGCCGTACTGATGGCAAGTTGCAGTCGAAGGGTGGGGTCAAACAAGTTCCTCGGTTGTGCTGTGACGCAGGCTCTATATTCAGGTCAGCGCTTGACGAAACCTGTCCTTCATACACAAACCTAGAGAGCCATGGAAGCCTATTGCGAGACGGGACTAGACTCCGCTGTCAACTCTCCTCTTCGCGACCAGATCGCTCCATTCAACCAGGAAGGCTTTCGACAATGGAAGGTTCAGTAAGCCGATGTACCTCTGACTCCCATGCACGTCACTCTCCATGAAACCTCCATTGGGCGTCGGGTTTCCTCTCCACAGCCTTGGAATTGTCGCTTTGTATGCGAGCGCTTGATCAAAGAAGCCGCTCCAAATAACTTGGTCTTTCGAAATACCGTTGAGCCCCGCGATCACGGCTGCATTGAGACAACCCGACGATTTGACAAGCTGAAAGACGGGTTGAGTCGCGAACATGACATCAAACGTTATCTCATACGGACCAGCGTTCTTGGAACGCAACACACGCGCTATGTCACCAAGTGTCTTTGGTGAAGTCGGATAATGTGCACCGCCAATGGACGTCTCTAACAACGGCGGTGTCTGTCCATGTTCTTCCTTTTTGGAATAGGGTGGGTCAGATATGGCTGGCTGCGAATGACCCCGACCAATAACGGTCAGTTCTTGCCGATAGAGGGCGTTCGAGTCGGTGCCAAGTTTGAGTCGTTCCTCGCCTTCCTCCAGTTGCACGAGGTGGTATATCGAGAATTGTGCGCAAGGCCCTAGATCGCTCTCCATCTTGCCGCCGAGGCCGTAAGCGAGATTGCCAGAGGTGGCTTTTTGGTTCGGATAAGGTGCGTGCTGAAGGTTCGAAGTCAGCTGAGGCTGAAAACGAACGCTACCGCAAGAAGACTTACGACTGTGGCTATCCTCGCCGTCGACGCTATGCTCCTTGCCAATTCTTGCGTTGACGCAAGGGCCTCACCGATAAGGAATACTTCCGCCGGCCTACCATCCGCTGTCGTTTGATGCTGGCCGTAGACATGCCAATCAAGATCCCACTGCCCATCTACACCTTCATGTTGTTGTGCAACATATGTCTTGATCGCTTTGAGCACTGAGTCTAGTTGGCTAATAAGAATAGCTGCAAAAGAGTCAGTCCACTGTCCGCGTCTTGCAACAGCCTACTAGAACACGACTTACGGTCCTTCACACTCCCCATATAATTCGACCTATATCCTACCACCCTGGCTGCCTCCAACTTGACTGTGTACTTCTGCCCCGCATCACGTGAGAACGTGAAACACCCGCCTCTAACCCTGCACGTCCGCCCATCATCCAATGATTCATACGAACTTTTTGTCAGGTCGAGCCATCCGCCGGGGCCGTAAAGTAGATCCGGTCTGCTCTTCTCATACAATGTATGCGCGCTCACACTGACTGGCGTACATCTACTTTGCGGCTCTCCAGGGGTGAGATCGAAAGTTCCGTCTTGGTAGACAGTCGCACGCACGGCTGAGCACTTGGGCGTCGCACAAAGGCCACCGCACTCGAGTATTTTGCCCATGTGCGTGAAGCCGCCCCACAGAGACTTTGCCTCGGGGGTTGCTGTGTCGTTGAGCGAGGTCTTGGAGGCCCATGCTGCAAAGGCGATGTATGGCGAAGGGTCGTATGCACGCCCACCAACGATGACGTTGAAGTCTGGTGTGGCCATCATAGCATCGTAGAAGGGCTCAGGGCCCATTTGGGACGCGATGCGTGGCGCAGAGTCTATCAATTCGGCTGTGAGAGGTGGTACTTGCGACCCGCAGCCGGAGATGGCATGCTTCTTGAGACGCTCGTGGACGAAGGTCTTTGTGACTGCGGAGTAGATGGCGATGAGCTTGAGTTTATAGTGTCTTAGAGTCGCGTTAGCATTGCCTCTCAGTCGTTTTGCCCATGGTCTTGACGTGTACCATACTGGTTTTTGGATGTTAGGCTTGAACTTACTCGTTCCCCTCCTCGTCGCAAATCTCCTTCAACACATTTACCATCTCCTCAACATGCTCATCACTTCCATCACCCCCGGCCGAACTGAACACAAGTGGGACTTTGAATCGCCACGCCAACCTTATCAGTTTCCTAAGATCTCTTACATACGACGTTCGAGGCGATGTCATTTGGCCCAGCGCAAGTTTCTCGGGTCCGCTGTCAGTGCTACCCGAGTCCAGAACTGCGCGGTGTCAGTGGTTTGGGTTGGGGGGAGATGATAGAGAAGAAGACGAAAAACACACTTAGCGCTGTAGGTGAACCGTTCGGTATTACAGCTGCGAGAAGAGAGGCTGTGATAGACTCATCGAGGCCGTACCCAAGCATGCCTATGGGGGTGACAATGTTGCATGTTGGGAGAAGGGGGCAAGGAGTGGCCATAGTCCAGGAGGAACTCAAGCTTGACGAAGCAGTCAGACTGTCCAAGATCGAGAAGAACAAATACAGTTATAGGAGATCACGACCGGATGTTGTGGAATAAGTGTTGAGGGATTCGCGGTGGTGGTGTGTCAAGTTAAACTCGTGGTTAGACTCTGTATGCAAGCAGTAACACCCACCACAGACACTGTATGGTAGACCACTCATATCGCCGCTTGCTACTTCCCGTACGGACGGAGTAGCATTACCATAGTCTCACGTGCCGCACCCGTCCCCGTTCGCGCGAAGACCGCACGGGCATGCGAGTCTCGCACTCGAGGATCACTCAGCGAAAGCGAAGCCGCTCGCCATGCCGATATGCGCCTAGACACAGAACATAATGTGGCATTTTACGAAAAAGGGTAGCTTAAGTGCTGTCAATGATGTTGCCTTTTGTCTGGATCACGATCATTCCGTGGCGTGGAATCACGGGCGAACTGACGGAATAACGGCACGACGCAGGATGTTCAACAAGCGCGTACCGGGAACCGGTCCAATAGATTAGGGGATAACTTAGACCTGGGCGATTGTCTAGAGCATCGTCAAAGTCGGTCACTGAACGAGGTAAACGAAGCATCCAGTCGGGATGGAGTCGACTGAACACGAGGTCGTGCCTGAAGTCAAGAAGAGATCACAACAGCGCATCGAAGCATGTCGGGAGGTAACTGAACATTCGCGCTAAGATGCAGTAATATTGGACGCGTGCATTATTCATTGTATGTGGCAGATGTCCAGTGCAGTTCCTCGCACTGACAACCTGGAGGCCAAGAATCAAACCTCACGCCTGATACGACGTTTTGACGACTCTCTGAGTAAACCAGCGCTTTCGCGATATATCTTCAGGTGGCTCTGGGAGCCGATTGACCACTAGCCTCTGTGAAAATTGATATCAGCCGTTAGGTCGCGCATATGGTTCACCCTCACGACTACCATAGCTTGTATGCGGTGCAATTCTAGAATGGTAGAACTCCTCCTAATATTACAGAACAATCGAAGTTCATCTGGGTTGCAATATGTCTGGGATCAACACATACAACGACCGCACTTGATTCCAAGCCGTCTATGCTCTTGACATGATCACCGCAGCAGGTGCCATGACTCCCCACGCACTCGCATCACGGCCAACTTGAAACGAATCAAATAACGAAGATTCTCGTCGCCAAGCAAGGGGGAAAGCGCGGGGTTGCCCTATTGAAAATGACACTCGGCACATGCCTTTTTCTCTGGCCTGCATTGCTCTGTCTTGGTGTCGCATGTATTGCCCGCTTCGTGTCAGATCTGCTCCAAACGGCTAAGATCATTATTTACAATACCGGTTTGTGTTGGAATGGAGCCCAGGCTACACCGTCGATGGTAGTGGACACGGCTCGGGCATATCTGCTTTGAGCTTTACGACAACACTGGCGACTATCTTCTTTACCACCCTGCCCACCGCGGTGCGTAGATTCGTTCGAGCCACACTAACGAGAACGGTACTGCAATCTCGAAGCCCGAGATGAAATCCAAGATGTGGTATACGTTTATCACACCCCTGATGCCAGGCACGGGCCTCGCTGCATGGGGGAGAGGCATGCATGTTCGGGCCCTCCCAGCATGTTGTCTTGGTGGAATGTAATGCATCATGATGAAGTCACGAGGACCCGTGACATCGTGCACGAAGCTATCGTCGTTGCTGCATCGAGTGGAACGACTGAGGTATTGAACGAATACAAGACCATAAACAAAGACGCGCGCGAGATACGTACTTTTAACACGCCTTGCATTCAAACATTGTTGCTGACGTCGGCAAGACCCAGAGCGCAAGTCTCTCAGTCATCATCCCTCACATCGTGTGTATGCTGTGGGCATGTGAACGGGACTTCCAATTGTGTCATCACCTGTTGACTCCGGAAGGACCAAAGACATCTGCTTCCTTGAGAGTGATGGAATTATTTCGACTTCTTGGTTGTTCCACTCATCTGGCTCCGCTACATCTTCATTATATATGATATCACCTTCCTCTACGTCAGCGTTGAGGGTCGGTCTACCGCACCAGCCATGGCCACGGTGGTTCTCTTGATTATCTTCCGTCAGTTCACTAACCCCCGATCCTCGTGATGGTTCTCTGGGGCGCTTGAAGGATGGGTTCAAGTGCTCATCTGCACGGCAGTCGTGATTGGGTTGAGATGTTGTAGTGTTAGTTATGATACAGGCACTTCTATTCGCGAGCTGTTTGCGCGTGAGCTACCGTCTCTGTGAAGTTCTTGCGAGCCTCTGCCGACGCTGCAAGGCCGTGGCCATTTAAGCCTGCAAACTACCCTGACTTCAATTTTCATGCGAAATCTTCCGATCCCACGTTCAAATCGTAATAGATGGTCGCACGCCAATGGGCGAATTTGGTGGTCAATTCCTCGGTGCCTAAAAGAACAGGCTTGCCCATTGGACCGTGTTGGCTAGCGACTACACAAACGGTCTGAGAGATGGCTATAGCAATAAAAATGATGTGCGTCAAGAACGAAGCAGGTTTGGGACGCTACGCAGACACTCAATGCGTGGATGTAATGCTAGAACGTAGTGGAGGTGGTAAGTTGGAAACAGACCTTTTGGATTTTTACAACGAATACAATCCAAGAAATGTTACCACATGGAATCTTTACCCTGTATGTAGCGGTTTGAATGCACTAAGAGCCGTGGAATATTTACAAGGCCGCCGGGCCGACCCATCACATACGACCATAGGACACTGAAAACTAGGCTTCCCGTCCGCTCAGCCATATATAAGCAGTGTACCGGCGAATTAGTATTGCGGTCCGTGAGGACGCGAGAATCCTCGCTGTTGTATGTATTTTTGCAATTTTTCTTGGTGGCAGCGCTAAGGACAAGCGAAGTGGAGTGCGGAGCGTGGCGGCGGGTCGAAAGGAGCCCTGTCAACAGACTAGCGCGGTCTATCAACCATGTGAACATTTCTTTTGATGCTATGAAAAAGCTGACATCACTATGAAAGAGTTCAGGTCGTTGCTCTTGAGTATGTGGACTTCTCCTCGATGAATCCAGTCTTCGACTGAAGCCCGAGCCAGGCACTCCGATACTATCGACACGGCGGCACCTAGTCGAGTAAAGTTGGGCTTAGAATCTTCTTCAAACTAATGGTATTCTCTGGAGAGGCCCATTGAAGTCTTCGAGTTCACCTTGCGTGCAGCCATGCAGATAGGCCTCCCCGATGAGCTTGTACTGCATTCCACCGCAATGGCGAAGGACAAATGGCACCTTGGAGCCTGGGAAGAACCAGACGCTATTGTTAGGCCTGGCTGGCTTTGAAGCGAGGCGATGAGGTTATCTGACGTTTTGAGTGGAGTGAGGTGGAAGAGTGATGGAGCGTTGGCGGGCTGACTACATACGGCTAGTGCGTGCCTTCCGTACGCCATGCGCACCTCCGTCGAGCAGAAAGACGGCAGTCACTGCGACATCTGGAGGCAGGCGCGTTCATTGTATCGCGGTCGCTGCGTAGCGGATCAGAGCTTCGACTAGCTCTTCAACGCTGGCGACCTCAAATCATCGATTCAATTTCCCTCTGCTCTGGGAGTCGTGTACCGTAATTTGGTAGCGCTCGGGTCAAGAGGCCAATCAAAAGGCCAATTCCACACACGCACCACCACGTCCACCGCCAATGTAGATTCTGTGTGGCTACCACAAAGCAAATCGCACTAGCCTCGCCCCTTGAAGTGAGGCCGAACATGGTTCTTTTTTCCTAGTACCGAGGCCTTGGCCACGATGTCGCAATGGTAGCGAGATGAGATGATTGGACATCAGCGTCTTGGAAGGTACAAGACCAGAGAACCATCCGTCACATCACATAACCTCAAATTTGACCTCCACCATCATCCATCGCGTTCAATCTCTGTTCAGGAGCTTCGACCCAACTGCGTGGACTCGGGAGGAGCGGTAGAGCGCCTGCGCTTCGCACAATGGTCCTCCACGCCACGCTTTCGTCCTTCCGACGCATGCGACAACTCGCATCGTCGTCATCCCAAACAACCGGCTCCAAGTCCTCAACCCTAGCATGGCGCCTCGCAGAAGTTGCAACACGGACGTGGGATCTCGGCTTCACAGCCTTTGGCGGCCCACCAGTGCATTTCCAGATCCTTTACCGTCGCTTCGTAGAAGGCCAGGGCCACTTCGGCGCAAAATGGATTGATGAGCAGACTGTGTGTATTCCCCTCTCTGTCGGCCCACAGTATCGACGAGTGGAATCCCACAGCACATGGCTAACCCCTCACCCAGTACCAAGAGCTCTTCGCAATCTGCCAAGCGCTCCCCGGCCCTGCGTCCACAAAGATGGTCTTCTGCATCGCACTGATGCACGCCGGCTTCATCCCGGCCATGCTAGCCTTCCTCCTCTGGAGTGTGCCTGGCGCCGCGGGCATGTACGCGCTCTCCCTCGGCGTACAGAAGATGCCTGATCGACTGCCTGCCATCGTGTATGCGCTTTTGAGCGGCATGAACGCCAGCACCGTAGGAATCATCGCATTAGCGGCCGTGCAGCTTGCCGAGAAGGCAATCAAAGACCGGTTGACGAGGATTTTGGTGATATTTGGGGCTTGTGCCGGATTGTGCTACAATGCGCTGTGGTATTTTCCTGTACTGATTGCAATTGGGGGGATTGCTACTGTTGTTTGGGATGGTTGGCTGAGGCAGAAAGTTGCGAAGGTGAAGGCGGATTATGCGGCGAGGAGGAGAAGGAGTAGAACTGAAGGCGGGGACGCGGAGGAGACGGCTGCGGTGCACGACATCCCTCTAGTGCAGCTTGAGCGCCCTGAAGCTGTGAAGCGTCGTCCGCAGGCTGCGTCCTCTGCTGATCGTATCCTGCCCGTCGAAGAAGCGGCAGGCCCAAGTCAAACCACAGAGCGCAGCAACACAGAGACGCGCGCGCTCACGCCCGTTGAATCTAACCGACCACACACCATCACCATCAAGCTCGGCCTCACTCTCACAGCGCTCTTCTTCGCCTCCTTCATCGCCATCATGGTGGTCCGCGGCACGCTCTCCTCCCGCGCCCTCGCTTACGACCTCTTCGCCAACATGTACCTCGCCGGCACCATCATCTTCGGCGGCGGGCCCGTCGTGATCCCGCTCCTGCGTTCCTACGTCGTTGAACCCGGTTGGGTCTCGCCGCGGAATTTCCTCCTCGGGCTCGCCATCATCCAGGCCTTTCCGGGCCCGAACTTCAACTTCTCCGTGTACCTCGGCGCCTTGACGCTCGCGTCTACTCGTATACCCACTGTCTTTGGTTCAATTTTGGCGTTCCTGGGTATCTTTACCCCGGGTCTCGTGTTCTCTGTCGGCGCACAGTCGATTTGGCAGGTTGCGCGGACGAAGGCGTGGGTATTGAGTTTGCTGAGGGGCATCAATGCTGCGGCCGTGGGCCTGGTCTTCACGGCCGTGTATCGGCTCTGGGAGATTGGGTATCTCACGGCGGAGAGTAGCAATGGGAAGAGCCTTGCCGAGGAGCCGTGGTGGGTAGTTATAGCTGCTGTGACGTACGCCGAGACTGCGTGGTTCAACGTTCCTCCTGCTGTAGCCATCATTTTTGGTGCGGTGCTGGGCATGGGCTGGTATGGTGCTGTTGGATCGTGATCGACTTGCGACAAGACATCGATTTGGAAATCCTAGGAACCCTGTTAGTGAGTTATTGCAGCAGGGAGTGAGGTTTGGATAGACAGACAGGCTTCGATCTTGTTTACGTAGTAGGAAGTGCGTTACTACAGCCTATACCATATTAAGCTACAAACCCTCAGATAATGTCAAACATCTGGTCCTGGATCTTGTCAGCAGCATGTAGTCTACGACTGCCTCGCCCTGCATGACTTTATCAATGTATATTTCGCCAGCCAGTCGGTATGCAGGTCCTGTTGGACGTAAGAGAAAGGGAACCCAGCCACCAGATAAAATATGACAAACATCACCAGCCCAAAGTGGAGCAGGTCCAGAACAGATCAATCCACATTCGGTCCTGAAAATCCTCTTCCTTTTCATATAGCCATCCTTGGACATAGACTTGTTGGAATTTCCCTCTCTAGCAGCTTCTTGAGCCGCGGACAACCCCTCTGGTAACAGACTACCTGGCCCCTTAGGTTTTCGCTTAGAACTTGCGGCTGAAAATTTCAAGCGCATGGCAGCAAAATCTTTCAAATACATCTCAACGTCGCGGTGACATCCACCGACTAGAGCCATACATACATCCTCCATCGCATCATTTGTTGAGGGTTTCATCCGCGTGCCCAATTCTATAGCAGCGGCGAGAGGCCATATCTTGAAGACAACACATGGTGCTCTGGAATCTTGAACTTCTCTGTGCATTCTGCAACTGTGTCGAACACAAATCCAAGCACCTGTAACACCTTTCCTGAATCCGTGAGCCGCAGCCGTCTGGGGAACCCAGCATGAGCGTCATGTTCACAGACATCGTCTGAATACACGCCGTTGCTTTGAGTTTCGACACCTCGGTTCCAAGTAGGGACCCATGACGGTCATTCGTTGCTGGAGAGGCTTTGGTCACAATGTCGTACTGCAGAAAGAACTCGCATATCCTGCGATTGTTGCAAGAGTGTGATTGCGAGTTCGTGAAATATCTTCAGATGACTCTTCTGGTAGTTCGGTTCTATGATCAAGTACCCCTCAGCGTGTGCACTAAGGTGTCCGAGTAGAGCGAAGACATAGTCTCGTAGGTCGGAGGCGAGTTAGTGGCGGGTAAAGTAGATCACGTCGAAGCCTGATACCGCGTACTATCGTCAGTGGGTGGAAAGAGACGGAAGCACGGAAGCGTTGATATGCCATAAGTACGATCACGGCGCCTGCTAGTTGAGCTGCGTCGCGCCTTCCACCCAAGAATTGAACCGCGTCCACATCCAGCCATCGCCTAGGCAGGAAATGCAAAGTCCCTTGCATGCAACGATAGAATATCGCCTAACGCCACCAGCAACAATCAATCTGGCCGTGCAAACAATGAATTATAAAGGGTATCATTTGATGTTGCGCCTTACGCCACCATGCTATCTGTGCCATACTATGCTACAGCGCCAATAAACTCCTTCTGATCGTCTTCAAGTGCAGCCAGACTCATCCCACACGGTGCGCAGCTCAATCGCTATCGTCGTCGCTGCCGTAGCCGACTAGTAGCCCCGAAGCCGCCGGAGCTGGCTTCTTCGCGCTGGTATTGGCGGTGTATCCCTTCAGCGCCGCGAGCGTCGAGCCAGAGAGGATGCCACTAATTTGTGGTGCGGGCGGCTCTTGCTGTGTTGGCATCGGGATCTCCTGCTCGTCTTGCGCGGTGTCGCCCTCGATCATCAGCAGTTCGTCCGGTGCACCAAGTTCCTTGGTCTGCTCCCACTCTGCCTTCTCCTTCGCGAACCACACCTCATCCGGCGCTTCGTAGCCTTGCAGGCCAAATGTGCCTTCGATCTTCCGCCTCTTCTTCGCCTCGCCGTTGTCGCGACCCTCGAGCTCAGCAACGTAGGCTGCGGGGAGCGCCTTGCGGATCGCCTCAGCGGCCTGTTCTTCGATTCGCCTCGCCTCTCTTTTCTGCGCCGCCGGGTTCGGGTCTGTGGTCGCCCATCGTACATTCAGGATCTCAGAGTGGTCGAGCGACTGGTGCGCCATCGCCTCCTTCGCAAACTGCGAGTTCGCCTCGTTCATGTAGGTCACAAAGGCCACGCCTCTCGCTGTCAACACGCGGACGCGCTCAACCTGGCCCCACTCTTGGAAGTGTCGGGCGACAATTTCCTCGATATCGTCCGTGACGTGAATCCTGCCTATGTATAGCGTGCGGTTCTGCCGCTGGAAAGACCCCACACCGCCCATATCGTCGCGGTAGTCGCTGAACTTATCGCGGCCGAAGCAATCGACGTTGCTGGGGAACAAATCCGTAACGGTCGGCAGGCGGTGCAGGTATTCACAGTCGACGCCCTTGGGGCATATGCCGCGCGCGAAGAACAGGCAGAAGTAGCTCCCTGGTGTTTTGTCTGCTTTGGTGTATCCTGAATCTTTCGCGACGTTGCAGCGCCCTTGCGCAGCCGTCTGCGACAGGTACTTGTCCTCACGGTCGCCGCCGCTCCACTTATTGTACCAAATGTTGAAGATGGTACCCGTTGGCGGCGGGGCATCGGTTTTGAAAGTCGCTGCGTCTACCTGCGGCCGCGCTGGGCGACGCTTGCGACGAATGATCTTCTTGACGCGTTTTCCTTCGGCATTTGTAGTGATGATGACCTGATCAGTTGTAGAGGCGGGGACGAGTGACGTGGATGTGGAGGGCTCGTCGGCGGTGAGGGAGGGTTGCTCCTCTGCAGGTGGCGCCAGCGTGGGCGGAGGCGACTGTACTTCGGTCATGGTTCGGGGGCGTGGCGTGGTGTTGTTGCGGCGATGAGACAGACGATGGACGAACTTTTGGTGTTGCGCGCAGTAGCGGCGAGCTCGGGATTTCCTCGGCAGAAGGGGGCCGCTCAGATCGCAACGTGATTGGGCGGTGACGTTCAGGTTGAATGTGGCCCCACAACCGACGCTTTCCAAGACCTACCACATTGTGAAGTTCCGTCTTCATCCTCTGTTGAACGTACTTTTGCGTATTCGACTGATGTTCATTAATTGTGCACTTGCCATAGATGGGTTTGATGCAACCGGTCGACCCTGGATTGGCGGTGGCGATGCTGACTGCATCACCCATCGACGCAGTATTGTACCATATGCCGCTACACCTATACCTGACAGTGTAGGCAGCTCGACCGCACCTGTCCCACTTCGGCAGCTCGCGACTGGTGTAGAAGTTGACAGGGGCATTACGCCCCAATAGCCCGGGTAAATGAAAATCGAAGGCACATATGTAGTGCACCAGCCTACAAAACATTGCTCGCGGAAATCAAATCTCCTAGAACTGCGACGATTGACTTGTCTGGGAAGGATACGATCATTTCTAAACGTTCACCCACCATGTATTGCTTCAGGGAGATCCTCGCGTTCTTCGCATTCGCGACTCATACGTCTGCTCTCACTGACACATACGACTACATTATCGTTGGGGGCGGCTTGACTGGCCTCGTAGTCGCCAATCGTCTTTCAGAAGACAGTAACAGTAGGTGCAGTCTCTAGGAAGCTGCGTCTGGTGCGCACCTTTTGTACGCCCCAGCGTTGAAGATACTACGTTCCATCTGAACAATCCATCTCTCTTACACCCCGATTTGGTTCCCCCTGAGGTTCACCAGTCGCAGACATCTCTTACTTCGACAGGAACTGTGCTGGTGATCGAAAATGGATACATCGACTCCAGCCCAAATGTACAAGTCCCATACCTCGCCGGCGTGCTCAACAGCAATCCGCCACTATACCAATCGCTTGTCTCGGCGCCAGATCCACAGCTGGGGAATCGTACTTTCTCAGTCGCTGTAGGCAATGTGGTCGGTGGCGGGTCAATCGTTAATGGCATGATGCTCGATCGGGTAACCCTGACATCCTTTTCTCACGTATCAAGCTCAAGTGTGGCAGGGTTCCGATGCGGATTACAACGCATGGGAAGAATTGGGAAATGTGGGTTGGGGGTGGAAAGATCTCGCGCCGTTTTTCAAGAAGGTGTTTACGTTTACACCGCCGAGTGAGGAGACGGTGAGTATTTTGGTGCAGTGATGCATACAGTGCTGTTCAAAAGTTTAAGTACGATCAGCGGATTCATAACCCAGATTTCCAAACTTCTGACGTACCGTTGTGTTTCCAGTCTGCGTAAATTGGCTCACGGAGTATCAGACGAAAGCGATCGGTATAACCTACGATAAAACTGCCTACGGGAACGGCCCCGTTCAAGCGACGATCGCAAGCTTCCAGTACCCAGATTACAAGGGCATCTTCGATGCGTGGAAGAACGAAAGCGGCATATCGCTTCCCAAAGAAGGCTTTGCGAGCCCCCTCGGCGCATTTTGGGCGCCCAATACCATCGACAACGTCACTGGCGAGCGCTCAAATGCCAGAACGGCATACTACGAACCCGTCAAGGCGCGGCCGAACCTCAAGCTTTTGGTTGGAACGCATGTAGATGAGATTCTGTTCAACATCAACTCAAACGGCGGAAGTCTGAGGGCGAACGGAGTGAAAATGACTGACAGAAACACATCCTCAACGACATCTGCCTGGGCATCGCGAGAAGTCATTCTCGCCGCCGGCGCCATATTCACCCCGCATCTCCTAATGGTCTCTGGCATCGGCCCAGCCAGCGACGTGGGAGCCGCAAACATCTCGGTTAAAGTCGATCTCCCCGCTGTGGGCGCGAACTTCCAAGACCACGTCCCAGCGTATATGACCTTCAATCTCTCTAACCTCGCCTTCCCAAATTACAGCACACTCGCAACAAATGCGTCCTTCAACGCATCAGCAGCACAAGAGTATGCAGACCACAAAACCGGGCCCTGGACCTTAAGTCGCGGCAACGCCCTCGCATTTCTCACACTACCACAACTTACTCCCTCATACTCCTCCCTCGCCGCTACGGCCTCCTCCCAGACGCCCACAGACTTCCTCCCAGAACGCTACGCTACCTCCAAACCACTGCAAGCAGGCTACCTCGCCCAACGCTCCATCCTTCTGAAGCAGTTTACAGGTGAGCAAGGCTACGCCGCTGCCGCAGGCGAATTGGCAATCCAGCCCAGCAACCGCGCAGCCGTAGCTCTGCAGAAGCCGCTCTCGCGCGGGACCATTACGCTGAATACGTCGAACCCGCACGGCTACCCAGTGGTGGCGTACAACTCCCTGCAGAACCCCGTCGACGCTGCCATCCTGACTGCACTGGTGCGGTTCAACCGGAAGCACTGGGCGTCGCCAGCGCTGTCGCGCTACGCACCCGTTGAGAACGTGCCTGGCGCTGAGTTTGTTAGTGATGAGCAGATTATGCGGGCGCTCAACGAGAAGGCGGCGGTTAGTTCGAGTTTTGCGCATCCGTCGGGCTCGTGTGCCATGCTGCCGCGGGATCTCGGGGGTTGTGTGAGCGATCAGCTGCTAGTTTACGGTGTGGATGGCTTGAGCATTGTGGATGCGAGCATTCTACCCATGATTCCGGCAACGCATTTGCAGGCGACCATGTATGCTGTGGTATGTATCTGTTTCGTGCATTGTTGAGATGGTGGGATCCATGCTGACTGTGAATAGGCGGAGAAGGCGGCGGATATTATCAAAAACAGAGGGTAGTGGGATTGGCATGGGAGAACCAAAGCTGTGAGCCTTGGTGTCGTATTGCTCCCTTGTCTCCCCCATAGTGGAAGGGACTCTGACTTTCGGCGAGGCTGACTGGGAGCGATGAACAAGGTACAATGGAGAAACTTGATCTATGTATTGCATGCGCCTCCGTACGGCATTTCAGTCCGCCTACGATTACTCCCACATCAATACGACTTCACCCCAGCTACACCTTACTCTTCTCAACCCCGCCTCCACCTATCGCACCATTAGCCCCCTTCATCCCCCTGGCTCCAACCTCACTTACTCAGCCCCGCCGGCGGCGGATCCGAGTTGCTTTTTACTCCCCCGTCAATCTCCACCACACTCCCGTTCATATACCTGCTCTCCTCACTCATCAAAAACGCCACCACATCCGCCACCTCCTCGGGCGTGCCCAGCCTGTGTAACGCATTCCCATTCACCATGCCCTCAATCGCGCTCCCGCCCTTGACAATGCCCGCATTCGTAGGCGTGTCGATGTACCCCGGACACACGACATTCGTCCTGATCCCGCGCGGCCCGAGCTCGAGCGCGATGCACTTGCTGAACCCGATGAGCCCGTACTTGGTGGTGCAGTAGACGGCCTGCTGCGCGGAGGGCCTCAGGCCGGAGATGGACGAGACGTTTACGAAGGTGGAGCCGCGCGTCAGATGCGGGATCGCGGCGCGTGTGACGTTGAAGACGCCTTTTAGATTGACGGAAACGAGTTTCTCCCAGTATTCGTCTGGCGTGGATTCGAGGGGGATCGAGGTCGGGTTTACGCCCGCGCAGTTGAAGACGTGGTCTACTTTGTGGAACTTCTTGAGCGTGTCTTCAAGGAAGGTCTGGACTTCTTTGACCGAGGAGACGTCGACGTCAGACAGCAGAGGCGGCGTGGGCGTGCCGACGCATAGTTTTGCTGTGGCTTCGAGATTGTCGTAGTTTATGTCGCAGAGGGCGAGCGTGCCGGAGAGGGAGGCGAGTTTCACGGCGGTGGCGCGGCTGTGGGCGATTGTCAGTTCGTGCATGCAGGCTTTAGGAGTGTGAGTGCATTGAAGTTCCGCGTGGGAAGGAGAAGTGTGCATGCAAGAGGTATGCAGGTGGAGGATTACCTTACCCTATTCCACTGCCGGCGCCTGTGATGAGGATGACCTTGTCCTTGAAATTGTACGACATGGTGGGCACAACAATGCAATCAGTTTAAGAGAAAGAAAGGGAGACGTGGAATTTTAAGACGAAGACACGCCTAGAAGGTGGTCCGACGCGTCGCGGGGTGTTTGTTTGCGTAAGTGGGGTTGAAGTGGGATGCGGAGGGGTGAGGTAGTGCATGACTCGCGCGAGCTCTTATCGTTTGTCACAACGACAATGAGACTTGACGTCCCACAGACGGCAGTCACAATTCGTTTAGACGAGTGCCTCTCGTTTCGAAGGCGAGTCTGAGTTGCAATGAGTAACATTGGTGGAACTAATATACCAAATGCGCGCTCCAACTGTACCAACGCCCTGCAATGCATGCATGATGGATATCCAAGCTACGTTTCCTTGACCAAATCAATCATCCACTGAACACAGCAGTACTCAAAACAATGGCAAGATATTCCTCCCTTACATGGCTTTACCCATCTCCTTGGGCATCGCTCCAATCAACTCCTTTGGCAGACACGCAAACACCGTACTCACGACCGCCATAATGGTGCTCACAATGATCAACACCCAGTTCATCACCTTCTCCGCCCTGCCAATCTCCTGCCCGAACAGCTTCAGGTGGAACATCAGCGGCAGGATGATGCAGATGGAGAAGCAGGCCACGCTGCCGAGCAGTGTCATGATGCGGTCGAACGACGGGAACACGATCGCGATGATGACGAACACGATGATAACGATCACCCGGAGGAAGAACTTGAACAGACCGCGGTTCATGCCAGACATGCCCGTCATGCTCGAACTTACTCCGAGCGAGCGGTTGTCAAGACCGAGCACGACCTCCAGCGTGCTAATGATCGGGCGGGCGTTCAGCGGGACTTTGGTAAGCGGCACGATGGCAATGCAGATGGCGATGAACACGGAGAGGGGAGCGGGGTACCCCGGCGTGATGAAGATGTTGGACGTGATTTCGTCGCGGACGTAGTCGCCGAACATGAGGATACCCGCGCAGGCCATGCCAGCGTCGAGCAGGAAGGTGAATATGTAAGTGATGTTGACGCCTTTACGGTACTTGTAAGGATGCCGCATGTCGCGGTAAATGTTGGGGAAGACGGAGTGGCCGCCCCAGGGGGACATGAGCAGGCCCATGGAGAGGGGGATGGTCATCCAGTTCTCCGGGAAGAGGTATTGGGTTGCGGGTTGGCGCAGGGAACCGGGTTGCTCGGGTTTGATGAGGCCGTCGACGACGACCGCGATGGTGACTAGAACTCTTGTTAGGTGGTGGGTTTTCCGAGACAGAGGGGCACTTACTTCCGAAGCAGGACATGACGCCGAGGATGGAGGTGAAAGAAAGCAACCGTAACGGGAGGAAAGCAAGCGGTACCAGTATGACACCACAGACAATCTTCCACGAGAAAGTTCCATATCCAGGCACAAGTGCATCCATGCTGTCTGCAAAGAGCACCACGAGAGCAACGCATGCGGCGAGCAGTTCGAGCGAGAAGAGAATGCTTGTGGCAATTCGGGCACTGTTGCCAAAAGAGACGTAGGCAAGATCCGCGAAGGTGATGAGCGAGCTGTCCACATCAAGGCACTTGGCGAGCAGCTTTGCAGTGTACTGCGTTGACACTGCCGAGAAGATCAAGAAGATGATGCCGACAACCCATCCGGAGTACTTGAATGCAAGTGGGAGGGTCAGTAGGCCGACTCCAATCAGCACGTTGACGCTGTTGAAGATGGTCTGCGGGAGGGTTGACTGGCCCACGACCACATTGATAACGTGCCCATCCTCTTCGATTTGCTTGACTAGCAGAGGCTCCCGTTGCTGCTCGGGCTCGGCGACGCCTTTCATCTGCTGCTCCGTGAACAGACGGCCGGCATGGCGCATGGACGACTCGTTGATGCGGGCCGAAAGGCTGCCATACGATGTTCCATAGCTCCCCCCAAAGGGCGACGACAGCGACGGTTCGATCTGGAATATGCTCTCTGACCTCTGGCTCCTCAGTCCGCCTAGACGCTGTCCTACGGGGGTCGAAAGCAGAGCCGATTCCTCGGTGGGTTCGCCGTGCTCGTCGTCTGCCACGGCATCGTCCGAGGAGCGTCTCCCGTCGGTCTCGAACGCTGCTCGCAGAAGTGAACGGTGGTCGGAAGGGGTGAGGCCGGCGCGTGGGAAGGCTGCGTCGTCGTCGGCGCCGTCGTCGCTCGAAACCCGGAAGGAAGGGCGCACGGGGGTGATTTCGAAGAAGCCGGCGGCTCGCTGCCACGAGCGGGCGAAGTTGTTGATGCTGTTGACGCCGCCCGCTTGGCCTATGGCATGGAGGCCCTGAGAAATCGAGGAGCCGCGCCGCCTCAGGCCTGGCAGTCGCCCCTCGAGGCCCGTGGCCGTGCTCTGCCCGCTCTCTCTGCGCTCGAGGTCTGCGCCGGCGCCCCAGCGCACGCGACTGGGAGTGCTGCCCGTCGAGTCGACGGAGCCGCGGTGCTCGTACTCATCCCAGGTCGACGGCTGCTTGCCGCGAATGTCCATTTGGGGCGCGTGTGCGGTTTCTGCACGCACAGAGCAGACTTAAAAGGGAGCGGAGCAGAAGGAGGGCGGCGTGCACAGCGTCTGTTATCAAATGGATCCTGGTCTGGGACGGGCACTACTGTCGCAGCGGGAGACTACGCGGTCGGATCAGGCTTGGTTGGGAACGCCCACAGCACTCGTCTGGACGCTGCAGCGCTGACCATGATTTATGCGCGTCCGGTGCCGGATCAGACCACGGCGCCGAGAGGGACAGAATCACGAGGAAGACTGAGATCCCCGCCTACATCACTGAGCGCATGCACGATCGCGCAGCAGGATGATAACGGCCGGCCGCAGCAGACGCGGGCCTGATTGGGCGCGCAGCCGAGCGCCCGCCGCCTGGAGCCCTGCCGCTGGTTGGCAAAAGGCAGCCGGCGGCCAGCGTCACCGCCCACGGACAAATAAATCCAGTCGCTGCCCAAGAGCCTGTCCGCCTCCCTCTTTTGCACTGCAACACCCCACAGCGCACTCTCGCTGCCTGGCTGCCTGTCCCAGACGCCCGCCCGCCGCCCGTCGGCTCCTCCGCTCTCGCGTGCCCCCGCCGAAAATTTGTGATCACAGCCCCGCCGCTGGACCCCGCCTGAACACGACTCTCGCTCTCCCACCGCAGCCATGTCGGCACCTCCCCAGGGACAGGGCGCTGACGCCGAGAAGAACATCGAGATATGGAAGGTCAAGAAGCTGATCAAGCGCCTCGAGGCCGCCCGTGGAAACGGCACGAGCATGATCTCGCTCATCATCCGTACGCCTGCCCCCCTCGCTTGGGCGAGTCGTTGCTGACCCTGTGTGCAGCGCCCAAGGACCAGGTTTCCCGCGCCGCAAAGATGCTGGCGGAAGAATTCGTACGTCCATGGTCTGCCCCCACCCCGTTCACGGCTGACAGCGCAGGGCACCGCGAGCAACATCAAGTCGCGCGTCAACCGCTTGTCCGTCCTCTCCGCCATTACCTCGACCCAGCAGCGCCTGAAGCTCTACTCCAAGGTCCCCCCGAACGGCCTGGTCATCTACTGCGGTGAAATCATCACCGCCGAGGGCAAGGAGCGCAAGATCAACATCGACTTCGAGCCCTTCAAGCCCATCAATACCTCGCTGTACCTCTGCGACAACAAATTTCATACCGAAGCGCTGAGCGAGCTGCTCGAGTCGGACCAAAAGTTTGGCTTCATCATCATGGACGGAAACGGCGCCCTCTTCGGCACGCTCTCTGGGAACACGCGCGACATTGTGCACAAGTTCTCCGTCGATCTTCCCAAGAAGCACGGCCGTGGTGGTCAGTCCGCCCTGCGTTTCGCCCGTCTGCGAGAGGAGAAGCGCCACAACTACGTCCGCAAGGTCGCCGAGCTGGCTGTGCAGAACTTCATCACCGCCGACAAGGTCAACGTCGCTGGCATCATCCTGGCCGGTAGCGCCGATTTCAAGAACGACCTGAACCAGTCCGACCTGTTCGACAACCGCCTGCAGTCCAAGGTCATCAAGGTAGTCGATGTGTCCTACGGAGGAGAGAACGGCTTCAACCAGGCCATTGAGCTGTCGTCGGAGACTCTCGGCAACGTCAAGTTCATCCAGGAGAAGAAGCTCATCAACCGCTACTTCGACGAGATCTCGCAAGACTCGGGCAAGGTGTGCTACGGTATCGACGATACGTTGAAGGCGCTCGAGGCTGGTGCTGCCGAGACTTTGATTGTATACGAGAACTTGGAAATGACCCGCTGGCAGCTAAAGAGCTCCGAGGGCTCGGAAATCATCCTCCACACCACCAAGGCCCAGGAAGCGGACCGCTCCCTGTTTATGGACAAGGAGACTGGTCAGGAAATGGAGGTCATCGACCAGATGTCGTTCCTGGAATGGCTCGCTGAGAAGTACCGCGACTTTGGTGCCAACCTCGAGTTCGTCTCGGACCGTTCTTCCGAGGGCAACCAGTTCGTCAAGGGCTTTGGTGGCATCGGCGCCATCATGCGTTACAAGCTCAACTTTGAGCAGCTCGCCGAGTACGACGACGAAGACGAATTCTACGATGATTGACGGTTGTGCGCCCTCGCTGACCGCGAGGCAGAGGCCCCACTCCACGCGTCGAGTGAAGGAACGCCGCCTGCCCGCACCCAAGGTCAACCAGACGCGTCCAGGAAGTTCGTGCAGGCCCTGGAGCAGACGACATGTCGCCTCTCCCGGTTGTAAACGTGTTGAAGGAATGCGGACGGAGTGTTTGTAAAGTGAGTTGGCCAGATTCCAAATCCCTTGCGCAGCTCAGCTAACAACGTCCAGACTGATGGTCTACCCATTCTTATTGACAACCCACGCTCACTTCCACGGAGAGGCAGCCGATCGCTACAGAGAAGCTATCTACACCTCCGCCGATGCGCAAGTGCCCACTCTCTATGAGAATATCTGAGCGGGCCAGCAACGATCAGGGGCGATCAGGCAATGGGTCATCTGCTTTTGCGGGCGTTTCGTAGGCAGCCCTGAAGAAGGGATAGATTAGTATTTTGTGTGCTCAGCTAGTCTGTCGTTTACTATTCGGCTGAATCAAATTGAATTGCGCTTCCATGACTTCCAATGTCAATCGTGAAATGTGTGCTAGGAGCGGCTCAACCGACGCAGCCAATGAATGAAACAACCGCACGGTGGATCGTCTGCAACAATAGTACATCATCCTGCCATCCAACCCCAAAAGTGCAGCACAATTAATGCCGTAAGATTTAGTGCGGGGTTCCCCTCCAAACCGCAAGCCCCACCTTACCCAATGCCATCTCCAGAGACCCGACCGCGTTGACAATTGCTAGCAATTTGCACAATGTGGACTTCATCGCTCCAGCACGCCCTTCCCGTGACATGAGCAAAGTACGCAATGCGTGCCGATCGAATTACCGACTTCCGATCTTCGCTCGCGCCTTGAATTGAACATCAATCCATCACGCCCGGTAGCGACGACATCACAAACACCATGTCTGAAGAGTCGGGAGAGAAGGGAGCGCAGAAGCCAGTCGTGACGTTTCTGGGGCCTGTCGCGAGCTATACACACCAGGTAGGTCGCTCCGACAGCATGCGCGCCGGCACCGGGAGTGCGCGGTGGGTGTCCGAATTGGGAAAAATTCTGGAAGACATGCATGCCTGTGTATGATGCACGGGGGCGTGGGCACGTCACGTTGCTCCGCCGTTCAATCCTTTTTTGACGAGCAACTACTCCTCGACGTCTCCTTGCCCGCGCAGGATCGCAATGCCGTCCTCGCTGTCGACCTACCCGTGCTGACCTCCCACCAGGCCACGCTCTCCGCCTTCCCCAACTCCACCCACACCCTCACTCCCACCACCACCATCGAAGACGTCTTCGCCTCCGTCCAATCCGGCGCCGCAGCTCGCGGCGTCGTCCCCTTTGAGAACTCCTCCAACGGCTCTGTAGTCTTCACCCTCGACCTCTTCGCCGACGTTCAGGCCAAGTACCCCGACATCGTCGTCTGCGCGGAGTCCTACGTGCCCGTGCAGCACTGTCTGCTTGGGCATGCTAGGTCTGATCAGCAGCATGCCACGTCGTTATCTAGTCCCGGGAATGCTGGCGGCGCAGGGAGGCGCGCTGGCACAGGCGTAATCCCTTCCCCGCTCTCCTCCGGCGCCGTAACACCCACTCCCTCCATCCCCAACCCCACCAAACCCACCGCCCGCCCCCTCTCCGACCTCTCCCGCATCACCAAGCTGTACTCGCACCCGCAAGCCTGGGGCCAGTGCAAAGTCTTCCTCAACACGTACCTCAAGGGCGTCGAGCGGCAGGACGTGTCGTCGACGAGCCGCGCGGCGCAGATAGTCGCTGAGGATGAGAGCGGCGAGAGCGCGGCGGTGAGCAGTGCGTTTGCGGCGGAGGTGTGCGGGTTGGGGGTGCTGGCGAGGGGGATTGAGGATAGGGTGGACAACACGACGAGGTTTTTGGTCATCAAGCGACGAGGGGACGGGCGTGCGGATGGGAAAGATGGAGCCGACGGCGAGTGGAAAACGCTCGTCAGCTTCACCGTCGACCATGCGAATCCCGGGTCGCTGGCGCACTCGCTGGCCGTGTTTGAGAAGTACGAGCTCAACCTCACGTCCATCAATACGCGGCCTTCGGGCGTGGAGAACTGGAACTACATCTTCTTTGTGGAGCTCAAAGGGAGGAGGGAAGAGGGGACGTTGGACGGCCCGGTCAACGAGGCGCTGAGGGAGCTCGACCCTGTGTGCAGATCGTGGCGCTGGCTGGGCAGCTGGGAGTCTAGACTTCCGCAACGATAGAAAAGTATTCCTTCAATCAATACATCGAGCATACCGCCATGTGCACATGTGCATGATCGGGAGTTGGGATAATCTGATTTACCCCGAGAGCAAGCGGTGCGCGATTCGTGGGGCGTATGGTACGGTTAAGTGGACGCAGGGTACGAGACAACGCAGACGTCAACACGCGAGCGAAGCCAGGAGGCGGCGCAAAATGACAGCATCATATTCGTACACTGCACCACCACCGTTCCGATATCCATACATCCAGCCGTCCAGCCGTCATCCATCCAACGGGTTCATCTCTAGTCAACCCGCCATCAGGGGTCCTTTTACTGTACACTTCACTGCCTTCCCCGACGTGTCTATATCGTACACCCCCTCCCTCCCCCACCAGGATTCCTGCCCTCAGAAGGGAAATCTACCCCCTCAACCTCTCCAGCTCCCTCAACACCACCAAATTCGCATCCAAGAACCGATCCACGCACTGCCGCACACACGGCTCCTCGTATTTGTCCAGTTTCCCGTTCTTGACGCCGCCGGCGGGGATGCATTTCTTGAAGCAGACGTCGGTCAGACTGTGGATAGCTATTTGTCACAACCAGGTTAGCCTTCGGTCTCGTGCACCAGGGCGCCTAGCGTGGGGCGGGATGGGGAGGAGAAAGGGGGAGGGATGGTTACATGACTGGATCCTGGCCTTCTGGCTCTCGTTGACGACAAATTGCTGCAGCTCCTGCTTGTCGCGGTCGGACAGCTTGGAGACGTCGACGTTGGCGAGGGGGCCGGACATGTCCATGGTGGGCGTTTGGAATTGCGCGTAGTAGGATGCCAGGATGTGGGGTGTGCGATTGCGGTTCGAGGCGGTTCGACGAGGCGGTGTTCGTGGGTGGTGATGATGTCGTGCGGTTTGGCGATGCGCGCAACTTTTTGGGTTGGGCGCCGTGGATGTCGGAGGTTTGGCGTGGATGCGCCGATGGCGCTGGATTAGTCAGCGGTGGGGGCGTGAGGCTGAGAGCAAGCACACAACTGACGCTGGACCTTGTTCTGTACCAAACCTCACGAGATTGATTCAACCCGGAGGAAGCTCTGGGTTGCGTATCGTAGCTCGCAAAATCATAATGAGGGCGTGTAGGAAGGTCCGGGGATTCTTGATATTGCGCGTCGTTTACTTGAGCTCTTTGGGGCGCGGGGATTATGCTGTTGTTGGTGCTTGCATACGACGAGCAACAGGCGGCGAGAAGGATACGATGGCAGTATGTGCAATGACGCGACAAGGTGAGCTTCATGAACATGTACAAGAGACACGTGCTACTTTATACTATGCTGTTCTACCAATCAGAGCGAGAGTCATAAACGTACATCTTCCCTCAGAGCAAGGCACGCAAGCGCTGTAAGTCATTAGTCCCATATCAAAAACACTGCGGTGGGCAAACATACCTGCAGCGCCCCCAGGCTATCATCAGCCTGTCCGCCGTCGTGGCCGGATAACAGCACGCCGGCAAGGTTCTTCTTCGATTCCTGAACCTCCATGACGCGTTTCTCGAAAGAGCCTTGGACGTAGAACCGCACGGTAGTCACGGGGCGTGTTTGGCCGATGCGATGGATACGTGCGAGTGCTTGTTCTTCAATTGTGGGGTTCTGGAAGGAAGTGATTAGCACGGGTCTGAGATTTGGCATGTGCTGACGAAGGCTGAAGCTACGGGAATCAAAGTTCCAAGGAACTGTTAACATACCCAGTGAGGCTCCATGAGGTAAGCCCGCGATGCTTCAGTCAATGTAAGACCGACTGCTCCGCACGACAGTGTCAAGAGCATAATGCGAACATTGGGGTCGGTCTTGAAGCGGTTGAGAACGACTTGGCGCTGCGTCTGTGGCACTTTTCCATCGAAACGAACGCATGAGATATTGTGTTGGTTCAAGCCGCTTTCTATAACGTCTAGTGTAAGGCGCCACGTTGAAAATACGATGCTAATGAATGTGGTCAGTCAGGAAGGCAATGAGGGTGGTGTTCGTAGTAATGCTCACCTCTTGACGTCCGACGGCTGCTTTTGCAGATCATCTATGAGTGCCTTTACCTTTGAAGGTGGTTCGGTGAGAATTTCCCGGGGTGAGGACCCAAGATGGCCAGGTGTCTCTTCTAATGCCGCATCAAAGATCGATACGCGGGCGACAGGACATCTAGGCGTATGTCCACAGACCATCTTCTGCTTTGCAGAGCGCAGCCGACGTGCGCAATTTGGACAAGCATACTTCAAGCACTGAGAGAATAGCGGAGCTTCTTGGGCAACATCGTCCATATACGTTCCAGTGAGATCAAGCGCGGATGTGCATTGAGAGCATATGATGGGTTCCATCTCACGCTGAGTGTTGAACGTCTCTTGTGCTACAATCGACCAGTCTAGACTTTCATGAGACGGCTTCTTCTCGTGCCGACTCTGATAGTGCAGACCGAGATCGCAGACTAATCGCATGCTTTCGAGCTGCTGGAGGACGTTGACGTAGACCCCGGAAGTTGAGATCTCCAGCTCATGTTGAAGAGCATCGTCGATTCTGCGGATAGTTTGCTGGCGGATGGTATCATACAGTACCTTCTCCGCAGGACTGAACTCAACCGCACAAATTTGGTCGTGGCGTGGCGGGAGATCAATGGTGTGTTTTGCGCGGCGCAGAACGAGGCATCTCGCCACTCTTTTGAGCCTTTGGACTGCCTCTGCGTCCTCGCCTGACTTCCACAACCTGGAAATGTCTCTGTCGAAGTGTTTTGGCTCGTCGTATGGAAACGCTCGTATGAACTTCAAAAGAGCTGCAAGGTCATTCAGGCTGTTCTGAATCGGTGTGCCGGTAACAGCCCATCTCGATACTGCATCAAGGTCGCAGATAGCACGAGCCATGCGAGCCTTGAGGTTGCGTACGATGTGAGCTTCATCTAGGACTACTCTTCTCCACCTGACGGAAAAGACGATATGATCACCTTTCCCCTTCGCTGCTTGCCAGTCTGCTGATAATGTGTGGTATGTGGTAAGCACTACGTTCCTGGAGTCGATATCCGATAGTGTATTTAGTCGGGACTTTCCATGATGTCGACAAAACCTCAGCCCATTTGTCTTCACGTGATCTCTTAACTGTTCTTCCCACGTACCAAGCAACGGTTGTGGTACAACAATCAACGTGGCCTGAACCATCGGCTTGCTGTCATGGCCGAACGAAAGGTCCATCGGGTCGACATTTTTGTGATCCAAGTCGCTTGCGGCCAAAGCAATCATGGTGAGTGTTTTGCCAAGGCCCATTGGATCTGCAATTATACCCCCAGAAAATTGCTGAGGTGGATCTTGTTGATGCGTGTTAGAGATCCGGTTAATGAAATATCGACCTTGTGTAGAGTCAGATATCTCCCAAATATCATAGGTATGGGTCCCGAGAGCCCAGCCTTGCTCGCGCTGTTGCATGAATGTTAGAGCTTGTCTCTGATGCTTGTGCAGATGAGCTTGTATAACTGATGGCGTCGGGGCCTCCTCGAGGTCGTTCTGGCCATTGAGCAAATCGAGCAAATCCGGGCGTGAAGTAATGTCCTGCATGTAACCGAGTCCAATCTTACGAGAAGTGACCTCAGAAAGTGTGGGACAGGTTTCGAGATCCCCGGAAGCAAGTTTGTGTGGGTTGCAATATTTCACGTCCAAATGACAGGTTCGGGGATCTTGTAAATACACATCATATTCCTGGAACCACAGACCGATGGACGCGAATAGCTCCCAAGGCCCGAAGACGGTGATCTCTAGGGTACCTAAGGTTCGGTTGCACAAGTCAGTTTGAGTCAAGACAGGATGGTAATTGTTTCCCCGCCGAAGGAGAAGAAGATTCTTTCCCCTTCAATACAGAGACCTCCAACTCGTACCTAAAGGATTGCTTACACGACGTCTGTGCACCAAAGTCCGTGCGTTTTGGCGCCGAGTCGATATTCACGGTGCATGTCGTATGAAGTTGCAGCGTCTTTTCGTCCAGAAGGCCCTGCACCATTTGCCCATGGTGAGAGGAAATAATGCCTCGGGTTAACGGATTGGATGACGTGAAGTGCTCGGAAGATTTCAAGTCGACTAGAAATGGTGTTGCGTTCGACAACCTTCCGTCGCATTTGGCTTCGAGGGCGACTATCTAGTATTGATCAGCTCTCCATATGCCTCCAACTTGTGACAATGAAGTCCGAGATCCAGCAGACACCTGTTCGCCTAGCTTTCGGCTGTTGCTTGCACTTCAGACCCGAGCAAAGCAGGTGGGTACTGTACGGGTTTTACTTCGTAGATTTTAAAGGCACTCACCATCCCGTAACATACTAGCACATCTGTCTCTGCTGGCGGCGATGGTGCAACGTTCAGATCCGATTCGCTATGCTCGAACTCGTTCCCAATATCACCATAGGTATGCTGTGGATGCGAGGCATCACTGCTGGGCCATTGCAATGGCACTGGCAGTGTCACAATGTGATTCGGGTCAAGGCTGCTGAAGTTGTGTTCCTGTGAGTGGGTGTGAAAGATGGGAGGCTGTTGATAATAATCCAAATGCTGATTCGGCGCGTGGATCTGGTAGAAGTTTTGCACGCCCCAATGATCCGGGTTCCAGTGAGGAGCCTCAAGAATGTTTTCGGACTGACCTGTGTTCGCTGGCTGCGAACAGTGGAGGGGTTGCTCGTTCGGACTTAAGCGACGCCGCTTGGCGTAAGGTTGCTGGTCAATCTGAGGAGGGGCCCAGAAGTACCTGGCCGCGCCCGCAGACCCAGAGATGCTGTCCATCTCGAATAGTTTGAGCACGCGATATGAGTTCTAGAGAATCAGGAGAAGGCTGGGCTGCTAAGATCTGGAGCTGCGTGGCGACGTCGCCCTGTGGGGGCTGAGCCCTCAGCCACTGCGAGCGTGTCGCCCAACGGCATTTCTTCGAACATCGTCATTGCCTCACCATCCGCACAGCCTGGCTCAAAAAAACCATGTTCCCAACGAACACGTATACGCTCTCTTGATACCCTCCGGGCTTGACTTGCACCCTTCATATCGAGGATTCGAACCCGACGCGAAAGCCTCGCCGTCACGACGTAGTTGTGGGCTGGCGCGTGTGTTCGGGATTGAACGAGGGAACCTTGAAAGTTGTACAGTCACCACCACTCGCAGAATAATCTCGATCCGGATTTCCACGCAAACTCAATGCCTCGGCTCGCACCTGCCGTGTCAGCGCTGGCACGCCAGACCATGAAGACGGCCTTTGACGAATTGGAAAGGACTATCACGCCCGCGGATGCACGCGACTTTCGAACCACTTCCCTCGATGCTGTACGGATGGCAGCCTTGGAACTGGAAAAAAGGATGGAAGCGAAACAAGCGCTGCGAAACATGCGCCGCCTGAAACCACTGCTTGATGGCATGGAGCACTATGCAAAAGTCGTTGACATATTGTGCAATGGAACCCCGTTTTTACCGTGGATATGGGCGCCCATCACCCTGATACTAAGAGTTTCGTCCGAATACATCGAAGCCTTCGAATTATTGATGAAAGGGTAAGTGCTTTCTTGTCGTTTAAATGCAGTATTGAGTCAAAAGTGTGAGTCCTGCATGTCCTCCGCGGGTACTCCAGAGTACTTAAACCTTCGATGAAGCACTGTGGTTGGTAATAAGAACCGGTCTTCAAACTCGGCCAGTCCGGAGTGCTCGTCGATCGTCCGTTTTGAGCTTGGTGGCCATTCTGTTTGCATATCGAGGTTAGACACTCGAGACTGAAAGTCGTAGCGATGGAGAAAGCTAGTTTTGCGACATCTAGGGTTCACTCGAAGGTTTTTGCCAAGTAAGGCACGCGGAGAAACACGCTAACACCGACACGTGACCAGGTACGCCAGAATTGCTTCGAATCTTGGGAGGTTCGAGAGGCTCAGCTCAGAGTTTCTCACAAATCAAGACTTTCAACAAACATTAGCTGTCTACTACGCAGATATTCTGCAATTCCATAAGCACGCCTATATATTTATTCGTCGTAGCGGTAAGACTTCTATTCGGACCTGCAGGTTCCAGTCTGAATTGGACAAAACTGAAAAGCTGCAGGTTGGCGACTTCTTTTCATTACGTCCTGGGGCCGTTTTCAAAGGCGATTTGATAATCTTCTCGAAGACCTCAAAAGACACGGTGAGTTGATTGACTCAGAAGCAAACTCCCATAACATCGTGGAGGCCGGCCGTATGCGCACGGAGATACGACAATGGAGAGAAGAAAGCCTGGATCAAGTCAAACGTGACGAAGAGGAGCGAGCTTCCAGTCACTTCAGATCGGTTCTGTCTTGGCTCAAAATCGATGAATCTGAGCAGCTTTCTATATGTGACTCCATCTTCGACGAAGGCTCAAAATATCCTGGTACATGTTCTTGGGTTACACGCCATACGAAAATACGGTTGTGGCTCCAACAGCAGCAAACCAATCCAGTCGTTTGGTTGCAAGGCAATCCTGGCACGGGCAAGAGTGTTGCCTCCGGCCAGATCGTAAAATTCATTGACAATAACGGTCACGCCCTGGTGTTGCGACACTTTTGCACATACTCGCACGCGGCTTCCACTAAGTACGATAACATTGTGAAGTCTTTACTGACGCAGCTCATTCGTAAGAATGGGGAACTTGTCGCGCATGTCTACCAAGAGTGTATTCTGAGTAAGAAAGCTCCAACCATCACGCTCTTGGAACAGCTTGTAGGGGCACTCTGCGCGAGCACAACCGATGAACCTGGCAAGATGCGATATATATGGATAGTTCTGGATGGTCTGGATGAGTGCGAGCAGAGTAAGCAGTCTCGTCTGCTCACTTTGATGAATCAAATCACGTCAAGATCGGCTTCCGAAGGGAACACAGTATGCAAAGTACTCATATCGAGCAGACCGTCGTCAGCGATCAACAAATATCTCCGGAGGAAGCAAGTCGTTTCACTCTCCGACGAAGCGACGCAGCTATACAAGTCTATCCAGCTGTATGCATCGCAAAGGCTCCTGTCCGCGATTAAACGGCTCCGACAATTGGAAATTGAACACGAAGACATCAGCGAACTGGCCAACAATGTCGCGACCAAAGCCCATGGGATGTTCCTATATGCAAGATTGGTCCTTGACTACGTCACATCGAACATCTTCTACAACCCAGACGAAATCCGAGATTCCATCAACCGACTGCCTCCGAGTTTGACTGAATTCTACCAGACTATACTGGCTCAGATGATCAAGGGCTTGGATGCGCGCTCAGTGGATCGAGTTAAAACTATTCTAAGTTGGGTGTCATTTGCGAAACGACCACTGAAGAAGTTGGAATTGCTTTCGGCGGTAACAGTAGGTCAAGGCAATCCAGAGGTTGATCGCCTTGTCCCATCGTAAGTAAATCACCAGGTCTTTCATGTCTTTGTCGCAAAAGGGAAGTAACCGCCCCCATTGGACTGAAGCATACATAATGTAATTATCCAGCCTGTCTTGACTCACACTAACTTGGGTGCCCGCACCGCTAGGTACATCCTGGACATCTGCGGACCACTCATGGAGGAAAGACGCGACTCGACCTTTGCATTTATACATGTCTCTGTAAAAGAGTAAGCACACCCGGGTTTTCGACTTTCACATCAAAGCTAACACTCTGATTAGATTCCTCTTGTCCGCTCAAGGCCTCCTCTCGGTTTCCGAGCGTACCGCGATACGAGAACACGCCACGGCCACGGTTACTGCCCTTTTAGCTGGCAGAAGAATATTCAGAGAGGACTTCGACGAGCGTTTACGACTGCTTCAGCTTGTGCGAGGCGTGCATGGACTCCATGTTTACGCCACCGAATTCTGGATCGAATATCTTTTGAGCGATGCAGCGCTCTCCAATGGGCCTGATGTCTCCTCTGACCTGTTCGCGCTAGCGTCGCGCCTGGCGCACGAGCTTAGCGCTGGACGCATTGAGTCTCTACCCAAAGAGCTTACAGCCCAACCGTCTGACATTGACGAACGATTACAACTGTTCCAGGAATATCATCCACTCTATGAGCAGATGAAAGCTTCCTTGAATTCGCGATCGCGCAAACGTCTTGAAGTCGAATTGTTCAAACAGCAAGGTGGGTTCTCAATTACCAAGACTGAGCTGTGTACGCGGGTCTAAATCACGGTGCTGATGACACCCAAGACCCTAGATCAGTCACTGATCACTCAAACGCTCTGGACGCCGTATCGTACATGCTACAATCCTATCAGAAGGCCGTAGAACTGCTCTTGAACGAAGAGTCTCACCCTGGCGTGTCTGCCGAGGAGCTGGAAAACTGTAAGACGAGTCAAAATATGCGTAGAAGAAGAGATTGCTGACTACGATCTCACGTTTAGTCAAGAGCCAGTTCAGAGCTTCGGCGTTCACTTGTCGCCTGCGATCCTGTCCGAGAGCAACGCTAGGCTTCGAGAACGATTCTCTGCGACGTGAACACGAGATGACGCATGTAGGAGGTCATCGGTGCTCGGTCGTCAACTGCCAGTACCCTCCTTTCCCGTCGGCAAAATCTTTGAAAAATCACACGGAAAACGTTCATAACCCGGATCGGGCCCCGAAGTCTATACGTCACGTCGGACAGCTGAATGGTCTGATTAGACCTTCATACACTCGAAAGACCGTAACGAAGCAAAATTCGTTGGAACAGAATGCTTCTGGGAGGACATCCTTTGGCGTCCAAAGTGCTGATACTGTACCTGTGGCAAGGATCCAACACGAATATGACCAGGTTGAGAATGGATCCGTCCCATCTTACAGGGTCGAAGACGAGGGTAGCAAGTTCGGAGACCCCACTTGGCCCTCTCCCATCAAAGTCGCCCTTCCAGGAGTTGAAACCTTAGATCCACATTCGACACTCTCTGCCGTTCAGGAACCTGGGCTTTTGGAAATTGCGTTGGATCAAGTATTTGAACAAGAAAGTTCTGATGGTGTTTGGCAGCGATTGGAGGCGACATTGAAATCATTCAGGGACTCGGGAGCCGTATTTTCGCCCCAGATCAGGGCAATGCTGATGCCACCAGGCATTGGTGACCTTTTTAGGAAGAAACTTCTGGGGATGACTCAAAACGACTTCTACGTGGCCCTGATGGATGCTTGTGGAAGAGCTCGCAAGAAAAGGCAAGGCAAAGGAGGGGAAGAAATGGAAGAAGCAAAATCCATATCATTAGCTCACCAGAAAATGCCCGCATATCAGAAAGGAGGGATCTCAGCAACTTTCAGTGGCAAAGAAGAAGCTACACTAACTGTTCAGTCGCCACGGGGTTCTCCAAGTGAATTGCAGCAGCCTCCTAGGGCCACCCAGCAGCAGCCACCTCCAGAGAACAATGACCCCGAGGCATTTGGCCAATTATCCGGGAATCTTTCAATGGGCGGCTTCAGCCCAAAATGGGAATTGGATGAAGCGCATGAACTGGAAGATTTCGACTTTGATTCATTTTTGGACTTTGCTGATGAGAAAGTCGATACGTTGAATGCGAGCCTCTTGTCTGAACCACTGACAAACTTCATCCTCTCTCGCCAGCGCGAAGATCAAGATCGAATCCTCATTGCTCAGCAATTGCTTCGGGAAGATTCAAACATCACTTCCACATTTGATGACGTCCCTTTCGTACTGGGTCCTGGCGATGGAGTTGTTCGACAGGCAGTACCCTCAGATCTCAAGACCTGGCGGCAACTCAAGGCCCTTGTCCAGAGGAACTTCGGTACTTTCCCAAATGGTACTGTCCGGAAGCTGAAAGAGCTGCAAGTCACTCAATTTCTACAATTGATATTGCTGCGATCATCGAAATTAACAGACGCCTCTAAGTCCAGAGAGTCTGGAATTGTTCATCCTCAAGAAGCGGGACATGGCTTCTCGGGTGCGTTCGTCAATGTTGAGTGCGAGGAATGCCTAAAACATCACAAGAAGTGTGATATGTCACGCCCATCCTGTAAGCAGTTCCAGAGCACTATCACCAGACGTTTGAGTACTGTAATCTACTCCAGGGTACTCAATACACAGCCAGATGACCCACAAGCTCCCGAAATAGTACTTTACTCCTCACTAGATCGTATCGTTGACAAGTATTAGGCGCATCATGCCAAGACATGGGTATCCACTGCGAGTACAAAGCACCGAAGGACTGGAATCCTGCTTCGCAATCGACCTTGCGGCTAGACCTATCTTTACATGAGCAGATTTCGCGCGCAGAGTTAGAAGAGATAGCAGCAAGAACAACATTGGACGAGGCGGAAAAGGCAGGATGGTCGCAGTCAACCATCGATCAAGCTCGAAAGCGTCATACAGAGGCCTTGTCTAAATTGAAAAACCTGAGAGAAAGACTTCAAGATTATCAGATGCATCTGATGCTCCTCGAGCAGCAGAACAAGAAACGATTGATTAAGGCTAGAGAAGAACAAGACGCTGTGGCCACAAGAACAGTGACGGACCCATCGAGTCACCTTACAGGTTTCACTCAGAACACGAATCGGCAAGATATCGCTTCCGGCGAGTCGCAACAACAAGCTTCCACTTCGCCAAACTTTGATTTGGAAACTGCAAAATACCAGCATAATAGCAGGATCGACAACTTGTTCGATAGTGGTAACTCTCACGAAGTGAATGAAGTAACAGATGCCCATTTTGAATTCTTCCGCGATTCAGATAAAGAGGAACTCGCCAAATTTTATCCGCGAACTTCCACCGCAGTCCCAAAATACAAGGTAGAAGGGCAACCCATTCCTACCCTTCCTCCACATCTTCGTCAACCGTTGCACCCCAGCAGTGAGCAGAAGCCTCGCAACCTGCGAGCTGCCTGCGATGCCTGCTCCCGTGCCAAAGTCAAGTGCAACAAAGTCAGGCCACGCTGCGGCAGGTGTGAACACATGGATATATTCTGCAGCTACTCGCCCTCGATGAAATTAGGTACACCATTGGCACCTCCACAAATCACCCCGCAGGGGATGAATCAGATACAAAGGTTGCAACCTCATCAGATGCAGCTGGTCCCAGCCGCTTCCGCTCAGATGACGCTTGGCGCTGTTTCTGACCGGACACCACAACAGCAACCGAATATGCGCAACCCTGGCCATGTCCAAGTTACTCCACAGGAAATTCAAGCATTGCGGAGCCGACTAGCACCACAGCAAGCCAACGCCACTGATGACCAGCTTCGCACCTTCATTATGCAATACAAAATAAGGAATAGAACGGGGGAACCTATCGCTCGTTAAGCTCAAGAGGAGGCTGAACAAGAAGGAGGCGCGTTTGTGGTCCCTTCTCCTTTCCATCTTTACACCCAGCTGTCGACTCAGTCAAGTAGCAAGGCACTACAAGACCACCCCATGGAGCGTTTATTTGGAGAGCACATATCCAGTAGTCTAGCTCCGCGAGTTCACAAATCTATTTGATGTCTACTCTTAGAGATAGTCGAACTGACTGTCAACCTGCGAAGAACTGCGAAAGGGAACACCATGGAAACTGTGCAATGCCTCCCGGCGGTCTTACTAGAACTCAGGCCCTCGTATTTGCGAGGTCTTTATCCTGTTTCGGGTGATGTAATGGACAGGGCGTGCACTATTCACGGGAGTCATGCTTTTCTAGGCTAAAAGAAGCGAGCGAAAGCAAATATTTGTGGGGACTGGTCGGCGCAACTGCTAGCTCTTGGCTTAGTCAGTTATACAACTACCAGTGCGTACAAATAACCTGACCGTACTACTGGATCGACTACAAACTGACGGTGTCTAATGCTGGTCTCATCCTCATCTTGGCGGGACAACCTGCAACAACCACTACTACATACTACACTTCGGAATCCCTCCACCCATCGCAAAGAAATCCTCATTTGCAAGGATGTCTCTCAGACCAATCCACCTCTGGGGTAAATTATCCGGTCCCAACCCCGTTAAAGTCCGCATGATCCTCCAAGAGCTCGCCATCCCCTTCTCAGACGACCCTATCGACGACAGCGGTATCAAGCAGCCTGAATATCTAGCCATCAATCCAAATGGTCGTCTCCCAACCATCTACGACCCAAACTTCGATATTACGCTCTGGGAATCTGGCGCTATCGTCGAATACCTTGTCGAGAAATATGACACGGAACGCAAGATTAGTTTTGAGCCGGGCAGCAAGGAAGCATATCACACGAAACAGTGGCTGCACTTCCAGGCCACAGGTCAAGGCCCTTACTATGGTCAACTTGTCTGGTTCAATTTTTTCCATTCGGAGAGGCTTCCTTCGGCGGTGCAGCGGTACGCAGCCGAGGTAAAACGTGTAACGGGTGTGCTGGAAGGCCATTTGAAGAAACAAGCTGAGCTGTTCCCGGGTGGCGATGGGCCGTGGTTAGTAGGCGGGAAGTTCTCATATGCGGACCTGGCGTGGGTTCCATGGCAGGTTGAGATGATGCTCATTGCAGAAAAGGCAGATCTTATTGTTGTTGGGTTTGATGTGGAAGAGTTTGCAGTTGTGAAGGCGTGGATCGAAAGAATGAGATGCCGGGAAGCGATAGGGGGAACGGCGCAGCAGTTTTGGGATCGTCTTGCTGGGAGGCTACCTTTTGAAAAGTGAAAGAACTGTATCTTGTGCGAGTAGGCTGTGCTGTAAGACACAATTTGAATTGAGCAGGCGAGGGGTGTGGGTTGTCGAGGTCTCTTGGGATAACACAGCATATTTGAATTTCTGTGATCCGTGCCATAGTTCATCTACCCATACATCGCCTTGCTGAGATTTTTAGCATCCGTGGACCCTCTTGTGACTATATAAAGAGGCTCCAGCACCCCCACACTTCGCAAGTGCATGATTCCAACGGAATCTACCCTCCCGCATGAAAGAACAAAGATCGCTACTTTCAGACGAGGTTGAGTACTTTGAATTCTCCCAGGATATGCCGAGAGTAGCCTGATTGACCTATGTATCAGGGTTTGAGTCATGGCAGGCTCGGCCGAGCTTAACCGCCGTTGGTCGTACCGGCTAGCCACGCCCAGGCTCGCCCAATGCCGTTGGAAACGATATACGACACGATCCCGACAAACCAGAATTAGCTTGTCGGTAGTATCAGACGAATTTTGATTGAAGAGAGTGCAAACGTGCGTGACTCCCACTGTACAGTGAGGTATTACCCGTGGCAAGCACCTGGGGATGATGCCTACACTCCCTAGTTTTGTGTGATTCTTTTGGGCATGGACAAGTGGAATACTGGGCCGGCGCTATCTTGCGACTACGCATGCTACTAGACAATACGTCGCACGCCTGCTGCATCACGTACATCGAGTTCATCAAGCTGGGCGCCGTCGATGGGCTTGACACCAACGCATTTTCGGCGTCAAATACGATCCTGGCCCACAAATGGCTGATATGGATACCTGGTATCCTAAAAATAGTTCGCATGCAGCGATGGGCTTTAATGAGCCTCGTGCAACAAGGTTTCGACAGAGGATTCCCGCTGGCAACCAACGGTTGTCATCGTAGCCAGGGACGCCGACGAGGCTGCCTGGTGGACATTTTTTATACATGGAATTTAATCAATCCTACTGGGCGATGTCACAAGTGAAGGCTTTATTCGACGGGGGATCTTCGCTGATGGGTCTAAGTTCTCATTAGATGATCCTAGCTCAGCTATCACAGTCGTGTCTTACGATAACAAAGTCTGCCCGAGTGCCTCAATGGGCCCCGATAGATTAAATGAGACATGGCTCTCTTGGTATGCATGCATATTGGGCTTTAGTTGCGATGCCCTAGATTGACCCACTACCCATTACAGTGCTAGATTTGGAAATATTTTACGTTGTCCACACTGAACTTGAGTAAGAAATCTTGCAACTGACATTCGTGAGCTATATCATATTCTGAGTAAACTCAATATCTTTCACGGTACTAGGTTATATATCTCTTGAAACCTCCAAGCCAATCTTGGTCCATTGGTCTCCCAGTTGAGAGTAGTGAGCCTTGCGATACCCCGTGTTAACTTGATGCCCCACACAGCCCCATATCTGTGATTCGATTAAGGTTACCAAGCTGTACTTGGAATATGTATCTAGCTGCAAGATTCGTGAGTGAACGTACATCTAAAGTTGGTCGCTAGTGGTAATGCATTTGATGTAGTTTTCATTGCAGTCTAAGCCAATTGCAGTCTATATGCTACCCCTCTGCGCGAGAGGACATCGCGCAGAGTCCCTCCTCTTCTCTGACCTTTCCATTAGCCACCCAGTATCTACTTTCCCTTCCTCAGCAACCTCTGCTCCGGAAGCCCCTCTCTTCGCCTAATCCTCACCCTCACATCGCCCTTCGGAATCTTGACGCTTGCACCATCAACAGCTCTAGGCACTACCCACCGCCCAACCTTCTTCTGCACACCACTCTGGGCCGCTGACTGAGCCTTGCCATCCACAGGCCCCATAGCCGCCGCCTGCGCCTCCTGCATGTGATCCATGAAGCTCTTCTTCGGCGCGGGCGCTATCTCCCAGAGTTGAAGAATGCCTGCAACGAAAGCGATGAGCAGGGAGGTTGTGAGAGACTCTTGGGGGTCAGAGTGCGAGGTGATGGAGAGCGGGGGCGCGGTGTGGTAGAAGCGGTCGGGGCGGTATTCTGCTGGTGCGATAAAGTGTGCGGCAGATGTATTGATGAGGCTTTGAGAGAGGCCGATGGCGATGTACGATCCGGCATCGAGTTCCCACTTCTCCTGGACACCAGGCCGTATGCTTTCCACTTCCGTGAGTGTAATGGGCTTGTTGGTTTTGAGAGTCGTAATAGGGGCTTTGTAGAGGCGTCTTGCTTCGTTGATCGCTGAACGTAGATGCGGGAACGAGGTCGGGGAGACAAGGCGTGGGAGGCCGGAGAATGATATTGCCGGCGGTGCTGGAAAAGCAGGGTGTATCGATGGCGGCTGCGTTGCTAGGGCCCAGATCTGCGTTTCTTTGCGGATTTCGTCGATCAATGTGTCCGCTTTGTGGGTTTTTGGCTGCGCTGCTACCGAAGTGTGAAGGTGCAGCAAGGTCCAGAACGCTAGGGGTACCACTTCCGACACGAGGGCATGAAGTAATTGTATAGTGATGGCTGCGCGCGCTTCCAGTGGGATGTCATTCTTCGAGAAGAACTCATTCATCCTTGTCAGCGGAGTGGGTGTTTCAGCGTCAGTCTCCTCGCCACTCATACTCTCGTCGTCATCCGGTACTCTCTTTTTCGGATTGTCTAAGTCGTAGAAGAATTGTACAAACTTCTGAAACAATCTCTTCTTCGCTAGCATTGCTCCAGGTAATCCAGGTTTCGGAAACAGCCGTGGTAGTCCCAGCGCAAGCGCATAGTAACATTCTGTGACTGTAGAGAGGTCTGAAGCCAGCAACTCGTATGATTCTGGGAATTGAGCTCCTGTAATCGGTGCAACGATTGCACTGCAAAAGTATTCGTTGATCAGTGTGAAAAAATCACACTCTGCTTCGATAGTGCCATCGGTGAGCTCCAGGTTGGCGACTCGCTCCCAGGGCAACTGATCCACGATCGAGGTATTGAAGGTCACCAAATCTGGAAGAGAATCCGAAAGGACCGACAGAGATGCAGAGATCAACTTCTCCGCCGTCTGAGCTTTGAAAATGTTGTCGTCCAAAGCATCTTTTAACTTGGGTCGCAAATCGTGGTATCCCATCTCCGTGTCATTAGGTAAATTGAATGCATTCCGCAACACCGACCACTCCGTGATATCAAGTTTGTCAAGTCCGGTTGGATCCTTCTGAACTTGCTCAAGTAGTGCAGGTGACAGAACAACGTTGTGTTTTGCGCCTCCAATGTTGAATGCAACGACAGGCGCAAGTGCCGAATCCCTGAGAGCTTGTTAGCACCGAGTTCAACTTGCTGAGGAGTTCGACATACCTGACTTTCTTCAACCATCCCTCTCCCCCAAACACAACACTCCCCCAATGTCTCACCTGGGGAATCCAGTATGGAATCTGTTGTACCCGCCTCGTCCCGCCATTTTGATACGAATTCCAATTCTTGCCGGAAAGAATCCTAGTAGGCAACGTCGCTGCGATCAATCCAACGAAAACTTGAAGAGCAATTTCCTTCACACTTTTATCTTTACCAATGAATTCGAATAACCTGCTGTCAAATCCGTAGTAGCGAGCGAAAACGAGAAGAAACGGACTGCTGAGTAGCAAATAGCACAGCGGCAGAAACAGCGTCCTTATAACGCTGTTCGAGGCATACACGCCCAGGAATAGCCCCTTGAGCGACCCCATGTTGTCGTCGAAATTGGCGGTCTGTTAAGCCCCTCTGGTTGCTCTCGCCGAAGCGGTAGCTTCACAGCCTGCTCAGCTGCAGCGACGATGTCGGCGAGCGGTACCCAGTACCTGGAGCCAAGACCAGCCCTGCCGTTTCTACAACGCTCGCGCACGGGTGACGTATGAGCGTTTGGGATTCAGACTAGGTCTCTGCTGCAGCCCTGTGGTGTTCGAGACCTCAGCGGTGCCTACAGACTGTGTGAAACGGCGAGGTATAGAGATGACAGCGGCTGACGAAGGGCACAGTAGCATTCGCGAAGGGCGCTAGAAGCGCCGGGTGTCGCGTAAATATCCAGATGGGGCCTAGCTCAGCCCTGAAATGGCGGCATAAGATAGCTGTCACAGAGTACCTTGAGAAGACTTGAACTGGGCATTATTCAGCTCCGCAGCCGCAGTTGCAACCTCAGCCATACTAGTCCTTCGCAGCAGCCAATCACACTTGTCTCGCAGTCCACAGCGCAGCCCTTCCCATCTGCAAGGCTGCTAATTCCGCTGCACCAAAGACTCATTGCCTTCATTACCAAACCGCGGAAATCGCTACTCCACCCGGTATATCTCGTCTGGAAAACCATTGACATGAACACATCAAGACTTACATCATCATCCAACAGCGCGCAGATTCAATTCCCCGGCCTCCCTGTCGACTCTCAGTCTCAAGAGGAAACCGCGAAACCCCGCCTAGAAAGCTTTCCGCAGCCCGCAATCCCAGCACAGGAAGAACTCCACCACCGCCTGCAGCAGCACCCCTACCAGTCCAGTAATCGCCGTCAAGTACAGCCCGCCCGCAGCAAGATCAGCACCATGGGCTCCCGCGCGGCAGTGCCCAAGCACCTGAACTTCATCACCGGCAACAAGAACAAGCTCGCCGAGGTACGTGCATTCTGACTTCCCCACGTGGTAGTGTGCCTGCATGTAGGGCTCGTATTCGGCCTGCTCCGAGCACGATGGCGCAGCTGGGACGACGTTGGCAGGGGCGCGGCGTGAGATTTGAGGCTCTGCTGCACGCCGACTGTCGCTCGGGACCGCCGCGGGTCACGCCATGTGCGCAGGGTTGGCACGGGAGAAATTTCCGCGAGGCCTTACGGCTAATTGTGCATGGCATGCAGGTCCAAGCTATCCTTGAAGGCGTCATCGAGCTGAGGAATCAGAATGTCGACTTGGTAGAGATCCAGGGTACGGTGGAGGAAGTCACACTAGACAAGGCCCGGCGAGCAGCAGATGCAGTACGTGATTTCTTTGATTCGTTCGCTTCCGTTGCATCGCTGACTAGGTATCTATAGATCAATGGTCCCGTGCTTGTGGAAGACACATGTCTCTGCTTCAAAGCTATGAACGACCTCCCAGGACCTTACATGTAAGTCTTCCTCTTGTCCAGTCAGGAACACCTCATCTGACCACATCCTCCAGCAAATGGTTCATGCTCGCCCTTGGCCCCGCGAAATTACACCACATGCTCGATGGCTTCGACGACAAGTCGGCACAAGCCGTGTGCACGTTTGCGTACTGCGAGGGCCCGGGCCACGAACCGGTGCTTTTCCAGGGCAGAACGGACGGGAAGCTGGTTGCCAGCAGAGGTCCTACGGTCTTCGGTAAGTGGCTGTCTCTTCCTGCAAAACCCGCGGCAGGTGCTAACGAGAGGGAAGGCTGGGACTCGTGCTTCGAGTACGAAGGCACAACGTACGCGGAGATGGACAAGAGCGAGAAGAACAAGATCTCGCACCGCGGGAAAGCGCTGGACAAGCTCAAAGTGTGGCTCGCGAGCAAGGTCGACGCGTAGTGCCCACACCCAGCTCCTGTACCATACCATACCCCCAATCAAAGAAAACCAAATCCAACTCACCATCCACCGCACCCACTCACGCAATCCCTGATATCATCCTCACTCTTCGCTCTTGCCCTCATTGTCCTTCCTCCACTGCTCCACCCACTGCTCAATCCTCTCCACATTCCCATCAACATCCCCGTCGCCACTACTCTGCAACTCCACCACAATCTCCTCCTTGTAGCTCTCCCGCGCCTCATCCAGTAACACCTGCATAATCTCCGAATCCATGTTCTCCTCGAGCTTCTTCCCCTTGTACCCGCGGGCCGTGAGCCGGTCGTATAGCACAGTGCTATCGCAACGCAGCACGATGACGAGGTCGATCCAGCGCTCGGGGAACAGCTCGCAGGCGTGCCAGTCGAGGATGTTGCCGCCTTTTTCGGAGATGCCTGTCGCTTCGAGGTGGTCTAGGAGCTGTGTCGCGCTGTCAGATTATGGACATCCATCGAGTACATCAGATGCGCCAAAAAAAAAAAAGGTGTGGGAAGAATGGGCGAGAGCGGCAAAGTACCTTATCCTCATCGACAACCCAACTCCCCAGCTCCTCGTCCCGCCCCTCGTGGAACCCCTCATCCTTGACTATCTGATTCACGCTGACATGCGTAAACCCCAGATTCCGCGCCAGCTGCTCGGCATGCGTCGTCTTGCCCACGCCCGGGGTGCCCGTAATCACGATGTTCGGGTTCTGGCGCGCCATGTTTATCTCGCTTTTGTAAGTTTTATTTTTTCAGGCGGCGGTCGTGCAGCTGGTTGGAGATTTGGTTGCTTGTCGCTCGTCGCGTGGAATTGGAGAGGATGTCGATATCGGTATGGGGTCAGGTGGTAGTTTATGGTTTGTGCTCAGTGTCCCCGTCGACGTACGCCTGCGCTGCGCATGCCATGCCAGCCAAAAATTTCCAGGCCGAGTTTCATCCGCCGAGGCAGCGGGCGCCCCGCCAACCCCGCACTAAGCCGCTTCCAGCGACCGGCAGACACTGCATCACGGCGTGGACCACGGTACGATACGAGACCCTGGCACACCCTGCTTCGCGAAGTCAACCAGCGGTACGATCGCGTCGTGTCGGATACGAGGCAATCTTTGGCTGCATTCGAATTGCTATATTGCATCAAGTGAGCTGGTTGCGTCTTGAGCGAGTCTTCGCAGAATCCAAGCTGGATGCTCTCCTACACGCTTTCAATATACACATACCTTCATCACGGCACTCCACGAACCCTACGTATCAGAAACACCATGGCTATCAACGCACAGATAATATTAAGGGTAGCTACCATGATCGTATCGAATTCGCAACGCAACCGTCTAAAACTGCTCTTTCCCCAACCATGCCTGAACCTAAACTTTTTGCAGAAACAGATTAAAACCACAACCAAAAGAAAAACGGACGCATCATAACGCAACGCCAAAACCGGATACATTTCGTTCGAAGACACAAAGCTAGCGCGATCTATGCCTACAGAGTTAGAGTTCCGAGAGAACCAGAACCTTGCCCAACCCCCGAAGAGAGAAGTAGCGTGCGAACAACACGCGTACAGCATAGCATGCACAGTGGAGCCCCCGCGCCTGAGTAACTACCCGAGCAAGCTGCCACCGGTGCGGGTACCTCATAAGGCAGGGAGAAATTAAGCCGGGTGGAAACGCAGACAGTGCCATGAGCGAAGCAATGAAGGAGGACCGGGGTAGAATGTGGTAGAGATGTGATGAGGGGCGGGTAGATGATCCAAGTGCAAGAAAGCCACAAGCTTCACCTTATGACCGCCGTGTAGCCACCAGGCGTAACATGATGCCGGCATCTGAGTTGAAAGAGGAAGCCATTGTCAGATATCCGTCGAAGGTCGAACCGTATGCAGAACGTTTAGCTCTGTTTGCACTCGGCAGCCTCTTGCTTGGGTTTTGTGCCGTCGTCCTGGATTTTCAATTAGCAGCTGATAACATGGCGCTCAATAAGGGCATCGACGCACCTCTTCGTCTGACTCGTCATCCTCATCCCGATCGCTCTGGTCGTCATCGTCGTCCTCATCATCTTCGTCCTCGAACTCGCCCTCATCAAAGTCCTCCAAGTTCTCATACTGGAGAGCCTCGCCAGTGAACCAGTCGATGGCACGGGGGATGAGCTTCTCCTTGATGTCCTCACCGAGCTGGTAGTCAAGTTCTAGGCGCTCCTCAATGTCAGAGGAAGCGTCGTCGTCGTCCTGCGGTGGGCTAGGCGGCTCGAAGAAGTTGAAGAATGACTCTGTTGGTACAGTCTTCTTAACCACACGGGTCTGCTTTGTGTCTGGTCATCTGTTAGCGATCAAGTCTTGCTGAGAAGCTGAAGCTACACTTACTCTTGTTACGCTGCTTCTTGCTCTCGACGCGGACGGTGAGGTCCTTTCCGGCCTTCCAATCAACTTTCTCGCCCTCAGCGTGGTCATAGATGAAGTCTCCACCGTAGCCGTTCTCCTCCTGATAGAAGTAGGTCTTAGTGATAGTCTTGTTGGTGAAGTACTCGTTCTCCTCAAACTCAAAAATCAGACGGAAGCCTGGGCGGTCAAGGTACTCCATGCGGATGTCGGTAAGATGCTTCAAAGCGCCCTCATCTCTGTCGGTGATCATCTCGGCAAGCGAGATCTGGTTCTTCATGGCGCTCAGCCAGAACTCTGGGATACCCTTGACATCCTTGCCCTCATCCTTGTTGACCTCCTCCTCGGGCACGTCGTCCTCCTCGTCATCGTCGTCCTTTTTCTCGCCGACTGTGACCTGCTCCTCAGTGGGCTCGGTCTGGCCGTTGATGATCTTGGCACGGGACTGGTACAGCGGTGTGAACTTGGCAAAGTACTTCTTCTCCAGTTGCAGGACCTCCTCCTGGAACTCAGCCTCGAGCTTGGAGTGCTCCTTTTGGATGCCCTTCAAGCCAGCGACGCGGCGGCGCACGGAGCCAGGGAGGGACTCGATGTAACCACTTGACCGGCCGACGAGGGAGCCGAGCTTTGCCTGCATAAGGGAAGCGAGGGCGGGATTTGCGGCGAAGAGGCCGGCGGCTTGACGCTCAAGGTCCTCTGTGGGCAGAAAATTAGAATTGGCGGTCAAGCTCGTCACGGCCGGCGGGGACGAGGGGCAGCGCGGAGAAATCGAAAACTTACCCTCCTTGATGCTGTCGACGCCGGGCTGCTGTGCGCGCGACGAGATCGGGGCCGCATTCAGAGGCGTGTTCTGCGGCGTCCTGGTGGCAGCATGGTCAGCGAACGGCACGTCTACTGTGTTTGTGGCGGACATGGTTGCGGCTCCAGAAGGCACGTCGGGGGCGGGGAGGAGACTTACGGCGCGGTCATGTTCTCGAGCTTCTTGTTGCGGATCGGCTCAGACATGATGGCGGGTGTATGCGGGCGATGTGTTGGGAGGGTGTGTTGAGAAGTGCGGTTGCTGTTGGTGAGAATTATGGCTTCGAGCGCAGAAAGTAACTAGTCTTGCCCGCCCCTCTTCTGGCACGGCTTTACTCGCTTAGTCCTAGCCCCGCAAGCCGTGATGTAAACCAACTGAAGGGTGTTGCCCCAGGACACGCGTTATAGCGCCGACTCAACCAGGTCAACAGTGCACGCTCGGCGGCAGGCGCGCTGGTCGTGGGCGTGGCTGGGGCGTGTGCGCAGGACGCGCTTTACAACAGGGAACGAAGAAGTCGTGCCGTCGATGTACTGGCGCAGCAGGAAGACGATGAGCCGACGACTCGCCTTTACACGGGCAGCCGGCTGCGATAAAGACGAGTTCTCGCGGCGCATTGCGGCTCCCACGTGTATCCATTCAACCCCGGAGCAGGGGCGCACCACCGTATCGAGGGCTCGTCCTCTGCCTGACCGCGTCGCTACAGAACCCAAAGAAACATGCGCCCTTGCCGATGTCCACCGGTTGTGGCGAAGATGTTCAAAAGGTACTGGGTATATTCCGTTCACTCGCATTGTTATACACCGCACCGTGCATCTAAAGTCTACCCTGGTATCGAACGCCAGTAAGCCCGTGCACCGGCAAGCCTTCTAGAACAAAGCGGATCGGCCGAAGAAAAAAAACGCTGCATCGCCGCCGTCACCATAGCGTCGACCTTGGCCAAAAATAGCAGCTGGCCATCGGTTGGCCTTCCTGCGTGTTGAGACCCTCGGACGTTAAATAATATATGTGACCTCAATGTCCTTGCAGACGCTTCAAGCGCCGAGTTGCCAATGCTGCGAATACTGCACATACTGCGCCAATGAAGAGACACACTCCAATAGCATTCGGTCCGTCCGTCGAGTGGTGCTCTGAAGGATCACTCTCTTTTGAGAGCTCCGGGCTTTTACCCGGTTCCAGCAGAGTAAACACAACCCATGAAATACCTGTGCCGACGAACTGTGGGAGTGTTGTATACAGATTCATGATGCCGAGATACTTTCCGGAGCTTTCTCCGGTTGACCCAGACGCTTCCTCAAGACCATGGTTGAGATGCAGCTGCACAGGCGACTCGAGCTCAATTGAGTTGCGCCCCAGATGTCCGTAGGAGTGGCCTGTCTGAGACAAACGGTTGATTTCTACGCCCAGGAAGGTGAAAGGGGCCCAGCAAGCGATGGCCCACGAACTGTATGTGGTCAATCCATCTGCAAGTAACAAGGGGACGGTTTGACTTACATGCCACATGCAGCTACTATAATAGTCGCGCTTCTTAGTGACTGAACGAATGGGGCCATGATCATGGAACCAGCGAAAATGCAATGAGAGACAGTCCAAGTCGTGAGCAGAGACGGCTTATACTTCTCGAACTCCGTCACAAAACCTGCGATGCTTGCAGGTGGGCGCGGCGTAAATCCGGGACCTTCTTCATCTGGGCTCTTGACGAAGAAGGGTAGTATCACGGACATGATGAACGTAATGATGGAGAACGCGATCAAAGCCATCGACCCGACACGACCAACCTGACCCGTCAAGTCACCCGCAGCCTTGGCGTCTGCAGGGGCATCGTAGCGCAAATACACCTCTCCAATCCAGGTAGTTGAATAGAAGAGGAACGGAAACCAGCCTAGGCCCGCACGTTAGTTAAAGTTCGACCATTTTGTGCCTTGGGCTGAACACCTACCAATCCATGCCCAAAATTGAACATAGCAGATAGCTTGGATGCTCCGGGGCAGATTCATGGCGGTATGCGCAATCTCAGAGAGAACATGCAGCGGACCGAATTCTTCTCCCTCCTCTTTCCCGTCGTGGATGAGCACGCGCTCGGTCACTGCCCACGAAGTAATTCCTACGGTAATGCAGAGACACAACGCGGCTATGGAGGTCAATTGCTTGAACTGCGAGTCTCCAAGCATTGGTCCAAACACCTTCTTCAGGTCAAGAGCCCCCGCAGCATATCCCACCAGTGATCCCACAGCGACCATCCTACTGGCCCAACTGCTGCCGCTCTGTTGTTTCGAAATCGGTAGTGTATCCACAATGAGGCCTCTGCAGCTCCCTTGCACAGCGTTGATCGCGAAGTCAATTCCGTAGATGCTCAACACAGCGAGGACGATTGTGGCGCTTTTGGCACTCTCCTTGTCCTTTACGAAGTGCTGCACCACCTCTTTCGTGAATCCGAGCAATAGCAGGAACATGCACACCAGAACGGTACCGATTATCATGAACGGTCTTCTTCTGCCCCAGCGGCTTTTGGATCTATCCGCGACGACACCGACGATAGGCTGCATGATAAGGCCAGATAGGGGTCCGGCGACCCAAACGAGGGATATCTTGGACTTTGTCAAGCCCAATTCGAGGAGGTACGGCGTGCAGTATGTCATCTCGACATTCCAGGTGACCCTACGGCCGAGTCAGCACATTGCGGGGGTTTGTGTATCAGCCACGGTGCGCGTACTGGAGACCAACGAGCGACAGCGTCAACAGCGCCATCTTCATAGCCTCAGAAGAGCCTTTGACAGACGGCGTCCCAGACCATTGTGCCTGCGCCGAAAGCCCTCCTCCCATACTACCTCCGCCTGCGACCATGGTGTACGTGTATGCGTGTCGCGTGCGCAGCGGGTTGCGCGGCCTGATATTAGGACAGTGTAGAGAATGGAAGTCGCATTGGGCGCAAAAACAGAAGGAACTGAGACTGGACGTGAACGCTGCACACAGTGGAAGAGGGAGAGAGCGGACTCGCGAGCGAGAGGAGGACACTTATTCTATTTGGCTGTAGGAGCGGGATTGTATTAGAGCGGCTGTAAGGGGACGTCAGCCCGCCTGGGGCTTGGCTGATTTCGAGGGTCTCCAGGGTTCACTTGGGGGTTGCGCGTAAAAATAGCCATTATTCCAATTCTGGTTTAGCCCATCATGCATAAGAGAGATTCACCGTCTGCTGTACGCCAGAGGGTGCTGGTTCTAAGCAGTGTACAATGAACTACCAATCCTAGTGTTCACAGCAGTTGCGGCGACGGTATGCCGCTTCTGTACACGTAATTGTGCCGCTTCCCCACTATTCACGGTTGACGATCCGGCTTGGGACCTGAGTCCAGCCTTCAAGACCACAACCAAACTAAGCATATTGTACATGACATACGAAACAAGGAATACAGGGGCGCAGCTTATCCTCTTTTGACTTGCTCCATTTTACGGTTGTCAACTTATACCTATGATAGTGTAATAAGTCAACTGAATGTTCACAATAGGTTCTGCCTCTAGGATTCCCATCCTAAGTGTTCTGCCACTGTGAACCGTTCCAGGGTTGGAGCCTTGGGTTATTACGTACGGCCGTCTTGGCTCTTCACAGATGTCTTGTGGGTGCGAGGGGAGTACGTGTTACATGACACATAATGAGACGATGAGGCCGGGCGTACGGAGGTAGTCCTTCAAGATGTGTACATAGCGATGTACTGCGTTGCATATATCTTCACATGATCACGATTATCTATAGGTGGGCAGTCACACAAAGAAGTGGTATGTGAAGCATCCGAACGCAGCTACACTCCCAGGGCGTCTTTCATGTACGACATTTGGCGTGTACTAGGGTCACGCGGCGTATGTGTGAAGATAGCTCAGGTGATCTGGCGCCTTTAGTGTCGTGCACCGAGCAGCACATCAGAGAAAGGAGTCCTAAAGTAAGTAGCGCCTATTTATGTATATACAATTTGCGGGCACAAAGTCAGTATGATTTAAGACAGGATGAAGTATGTCTCAATGATGAAGAAGCCATGTCTTCTGTGATGACGACACATTAACGCTCTCCAGTACGTGTCACTTCCCTTGAGCGAAATTTAATGGCTGACTGGTTGATATTCGACTGAATGTTCGCAGCTTTGCACATTGTGGCAGACTATTGTTATCGCGGCCGTGCTTTGCATGAGTACTTCACGAAGGTGCTAGAGTTGGTGAACCGTGGTATCTGCATAGGATTGCGATGCGTGAAGGTAAGTGTGTTTGATCATATTTTCATTGATCGGAGGGAGGAATCTTGATTTGTCTCTGCCATGGGTTTTCCGAAAAGCAGTGACACCCGTAACCAGCCCGAATATGCCATGTGAATGAGATCGAGCACAAAGCCTCCCTGCTCGTCGCTGTTTCCATTGCCGGGATACGCCACACGACCGCACACATCGTTAATCATCGACCGTCCCCTTCCCCTACGCTAGTGGAAGAAATTATATGGACGAAGGGTAAAGCATGACGCGGACGGAGGCACCGAAAGTCTTCGGTGGAAGGTTGGACCTGAACTTGGCGCGCACGACACCGGAGTTGCCTAGACGGCATCAGTATTGGTGATCTAACCGATTGGGATGAGAAAACGCACCGTGAGGACGGGTGATCTTGCCCCAGATGACACGGATCTTGGAGCCACGGACGGTTCGCTGGGCGCGGTAGACGTACGCGACGCGCTTACCGGCGTACCATTGTGCGGAGTCGGTGTTGTCGACGCCCTCGAGCTTCAGAAGCGAGGTACCGGGAGTGGTGTTGCGCTTGCCCCTCTGGTAGGAGATGTGCTTTCCCCTGCGCACGAAATTAGTCACTGTCCAAACTGCCCAACGAATGCCTGCGACTAAACACAACCAGCTCTGCTCTGTATCCGGATGCTGCAACGCTCCCGACAACCCATGCCCTTTTCCCTTGATGGAAACCCATTTGCCCTCCTGTAGCTGCAGTTCCCAGTTTTGCGCATTCTTCGAGTTCAACATTCGGATACAGAGCAAAGCGGTTCGTCGACGATTCGAAAAGCGATGGTTGACTTACTTCACGTAGACTATTGCAGCCGTATGTTAGCGCATGTATTCAGAGTGTATGGGAGCCTGTTCGTCACCCCAGGTCCAGTGGATGAACCTTAGGTCGACGGCCAATGCGACCGGGCTGGGGGTCGACTTACGGCGGTGAGACTGTTCAGACATGGCGAAGGTTTCCTGGCCTCTGGAATTTGTGTGGGATGGGTGTCGGGACCGAAGTCGTTGTTGCTGCCGGTTAGTTGGTCGTCGCTCTGTGAAGTCGCGAAGTCGATTGTGTGCGCTTGGTGCGCTCGCTTAACTGCGCCAAGAGCTCGACAGGCCCTAGCCAATTCTGGCAGCGTTAGCGGTGAGTATACAACTAAGCTAGATGCTGTTACCATCATGACAACAACAACAAGAACAACACGAACATGCCCTCTACAAAGGTCGCTCGATTTTACTGGGCCTGGTAATTAACTAACGGATAAATGTCCTTGTAGATGGTTCCACAGTTGAGACCAACGGAGCACAACTAATGACATTGCCACGTCCCGCTCGCAGTGTCCTGAGCGCACGCGATAGGACACGAAGTGGATGAAAGGAGTGCGCGAACCTTTGGCGGACTTTCGCGGAAGCGTCCTGCTGAGCCAGACATATCAATATATTCTGGGTCGTCGTGCGATCAAACATCAAAGAACTGCAGCAAGAATTGAATGCAGCCGCACCACGCTACTAGCACCCCAATTCTAGGGCATAGGCCTTTGCTTTGGAATCATACATTGAGTCCTGCCACGGCATTCCCATGTTCCTGAACTGTTGCTCCGTCAACAAACTGCTGGCGATATGGCGCGAGGGAAGGCTGGCGGTGGATGTTTTTCGAGGTGTTGTATGCGGGCTACATTCCGCCGGTTGGCTGGCTTGATCTAGCCCCACGAAGCATCCTGTTGAATGTCGGCCTTTGCTTCGGGCTATCAATACTCCAGTACACATGATTGTCCCCCACGCCACAAAGCTCTGCCGCGGAATCACATAATTCCACATCGACGAAGCTACGCCGCTACGGTAAGGTCCTGAGTTCTGCCAGGATTACTCATATCTGGGCCTCTTTGCCATCAAGCAACTTCCCCGCGACAGGGGTTGATTGGCATCGGCCCAGACCAGCTCAATTCATCCGTGTCACCATGTCTTCTCACATAAGAACCTATAAAGGTCGGGTTCCGACTGTCGGAAATGCGCCGAGCAGTCGACAGAGGAGGATGAAGCTCATTGCGAATTATCGTGATTGGGCCTCAAATGCGTAGCCAGTGCGTCAGGTACTAAGCTGGACAGAAGATGTTAGTAAAGCTTAGGTAGACGCCGGAGAAAGAGGTTTCGGGGCGTCTTCCATCGCCTAGAGAAGCCGGACATCGGAGGTGTCAGTGAGGGGAGGCCGGAGCGAACAAGCTACCTTTGCGGCGCTGCAACGAGCCTGAGACGAGAACGAAGGCTTGGAAGCTCAACAGAAAAGTATGCATAGGCTGCTGCAGTGTCAAGCTCGCCGCGAAACAGCGACGGGCGGAAGTCGCGAGCGCAATCAATGGCTATGGCGGGGTCGTCCCTACCGCTCGGCGTTAGGAACGCGTTTGGCGCCGGAGATGCTTTGCAAGAGATGCATCGGCTTAGTGATGCTTGAAAGCCAACTTGGGATTAAAATCTGGCCAGGGCCCCTCTTGCCTATCTCTGCCTTTTATCGCGACAATCTACTCAGTATCCTGCAAAAGCGCCGGCGGACTGCTGCTCTTAGCGCGACTGTACTTGAATAAAATACGTCAATCCCAACGAGGCGATCCACACCTTTCGGATTGACCCCACCACTCAAAGTTCGCCGATTCCAGCTCTCCTTACACCGCCATCACACTCTCACCAGCCTCTCTTCACTTGTAGCTCAGGAACCGAGCTGCGGACCCATTAAGCCGGCAACTTAGACCTTTCCAGTCCGTCTCCCTCCGGACAGCCAGCACAATGGCCAACACAGTTATCCAGCCGGAGGTCGAGGCCAACGCCGGGTATGTGCATTGCCTTCCACGCTGCGTCACACAGCGACCCTACAGCTGCCCCATCGCGGGACCTGGCGCATCTAGCATGCTTGAAGAGCGGACGCGGTGGCATCTCGTCTTGACGATGCCCCGCCTCAAGCGATCGCATTCGCGGAACCTTCGGAGATCAAAAGCTAATGAGAGTGCGACCGCAGAAACCTCGAGCTCAAAGACAACACCGTCATTGTTGTTCTGGGCGCCTCTGGTGACCTGGCAAAGAAGAAGACTGTGAGTACTTGAGAAGAACCGCGCATTCGAGCGGTCTTGCTGACCTGGTCCAGTTCCCCGCACTCTTCGGTCTCGTAAGTAGCATCGCTCACGAACAGCCTCACGCCAGGCTAACCCGCACAGCACCGAAACAACTTCCTTCCCAAGAATGTCAAGATCGTCGGATATGCCAGAACGAAGATGGACCACGAGGAATACCTCAAGCGCGTCAAGTCATACATCAAGACCCCAACGAAGGACCTAGAGCAACAGTTGGAGGAGTTCTGCAGCTTCTGCACGTATGTTTCTGGGCAGTACGATCAGGATGACTCGTTCATCAATCTCCGCAAGCATCTCGAGGAGCTTGAGCAGGGCCGCAGCGAGACGCACAGGATATTTTACATGGCATTGCCCCCGAGTGTCTTCATCCCAGTCTCACAGCACCTGAAGCGCAACTGCTACCCCACCAAGGGCATTGCTCGTGTCATTGTCAGTACTTGATCTAAACACGCGTCGGGAAAATACTGATTATTTGTGCAGGTCGAGAAGCCTTTTGGAAAGGACCTTGCCAGCTCTCGGGAGCTTCAGCGCGCGCTTGCACCTGATTGGGTCGAGGACGAGATCTTCCGAATTGACCATTACTTGGGCAAGGAAATGGTCAAAAACATTCTCATTCTGCGATTTGGAAACGAATTCTTTGGCGCTACCTGGAACAGAAACCACATTGACAATGTCCAGGTGGGTTGCATGTCTTGTTTCTATGGATGTAGCTAAGACCTTGCAGATCTCCTTCAAGGAGCCATTTGGAACCGAAGGCCGAGGCGGTTACTTCGATGAGTTCGGCATCATCCGCGATGTCATGCAGAACCGTTAGTACGCTTCAAGATCCAGAAGAACTCTCACTAACATCGAAAAGACTTGCTGCAGGTGCTGACCCTTCTTACCATGGAGCGACCCATCTCCTTCTCCGCCGAAGACATTCGCGACGAGAAAGTGCGCGTCCTTCGCGGCATGCCCGCTATCGAGCCCAAGAACGTTATCATCGGCCAGTACGGCAAGTCGCTTGACGGCACGAAGCCCGCATACAAGGAAGATGACACCGTTCCCAAAGACTCGCGATGCCCTACTTTTGCCTCCATGGTCGCTTACATTAAGAACGAGCGGTGGGACGGCGTGCCCTTTATTCTGAAGGCAGGAAAGGCTCTTAACGAGCAGAAGACGGAGGTCCGCATCCAGTTCAAGGATGTGACGTCTGGGATCTTCAAGGATATCCCCCGAAACGAGCTCGTCATCCGTGTGCAGCCCAACGAAAGTGTCTACATCAAGATGAACTCCAAGCTGCCCGGCCTCAGCATGCAGACCGTTGTTACCGAGCTTGACCTCACTTACAGGCGACGATTCTCTGATCTCAAGATCCCAGAGGCCTACGAGTCGTTGATCTTGGACGCCCTGAAGGGAGATCACTCCAACTTCGTCCGTGATGACGAACTCGACGCCAGCTGGAGGATCTTCACTCCTCTTCTTCACTACCTTGACGACAACAAGGAGATCATCCCTATGGAATACCCCTATGGTACGAACTCGATCTGCAAAATTCCCCATATTATTATCATCAACTAATGCAATCAGGCTCGCGCGGCCCTGCCGTGCTGGACGACTTCACATCCTCTTACGGCTACAAGTTCAGCGACGCAGCAGGTACGATCCCACCTCTGTCTTCTGTCCCCGATTCCTAGATCCCCAGCTCCCCAGCTTCTCTGCGCAGACATTGACTTATGTCAGGCTACCAATGGCCCATGTCAAACGCGGAGAAGCTATGAAGATCCGTATAATGCTCCTTAAAAGTTGCATGTAAAGGACTACATTAGTGGGACTGATTTGCGTTGGAGTACGGCCTAGATGCTGTCTTTGAGCAAGTATGCCTGCTGGGCAGAATCAAATAGATATGAATGCAACGAATCTGATCTTAAATGCATGCTCTTGAACGTCTGGCAATATGAAACACGATGGATGAAAGAAGAATGGGAACGTAGCGGCGCATCTCATCCTGTACGAACTCACTCTACTATACGTTTGTAAACTATTATTTGATTGGTCATCGTGGATGGACACAGTTGGGGGAATTGTGAATTTGACAAAACGACTGTTTGAGTGTTTACCCCGCACGCCTCTACGGCTTCTCGTATGCTTGTCATGAGCTTGGATGGGCCTCGCCCCGCTAGCAGCTGCCCGTACCTGAATTTACTTCCCATCGTGCATGAGATCCGATCGCTTTGTCTCTTCTAGTCCCCTTAGCTCCCGTTTACCCTGATCTACAGTGCTGTTAAGTTTCTCGGGAACTCTCCGTGCTGCAAACGAATACTTTCCGGGAACAGCCCAGGGAGGCTAAGGTCATATCACGTGCAGTTTCACGAGCGCGCCGCAAGGCCGGGGTCATTGGGTTGAGTGGGCTAAGAGAATTGCGTCACGCAAGCGGCGGGTCGGGTCAGATAATTTTTCGACCACGAGCTCGAGTCACCGAAAACCGGAGCCAGGTATAACACAGTAGCGCCTGAGGCTTGAGCCTTTTATTGCTGTGACGCATCGAGCAGTTGTGAGGCTAATTTGAAAAATAGTGGTGTCATTGTCCATTGTCGAAACTTTTGTTCCCCTCCAACTCACTCTGCTACCCCGCTATACTTTATAGAACATCTTCTTCCTATCGTATCTCTACCTTAGGGCCCTCGACACATATCACGGATCCGATTTCCTATATAGGGCTACTGTAACGTAGTACCACCGCGCGCGCATTTCCGTCACCAGCCGCCAACATGAGTCCCCCCAGCCCGCCTAGACAAATTCCGGTGCCCACCTCCAACATGAGCAACCTTTCCAGACAGGTGTCCAACAGTCTGAACCTCAGCACCAGCCCAAATCTCACTTTCCACAGCCCTCCGACTAGCTTCCGGGCACCGTGAGTCAAACTACAAGATTATGTTAAAGGCATGCGCTTACTGTCCTGGACAGACCTAGCTACACAGCCAATACCCCCGGCTACTCCGGCGGTGCCGCCGCAGCGAACGCGAAGCAACTTAAGCCTTTCGACACCAAGGATGTGAAGGTGTTGCTGCTTGAGAACGTCAATCTCGCTGGTGTGAACATACTGAAGGAGCAGGGCTACCAAGTGGAAGCGATCAAGAGCAGCTTGCCAGAGGACCAATTGATCGAGAAAATCCGCGATGTTCACGTTATCGGCATCCGCTCGAAGACGAAGCTCACCGAGCGCGTCCTGAAGGAGGCCAAGAACCTCATTGTAATCGGCTGCTTCTGCATCGGTACAAACCAGGTCGACCTCAATTATGCCGCGTCGCAAGGTATCGCGGTGTTCAACTCTCCCTTTTCCAACTCGCGCTCCGTCGCCGAACTTGTTATCTCTGAAGTCATCGCTCTTGCGCGACAACTTGCCGACCGCTCGATGGAACTACACAATGGCACATGGAACAAGGTCAGCAAGGGCTGCTGGGAGATTCGTGGCAAGACTCTCGGCATAGTTGGCTACGGTCACATCGGTAGCCAGCTGTCCGTTCTAGCCGAGGCGATGGGCATGGAGGTCATCTACTACGACGTTGTGAACCTGATGGGTCTGGGAACCGCCAAGCAGGTCAAAACGCTGGACGACTTGCTGGATCAGTCGGATTTCGTGACGCTGCATGTTCCAGAGACAGGCGACACGAAGAACCTGATTGGAAAGGCACAGTTCGACAAGATGAAGAACGGATCGTACCTGATCAACAACGCTCGTGGAAAGGTGGTCGACATACCCTCCTTGATCGAGGCCATGCGCAGCGGAAAGATTGCCGGTGCTGCCATTGATGTCTTCCCGAACGAGCCCGCGGGCAACGGCGACTACTTCAACAACGAGCTCAACGACTGGACAAAGGACCTGCAGGGTTTGAAGAACCTCATCCTGACTCCTCACATCGGTGGCAGTACCGAAGAAGCACAGAGCGCAATCGGCGCAGAGGTCAGCACCGCGCTTGTCAAGTATGTCAACGAGGGCTCAACTCTAGGCGCCGTGAACATGCCCGAGGTGAACCTGCGCAACATCAACTTGGACGAGCCAAACTGCGTGCGGGTGGTTTTCATCCACAAGAACGTGCCCGGTGTGCTGAGGCAGGTCAACGGCGTATTGCTGAACCACAACATCGACAAGCAGAGCTCCGATTCAAGAGGCGACGTTGCGTATCTCATGGCGGACGTTAGCGACGTGAAGGAGGACGAGATTAAGAATCTCTTCCAGAGCCTCGAGGAGCTGCCGTCGAGCCTGCGGACAAGGATGTTGTACTAGACAAAGCGGGGCGGACGGGTTGATGGATCGAGACTTTTTCGTCTATGCGAGGAATTTTGAACTGGGCATGGAATTCTCAATTATCCTGGTGGTACTCACGCAGCCAAAAGTATTCAACATGGCGTTTAGATAGACACGCGTGTACGAGTGCATCGAAGGAGGCGCATAAAGTTTTGTTTGCAAGCATGTATCTGATGATCTTCACGTAGCGGTTTCAGAGGAAAAGCATAATCTGAGGTCATTTCACGAGATTAGCAGCGCTGTGAAGCACGAGACGTTTGCAAGGAGCCGGCTTGCGCAAGCTCGATTGAAAGGGGGCGATTCTGTTTTAACACGTTCCCTGAGCGATGCACACCGCGCTGCGGTCTGACCGCGGGCGTGAGCCGTGGAGCCCCGTGGTGAGAAGCACAGCAGTTCGGCGGGCGGGCGGGCGACGGGCGCGCTCGAGGCCTCGCAGGAGGGCGTGCGATGGCTAGCGGGTGCAAAGTCGCAGGTCGCTGCGCGTCTGAGGTGCATGCTCGTGAGACGGCGTCGAGCTGCGTGCTCGGGGTGGGCCGCTTGGCAGAGGCCCATTGGCTGCTGCGGCGTGGTGCCCCTGCTTGCCTGCGGGCTGTTGGCGGTGAGGTTATTCCTTAGTGAAGGTCCGCGTTCCACTCCATTAAACAGCTGTACAACACCCGCCCTCTTCACTCACGCACTCGAGGCATGCATTCCGCTCTGTGACGCAGCGACACTGCTTGCAGACAGCGAGTCTTCCGCCGCGCACCGCCCCACCCGCCGGCAGAGGCACCACTTTGACCGCCAGACACTGAAAGGGAGACCTGGACCCTGAGAAGCCCGCTATCACCGCGGCCACCCCCTCGACGAGACGCACTCCGAGGACACATCATGGCGCACATTTTCGATGTTGGGACTCGCGCGTGGCAGCCAGATACGGCCGAGGGCTGGATTGCCTCCGAGGTCACCGACAAGCAGGTAGCCGGCGACCAGGTCACGCTGGTCTTTACGCTGGAGAATGGCGAGGTACGCGAGCAGAGACATGCTGTATGGCGATGCGGGAGACACAATTAGCTGACAATTTGGCCACAGACCAAGACGGTCGTGACGACGCTCGCCGCCATCCAGGATGGCAACGACCCGAACCTACCGCCGCTGATGAACCCGGCCATGCTCGAGGCCAGCGATGATCTTACGAACCTCTCACATCTTAATGAGCCGGCCGGTATGTTGGACACACCCGCTGAGGGCGGCATACTGACTGTGCACAGTGCTACAGGCCATCAGACTGCGATATGCGCAGAAGGAGATCTACACATATTCCGGTATCGTGCTGATAGCAGCGAACCCGTTCGCCAGGGTCGACTCTCTATATGTACCTGGAATGGTGCAGGTCTATGCCGGGAAGCAGAGATCCTACGGCGCGCCGCATCTGTTCGCCATTGCTGAAGAAGCCTTTGCGTACGTCTGCCCCGCCATTGCTTTCGTCAATCATTGATGGACGGCGAGATAAATACCACGTGCTAACACTCGGCAGAGACATGTTGCGGGACGACAAGAACCAGACCATTGTCGTTTCTGGTGAATCCGGAGCAGGTAAAACTGTCAGCGCCAAATACATCATGCGATATTTTGCGACCCGAGAGTCGCCCGACAACCCCGGCAAGCGGAGAGGCAAAGCAGACTCCATGAGCGAGACAGAAGAGCAGATCCTGGCAACCAATCCCATCATGGAAGCCTTTGGTAACGCGAAAACCACCCGAAACGACAACTCCTCCCGCTTCGGTAAATATATCGAGATCATGTTCAACAAGGAGACAGATATCACAGGTGCAAAGATACGGACATACTTGCTGGAACGGTCACGATTGGTCTTCCAGCCGCTGAAGGAGCGGAACTACCACATCTTCTACCAATTGATCAAGGGAGCGACAGAGGCCGAAACTCAGGAGCTTTCTCTGAAGACTGTAGAAGAATTTAGCTATCTCAACCAAGGTAGCTCTCCCACCATCGATGGTGTGGATGACAAAGCAGAATTCGATGCGACGCGGAAATCGCTGACCACGATTGGTGTTCCACCAGAGACACAATCCCAGCTCTGGCGGTTGCTTGCTGCTCTTTTGCACATTGGAGACATTCAAATTACAGCCACCCGTACCGACTCTGCACTGGACCCTGCCGAGCCTTCCCTGGTGAAGGCCTGTGACCTACTCGGTATCAACGCGGCCAATTTCGCCAAATGGACGGTCAAGAAGCAGCTGATCACGCGAGGCGAAAAGATTGTATCAAATCTCACCAAGCAGGCCGCTGTAGTTGTTCGGGATTCCGTGGCCAAGTTCATCTATTCGAGTTTGTTCGACTGGCTCGTTGAGCGTACCAATGAGAGTCTCGCCACAGAAGAAGTCATTGCAAATGCCAAGACGTTCATTGGTGTGCTTGACATCTATGGATTCGAACACTTTGCGAAAAATTCTTTCGAACAATTCTGTATCAACTACGCAAACGAGAAGCTGCAGCAAGAGTTCAACCAGCACGTCTTCAAGCTAGAGCAAGAGGAATATCTCCGGGAAGAGATCGACTGGACATTCATTGACTTTGCGGACAACCAAAAATGTATCGATTTGATCGAAGGCAAGCTCGGGGTGCTAGCTTTGCTGGATGAAGAATCGCGTCTCCCCATGGGATCAGACGACCAATTCGTCACAAAGCTGCACCATAACTTCTTTGGCGATAACAAGCATGAATTCTACCAAAAGCCCCGTTTCGGAAAGTCAGCATTTACCGTCAAGCACTATGCTGTCCCAGTTACTTATGAGTCTGAGGGTTTCATTGAGAAGAACCGAGACACCGTGCCAGACGAGCATATGGAAGTCCTCAAGGCCTCTAGCAACAGGTTCTTGATACAGGTTCTGGACACCGCAGCAGCAATCCGCGACAAGGAAAACGCAGCCACCGCCTCAGCGAAATCCGCCGCTCCGGGCAGAAGGGTCGCTTCGACCCGAAAGCCGACTCTCGGTGGTATCTTCAAGTCATCCCTTATCGAGCTCATGAACACCATCAACTCTACAGATGTCCACTACATTCGATGTATCAAGCCCAACGAAGCCAAGGAGGCGTGGAAGTTTGAAGGCCCTATGGTCCTCAACCAGCTTCGAGCTTGTGGTGTTCTCGAGACGGTCCGCATCTCTTGCGCCGGTTACCCGACGCGATGGACCTACGAGGAATTCGCCATGCGCTACTACATGCTGACGCCGTCATCGTCTTGGACACCGGAAATTCGCAACATGGCCAAGGCTATCCTCCATAAGGCTCTAGGTGATGGCAAGAATGATGGCACCGACAAGTACCAGATGGGTCTTACCAAGATCTTCTTCCGGGCTGGTATGCTTGCGTTCCTTGAGAACTTGCGCTCGGCACGATTGAACGATGCTGCTATCATGATTCAAAAGAATCTCCGAGCCAAGTACTACCGCCGTGTATATCTGGAGATGCGCGAAGCTATCATCGCTGTTCAATCTCTGGCTCGTGGATACATCACCCGAGAACGTGCAGAAGAGGCCAGGCAGGTCAAGGCCGCAACGACCATTCAGCGTGTGTGGCGCGGTACTAAGGACAGGAAACGATTCCACGTGGTTAGAAACTCGGTCATATTGTTCCAAGCTGCCGCGAAAGGTTATCTTTGCCGGAAGAATATTCTCGACAAACGACTTGGAGATGCCGCACGTATCATTCAGCGTTCCTGGAGGTCTCAGCGGCAACTTCGTGCTTGGAGACAATACAGGAAGAAGATTGTCCTCATCCAGGGTTTGTGGAGAGGAAAGAAGGCTCGCAGGGAGTACAAGACCCTCCGTGCCGAGGCTCGCGATCTCAAGAACATTTCCTACAAGCTGGAGAACAAGGTCGTCGAACTCACACAGAATCTGGGTTCGATGCGGCAAGAAAACAAGTCCCTCAAGCAGCAGGTCGAGAACTACGAAGGCCAGATCAAGTCGTACAAGGAACGAAGCCGTGCTTTGGAGAACCGACAAAAGGAGCTCCAGGCAGAGGCCAATCAAGCTGGTATCACCGCTGCCAAGTTGAGTGCGATAGAGGAAGAGTTTAAGAAGCTCCAGACCAATTATGACGAGAGCAACTCGAAGATCCGCCACCTGCAGGAGGAGGAGAAGCAGCTGCGCACGTCCCTCAAGCAGACCTCAGACGATCTCGAGTCAGCTAAGCGGAGAAGCAACATTACGGAAACCGAAAAGCTATCTTTGCGCCAACAGCTCACCGAGCTGCAAGAGCAAGTCGAGGTTATGAAGCGATCCGGACCGATCAACGTTGGACATCTCGAAAACGGACACACCCCAATGGCGGCGAGCCTCATCAACCTCGTTTCATCGAAGAAGCCTAAGAGGCGAAGTGCTGGACCCGACACACGCGACTTGGACCGCTTCAGCCAGACCTACAACCCGCGCCCTGTCTCCATGGCTGTCGGCTCTACTGTCCACCGCCCCAACCTTTCTGGCTCAACATTTAACAACAACTTGGACAATGTCGAGCTTGAGCTGGAGAACATTCTTGGTGACGAAGACAACCTTAACGATGAAGTCACCCTCGGCTTGATCAAGAATCTCAAGATCCCGTCACCTACGACAACTCCTCCTCCCACGGACAAAGAGGTGCTCTTCCCCGCTTACCTCATCAACCTCGTCACTTCCGAGATGTGGAACAACGGCTTCGTTAAGGAATCTGAACGTTTCCTTGCGAACGTTATGCAGTCGATCCAGCAGGAGGTTATGCAGCACGATGGCGATGAGGCTGTCAATCCCGGTGCTTTCTGGTTGTCCAACGTCCATGAGATGCTTTCATTCGTCTTCCTCGCCGAAGACTGGTACGAGCAGCAGAAGACGGACAACTACGAGTATGACCGTTTGTTAGAGATCGTTAAGCACGATTTGGAGAGCCTTGAGTTCAACATCTACCACACCTGGATGAAGGTCCTCAAGAAGAAGCTTCACAAGATGATCATCCCTGCTATCATCGAATCACAATCCTTGCCCGGTTTCGTTACGAACGAGAGCAACCGCTTCCTCGGCAAGCTTCTTCAGAGCAACAACTCTCCTGCTTACAGCATGGATAATCTGCTCAGCCTGCTGAACAACGTCTACAAGGCCATGAAGGCGTACTACCTCGAAGACTCAATCATCACCCGGACGTTCAGCGAGCTCCTTAGACTCGTCGGTGTTACTGCCTTCAACGACTTGCTCATGAGGCGCAACTTCCTCTCCTGGAAGCGTGGTCTTCAGATCAACTACAACATCACTCGTATTGAGGAATGGTGCAAGTCCCACGACATGCCAGAAGGTACCCTCCAGCTGGAGCACTTGATGCAGGCCACCAAGTTGCTGCAATTGAAGAAGGCTACCTTGAACGACATCGAGATCATTCAGGACATTTGCTGGATGTTGTCGCCCAACCAGATCCAGAAGTTGCTCAACCAGTACCTTGTCGCAGACTACGAACAGCCGATCAACGGCGAGATCATGAAGGCTGTCGCTTCCCGGGTGACTGAGAAGAGCGACGTCCTGCTGTTGACGGCAGTGGACATGGAGGACTCCGGTCCCTATGAGATTGCTGAGCCCAGGGTCATCACAGCTTTGGAGACCTACACCCCTTCTTGTAAGTTCTTTGACACCATGCACAATAGTTCATAGCTAACTATCGTTCCAGGGCTGCAAACCCCTCGCCTGAAGCGCCTCGCCGAGATAGTATCTCAGCAGGCCATCGCGCAGCAAGAGAAGATGGAGTTTGAGCACGTCAACGGCGATATCATCAACGGGCAGCCCATGATCGAGGAGGAAGTAGCTGCATAGACTGGCTGGCTTGCTTGCATTTGAGCTGTGATTTTCCGGCGCTTTCCAATCCTCTAGACATCCATCACGCGACGACGAATACCTATCTATAGTTGTATGGCGGTCTGCTTGACTGCGGTTTGACATGGTTTCACGGGGCTGGGCACGGGGCGTCGAGCTGAGCTGAGCTGGACCGTTCCGAACATGTTGGGTATGTAATGTGGAATTTGTTTGATCAGACATTCTTGGGGCGAGAGGGTCATGATGTGAGACAGGTATCTGGGAGGGGTGGGGGAAGCGGCTTTGCGCCGATGGCTGGCATCGCGGGTGCCGGGTTTTTTGTGCATATGTTTTGGTGTGAGTAGCGTTTATGAATGTGAACGTATGGTTCGCCTTGAATGAGACAGAACGCGTGGGCGTGATGATGGGACATGACAAACCCTGCCAAACCGTTTCACAGTGCTGAGACAAGAGTCTGAACATATTTCGCCTACGTAGTTGCTGGACCTCAGCTTAGGTAATGGTAGCGAAACCACTCCACGCCTCAACACCACTCAACACTTCAACACACAACAAAATGCCGCCAATGTTTACCCTAGTGCGACAGAATGTGTTCTCGCTTCTATATTGCGTTGCAATGTCACAGTCGTAAAGACTGTTGCGTGATAGGTCACTTGGGCAAGAGTGTTTGGCGGTGAGTTCATCCTTGGCGGAACTAGCACCCACGATTTCCCTATTCAGCTACCTTTAGCGGATGCCACTTCTCTACCACGACACCAGTCTTCCAGCAGATTCGACCCTCCAGCTGTCTCTTATTCTTTGACCTCTCACGCTTGTAGTCAGCTGCGCCATACATGCACACAGTCCGTAGCATTGTTTGCGTCGTCAGCTGTAGAGGCGCGGGTCACTTGTGCCGACAGTGGAGTAGCATCACGTATGCTGAGCCACGCTACATTCCATAAGACGTGACCGCGAGAACAGCATCCAAGGCGACATCCAAATCCATCAACATACTGCCTGTCAGGTTGTTTTCTGTCACTGAGCTGTCACTTTCGAAAATCGTTTGCAGTGGCAACGTGTGCCAGCGCGTCAGCTGCCCATGATGACAGGCTCAACAGAGCTACTTGAATGCCCGCTATGCGACTTTACTGTCCTTCCGACGGATGACTATATTATTCAGCTGCATTTCGAGCAGGTGCACACAACGGATTCACCTTTCAGAATAGAAGATGATCCGGAGGACGAGCACCCACCGCCGCTGCCTAGAAGACCTCGCACTGCGCTTTCCACAACCGACGCACAGCTCACACCTGCCTCCGACGAAGACCAAAACACGGTGGAGTGCCCTGAACCCGACTGCGGCGAATCTATCCCACTCAGCGACTTCAACGAACATCTCGACTACCACGCCGCAGAATCATTATCATTTGACGAGACTACTGGAGAGTATCGTTCCAAGAACAGAGCTAAAATGCATGGCCCAAAGCCCAGTGCTCACCATGCGGGATCTTCCAAACCTTCATTCCTAGAGCACAACTTAAACATCGAGTTGCCGGACGCTCTGCGGCGACACAATGACCATGCGCGCAGGTCCAAGAAGAGAGGCCAGCGCGGCAGAAGCGACACGATGAGCAGTGAGAAGAGTACTCTGTCGCGCAGCATCCAGACGTTCAACCCATTTGCCCAGCCTAACAGGGTCAAGCCTCCTTCCAGCAACTGTCGTCTTGGGGTGCGTATATCACTACCTCAATTGTAGCACACACTAATTGTGACATACAGCGCGCTGAGCTCGGTCCGTATGCGTGGGAAGACCGTATGCCAAAATGGCTTCATGACCAGCTTGCCGCCGGCCCCAAAATAACTCTCGTGAACCGCATTGGTCGTGACGGCCGCCTCATCAAACAGGAAAGTGTACAAAACGAAACGCCCGGAATCATTCCCATTCTGGCTCAGCTATCAGCTCTGGACCGCACCGTCAAGGAAGCTTACTACTGCCATCCTTCCACGCTCCATATTGGCAAGACACCGAAGGAGGGCGGCTTCTGTGGCTATCGCAACATCCAGATGCTCTTTTCGTATATCCAAGGCTCAAGGGCCCAGGGACATAAGGACTTCCCGGGCCGTACACCGGGAATTTTGAAGCTTCAGGATCTGATTGAGAGGGCTTGGGACAAGGGAATCAACACTATTGGTCGGCAGCAAACGGGCGGAATCCGCGACACTAGGAAGTACATCGGTACTCCAGAGGTAGGTTGAGGATAGCGCGTTTGATGGGACTCGCTGACATAGCGCAGGCTCAAGCTCTTTTCCTTTCCGCTGAGATCGACTGTGCCGTCCAAATGTTCAGCGACAATCGAGATGGTTCGATCGAAGCTCATGACAGCCTACTTGCAGCTATCGAGAGATACTTCGCACAAGCAGCCGTCAGCGACGGATCAAACGTCTACAAGACCCTCTTACCGCCCATATATCTCCAGCAACCCGGACACTCTATCACAATTGTCGGCTTTGAGCGCCGCCGCGACGGTACAGGCAACTTGATGGTCTTCGATCCTATGTACAGCACTAGTCCGGCGATGCACAAATTGATTGGTCGGAAAGATATCAAGGCACCTAGACCTGAAGTGCTATATGCCTACCGGCGAGTGGCGAAACAGTTGCGAAAGCACGCTGCTTTCGAGATACTCATGTGAGACCCTTTCCGGATAGCACCAGAGACACGTGCTAATTGCGTCCAGGCTCACGGCCCATCCGCCGCTGTTCCCCGTTTGGGATGTAGGAAGCAATCCTGCCCCATCTGACCACAATAGTACCCAGCACTAGCACATCTGCCTTGAGCGTTTATCTTATTGAGATACATCCATGGGTGACTATCATGATCGAATTGATCGGCGCAATATACCCTTTCGTCACTGCTCTCTCATCTGCTCCTACTTCCTTGTTTCGATTGCGTGCTAAAAATTAATACTACAGGTTCTTCGTCAGTTTCCAGATCTCCGGTACCTCTATGCATTCTTTCGCTCGAAGACCCTTGGTTTCGATGTCTATCCAGAAGACCATTTCCTACGTAGCTTTCCGTGGCAACAGTATGGCGGTCTCTGGGTTGTCGATGATGCTCGTTTTGCTCGCTCAGTAGAATTGAATCCCCTCGCTACTCAATCTCTTCGCCGAATTACCAGCGAAGGTGCCTCGAAATCCTCAACTGCTTCAAGCAACACCAATTCTTTCATCACATGTGTTAGCGATTCTTTCCACCAGAGACCACCGACAGCTCCACACAGCTCACCGCAGGGAGATTTGATCCAAAATCCATCATGGGTGTCTTCAGTTAACGCATGGTTGCCTAATTGGATGGGCTTGATGCCTAACCGTGGTGGCATGGATCTTGCCCCGTTGCTCGACATGGTAGGCATGCACACTGATACATCTGAGATGGAAACACCTCCTACTCAGCGGACTCACACCAAGCTCTCTCTACTGACTGAGGTCGGACGCCGATACCCAGGATACCCGAGCGCACTTTCGCCGACTTCCGACGCAAAGCAGCTGTACCCATCACCAAATTCTGAGGCTGGATCTGGGCTCGCGACACCCCGATCTACAACGCCCGTTTCCAATTCCATGAAGTTTGTGAGTCCCCCGAGCCTCATGTGTATCGATAGCCCCGGTATCTCAGGCCGGTCTCATCGCTTGTCCACGTACCGAGCCCCGGGTGCCGAGGCGAGCAAGAATCTAGAATGCGAAGAACTCCTGAAGGCAGGCATCATCACGGACCACGACATGTGGAGCAATCACTACCAGGCCTAGAAGGGCTGGACCAACATGACTTTTGTCCCAGAAACCAGAGTCGGCGGTGTGCCATCACGCAGTTCCACACCTAGCAGCGCTCACCGTTCATCGTCGATTGTTTCGATCAGCCCAACAAGCCCAACAGGCCCAGTGTCCCCCCGAACCGCGATGCTCAAAATCATTACCGCTAAACAAGCTTTTCAGAATCTCTCCCACCAGCCTTCAGTGTCTCCTCCATCGTTTCCGCATCCCTCCTTCCCAAATCTGTCGCCACCATCACCTTACATGGGACCTTCGCCTCAACCGGCTATCCAGATCGCCAACGGCTTCGAGACGAGCACTGCGTCCCCGCTTACCGCTTCCGGAAGTCTACTGTTGTATACGAGCAATCGCAATGTGGACAGCGGACTGCTAGCTGTGAAGCCTCTTAGCGAGGCTCAAGTTGCTGAGTACAGATTCTGGAGGCCATGTGGTCGGAGGGCCTGCGCGTTTGGATGTGGAGATGGGAGTGAAGGGGAGAACAGAGCGGCGAGAAGGCTGTTTCGGAGTGTGGAGGAGATTAGGGAGGAGATTAGGGAGGAGGAAGAGGATGATGATAAGGGTGAGAAAGAGAGGGAGTGGAAGATGAAGGAGGAAGAGGAAGGTGTGAGGGTTGTACTGGAGAGTGATGGGGAGGAGGTTGTGGAGATTAGGGTGTGAGAAAGTGAAGGGACTATGGTGAATGAGAGTTTGAAGTTGTGGTTGGGTGCAAATGCGCTCACGATTGTTTTTTGTAATTCTCAGTTTTTTAGTTTTTTTTTCTTTTCCTTCTTGACATTGATGCGAAGCAGGCTACCAGGCCACAGTTCGTCGGAGCTTTTGTTCATCATCTCGAAGTCGAAAGGGAGGAAGGAGATGATCCACAGTGGTTGACAACAAAAATCCGAGCTTCAAGCGAGTTACTACAGGATCTAGTGAAAGGCTATAGTCGGACAGTCATGTTATAGAGCAAGTTACTACACAATTGGGTGTGCGCAATGGTTTTGACATCGGCCATGATGATCCGTACGAAATAGCTATCATACAGGTTCGCTGACTACTATTCTAGAAACAGCAGGTCGATACTTAGGCCGCTCCGCGTCTAGTATCGTACCAGGCATGGTATCTTCCCACGTCGTCCCCAGGGCACTATCATGAACCTCTGGCAATGCTTCCTCCGTGGAGAACGATAGCCACCAGTACCTCACCCCCACGCGCTTCTATCGCCTAGTCACCCAATTCAGCCCCACAGCACATAGATCTTATGGTGCTTGATCTCCTCTGTCACTTGGCGCGGGCTTTGGACTGGGAATTTTCGGCCATCAGTTGGGGTGATGCGAAGCGCATACGGATGATTCTCTCGATTTGGCCTTGGCAGCTTCGGGTAGAGCGACATGCTTAGTTGACGCGGCGCGCCAGGTCCAGGGAGATTGAATGGGATGCCCTGCACCACGGCGAGGGCCCGGAGTATGCGGCCGCAATCGTTAACCGCGCGTTTAGCACCGCTTAGTTCTGCCGACATCAAACCTAGCGCCTGCAGTGCGGTGGAAAGACTTATTTTTGTAGATGAGAGACGGATGCTCGGGTGGACACGGTCAGTACCTGACATACCTCGGTACCATATTCCATCGCCCCACCTTACAGAACTCCACCTTCGCAGAATCACAGTCGTCAACACCACGTGCATATTAAAAATGCGAGTCCATAGATTCCACATCCAGCTCTGATTTGCCATAATCTTCTGTTCGAAATCAGAAAAGAGTCCAACAACGTCAACATCCCATCAGACATGTGCCTTGACGCAATCGACTCAGCCCCCCGGACCTGAGTCGGTAAACCTCACTGATACGAGGGTAGTTGCCACACGATCACATGTTCTAGCACCAGTCGTATAATATCTTCCACGGTCTAAAAATGTTGCAAAGAGATTGGGCTGAAGCTTTCTACAAGTAACGAGGCGCTCGATTATTACGGTCTACTGTGCTGCGCATGATGGGGAATGTGAGCATAGCGTTTGAAAATGTAGGATACATTTGAAGAGTGCGGAAAAAGCTTAGGAGGGCATACGAGGTCTTGGTAGTCTTGGTACCTATGGTACACAGCACAAGATAATTTGACAAGGCTGTCACGGCGAGGCTATGTTGGTAGACCTCAGTACCGATGCGTGGAGATGCCGAGGGGTAGGTATTTTAGGCCGTATACGTACAGTGAATGCATATAGAAGTAAAGGTGCACAAGTACCTCCTTCGCTCCCAGCGGCCACCCCTTCACTACCACCAGCCATGCCCCACACTCCCAACACCGCGCTCCGCGAGAAACAGCGTTCAGCCGCTGGGTTTCTCACCTTCGGTTTTATTCTCGACACCGTATCTTGGGCTCTGTTTGGTTATCTCATCCACCTCGTCCACAAAGAAACCGACGCCTACTACGCCGCACTCCAGGTAAGCAAATCGCCACGTCCAAAGGTGGCATCTCTTTTTGCAACGAAAGGAAAAAATCTTCAACTCTTCCCTTCACCGCAAACGCATCGCATCCCACCGCACACTAACCTTCCCCCTTAGGCATGTGACTCCCCCAACCCAAGCCCTTCATCCTGCAACCTTGACCCCCGTACCCACTCCCTCCCCTGGGCCCTCACCCTCACCCTCCCCCCACTCATCTTCTCCTCCCTCACGGTTCCTATTGCGCTCGCTCTCGCCCTGCAGAAACGTCTGCACCCCGTGCTCATACTCTGCGTCGCCGTGCCTTCTTTCTGCCTCTGGATTTCTCTCGGCATCCTCAACGCGCTCAGCTCCGATCCGTACTTGACCGAAAATATGAATCCCATGCCCGTGGACAAATGGATGCAAGGTGTTGCGGGGATGCAGTGCGCCAGCGGCGCAGCCTGGCTTATAGGCATGAGTATGGCGGCAAGGTGGGTGCATGTGCATAACCAGGAGAAGTGGGCGACGAGGTGGATGGAAGAGCGGGCGAGGAGCATGGAGGGCACAGGGCTGCCGCCGTATAATGTGTGAGAGAGGGAGCTATCCGGCATTGTTGTTTGGTTCTCGCGGCGCAAACAGTGGATTCTGATAAACGATGACGAAGGGGCCGCGAAAGTACTACGGAGGTCTACCTGAAATGTCGACGCGAAAGCGGAGAGTACACACCACTAATGTATAATGCAATGTCTCATATGTAACAAGTTCGGGGGTTAGATTGATATTCAGTTCTCTAGCCTGCATCATGAGAAGAAAATGCATGCTATCAAAGCCATCACCAACAGCATCGTATCAACACTGAAAACCCGAATTCCAGCTCCTCTTGTATACCGAATCTCTCGTACAGTGTAACAGGCTCCGTAAGGGGTAGGTTCTAACCTTAAAGGCAGCCCATTACTCGCCGTCGGTATATCATAATACGCTTGCGTCGTAGTAGCCGCCGTCTGCAAATATCTCTGACCAACGTTCGAACAGAACGCTGCTCCGAGCACCGGATCCTTGTTGTCGCCATTTCCTGACAACAAAGAAGCTAGATTGATGTATCCCTGCTGTCCAAAATAGTCTCTACAATAGTTCGCCGCATCGTCAAACCGCCCGATAGCTTGCGTTGGTACTGAGACGTATTGCTCGCCAGAGGACTTGTATGTAGGATCGTAGGTCGATGCGCGGGAAATAGAGCAGTCAACTGATGTGGTTGTAATGGTGTAGCATGCACATGAAATTTGCTGCGAGGCGGGGAGTGCGTAGAAGGAAGGTGTCGCAGAGGCGCAGGAATTTAAGATAGATGCGTAGTCGGTGCAGGCGGCATATGATGATGCAGGGAGCGTCTTTGTTGGCTGGACTGAGTAGAGTTAGAGAGGGGAGTGTTTTGGATATAGAGCAAGGACCTACATCCGACGTCTTTGGATGTACACGCTTGGTAAACACTCTCTGGGACACTGACGCCTTCATCCGATGAACTTGGTGTGCAGGTCGGCGAGGATAGAATAACTTCGACTATTCTTTCAATGGAAGGCTTTTCACTTGTGATGTTTGTGCCGTTGAAGCTGAGTTCCAAAGGCCCGAAAGTATCTTGCACCTGCTCGATCGCAGGAAGATATCCGTCGCTGAGTGGCGCGTAGTAAGAATCACCACCACTGGAGCCTCCGGCGCCGGAGTCTCCATCATCAGGCTCATCAGGGCTACCTGATCCGCCACCTGGTCGAGATCCGGGGCGCAATCCAGAGCCACCACTGCTTCCACCCCGATTACCACTGCTACTACTACCGCCTGCCCGAGTTAGTATCTCATCTTGAGAAGAGCGATGGTGAGAAATATACCCCCACTGCTGCTACTGCTACCTCGATTTCCACTTCCGCTGCTGCCGCTACTGCTTCCGCCACTACTACCCCCTCGACTTCCACCTCCGCTACTCCCTCCACTGCTACCACCTCCGCCGCCGCTCCCACCTCCTCCAGCTGCAAACACCAGCTCAACACTGGACAAGAACGCAAAGAATGTGACAGCGCTGAAATTTCGCATCCTGAGTAGCTTATGACCACCACCAAGCCGCACAAAGCAAGCATATATACTATCAGTTGCCGTGCGAGGCTCATTCACTCACACTTCATACATAGCCGCAACTAGGACTCCAGGGCGGAAGTCCGTGCGCGCTTATACCAACTGATGATGAACGGGCCGTTTCACGTGACTTAGGCGTACCATATTGGGCTGTGTCGTAGGCGGCTGATGCTAGTAAGTGGTCTGGGCACAAGGCGGATGTAAGGCTCCCCTTATGGTGGAATCAGCTGGGAGGGGTCGGGTGGCGGTTTGGTTCACCGGTGTGGTGTCTCAAGTTGGTGATTGAATCAAACGATTGATTGCAGACCTATGAGCGACCCTTGTAGTCCCATTGTTGCCCCCAAATATCCATCACTGTATCCCGGGAGTTCCTTTGACATTTTCTCGTTCTTCATGCCAATCATCGCAGCATCACAGCGCCATATGCATTGGATGCCATGTGAATTAGCTCGCAGCTCATGTCACAGGATTCGACGATAGAATCGGGAGTCGGGGCCCGTCCCTCGATGTGAGCATCCAGGGTAATCTCAATCTTTGAGGTTTCAACCATGCAGTGTGGTCTGAGTTTACTAGATGATCGGTTGAACGCGAAATTTTCAACTTCTCATGTTTGCCACATCAGAGGGACCCTCACTACGAGTAACGTAGCGACTCACCCACAGCATCCTTAGATAGCATGCATATGATGCTGAAACAGCTAAGTGGGCGAATCAAAGCAAAGCTTTACTTTCCGAAGAGCATACGCCTCAGGCCCGGAAAAGGGCCGATACCGCATTCGAAGTTTTGTGATCTACTGGAATTGCTCTTAAATCCGAATTTACCAAGCCGCCTAGATTAACCCATACTAACTTCATGTATGGGCGTATTGATACTGGTGTCTTCAAGTTCGTCCGGAGTGCTTGTCCGGCAACCGGGTCTGCCGAAGTGGGAAAGATACACCAGACAATCTTGTGCAAATGCTGAGGAATCTCTTCTTCGTTGTGCACTTTCGTCTCGGGATTTTGAAGGATTCGAGAGACTCGTTGTAAAAAGTGATTGTACCAGCGTCATGTCCCAGAGATGGGGACGCGCATATAAAATTGAAACATCTACTCTGTTAGGAGGCAGCCTCTGTGGAATGATCTGAATATCTATCGTCAAACAGAAAATTCACCGCACTATCTACAATTACCAGGCAGTCAAGCTCCACTATGTCTGATCCTTTTAATCCCTACGCAGCAGAGCATGCAGCCCCTGCCGGTCCAGGCGACGCTCGTCCAACGGCCTTCCAAATCGTGAAAGACGAAGGCCGTGTCGGAAAGCTTTCAGACAAGGTCATCTTCATCACGGGTGCATCTTCAGGCCTTGGAATAGAGACCGCTCGGGCTCTTCATGAGACGGGAGCGAAGCTGTACCTTGGTGTACGAGACCTGGAGAAGGGAAAGAAAGTCGTGGATGATATCCTGAGCAAGAGCACGATAAACGGAGACATAGAGCTTCTCCAAATTGGACTTGACTCGCTTGAGTCTGTGCGGAAGGCGGCGGAGGAGTTCAAGACGAGGAGCGGCAAGTTGAACATCTTGATCAACAACGCTGGTAAGCAAATCGCCCCGAGACATCGTTCACACGCTTCCTCGAGACTAAACACCGCTGTTGCAGGCATCATGGCTCTGCCCCATCGCACCCTCACCCAGGACGGCCACGAAGCCCAATTCGCAACAAATCACCTCGCCCACTTCCTCCTCTTCCAGCTTCTAAAGCCACTGCTCCTATCCTCAGCCTCCCCAGCCTTCTCCTCCCGCGTCGTAGCCCTGTCTTCCCTCTCCCATCGCGTCGGCACAATTAACTTTGACGACCTCACCCTAAAGGACAACTACCACCCCTTCCTCGCCTACGGCCAGTCCAAACTCGCCAATCTCTGGATGGCAAACCACATCACGCGACTTTACGCTCCACAGAACCTGTTTGCTAATGCAGTGCACCCCGGTGTCATCTTCACACCGCTGGTGAAGCACATGGATGCGGCCGAGTTGGAGGAGGTCAGACAGGATGAGGAGAAGATGAAGGGCATCAAGAGCGTGGAGCAGGGTGCTGCGACGACTGTGTGGGCCGCGGTGGGCAAGTGCTGGGAGGGGAAGGGAGGAAAGTATCTGGAGAATGTGAGGGTGAGTCCTCCCGCGCCGGAAGACGCAGATTTTATTGTTGAAGGATACTCAAAGTTGGCGTATGATGAGGCGGGGGAAAAGAAGCTTTGGGAGACTAGCAATGCGCTGGTTGGATTTGAAGACTAGAGAGTGCAGGGCAAACAAAGAGTAGTAGCAGGAGGCTAGGGTTCTTATGGCAAACTTAAATAAATCAAACTCAGATAAGGCGACACCATCTCGTTGCAAGCAGGTCCAGTAATTGATAGGCTAAAACTTTTCGCTATTTGGTAGTTCTGGCATCTATACGCCACTCGTCTATTGCGAAGGAGAAGAGAAAAGTTCCCCATGCATGCGCTACTCCTCCCCGCTACTCCCATAGTCAACCTCATCCTCCACCTTAACCCATTGACTGAACCCGCGACAGCCCGAAGACTTCACGACGTCCTCATCCGAATCAGTAATGAGCGAAGGGGTTGATGATCGAGAACGCGTCCCGGCAGCAAGTGTATCCGACGATGTAGTCGATGGGGTAGGCTGTTGGAACTCTGCAATTTCCACCGTCAGCACCTCGGACTCACTCTCCTCCTCAACGATGGAAGTCTTGCGTTTCATGGCGGCGGCACTGGCGAATGATTTGGAAGCCTTGCGCTTCTTTGGCGAGGATGGTTGCACCTCAAATTTAACAGACGAAGGGGTTTCAGGCTCGGAGGACTCGGGAGAAGCGACCTCAGTCTCTGGTGTAGGTTGTTGAACGACCTCATTTGTGGGAGTCGCCCTCCGCGTTTTAGCAGCAGGCTCCTGGATATCCTCGTGAGAAGATGATACTTCGCTCTCCTCGACCTTGCGCTTCGTAGACTGGCTCTTGGGCGGTGGCTTTGGAATGGAGGTGAACGTGTCGTCATCTGAAAGACCCTCATCGCTGTCGCAGATGATCTCCTCGCTTAGGTTTGCTTGCTTCTCCGCAGCGGGAGTCTTCGGCGCAGCGTTCTTGGTCGTAGTTTTCGCCTTCGTCGCCTGCTTAGTCGCCTTCTCAGTAGGCGTGGGGGCTTCCACATGCTTCTTAGGCTTAGCGGTGCTCTTGCTGAGTGCATACCTGTTCTCCGGCTCCACCGTCTTCGTCTCCGTCGAAATCGCCTTTTTAGTAGGAGCCTTCTTAACGGGAAGCTTTGTCTCTGTGTCCGACTCTGTGTCTTCATCGGATGAGTCGTCCTCGTAATCCGACCCCACAACCCTGGTCCCCTTCCTCCGCGTCCCCATGACCCTCTTCTCCCGCCGCGCATTTCGCACCTTGAGCTTTCTCTGATCGGTCTTAGAAAGCTCAATCTTAGGACGAACCATCCGATGCACACCAGTATACTGCCCAGTCAGCGGGGCAATGCTGCCGGCATCATATGGATTGTATTCGGGCGGTGGAAGATCCGTCGGAGACTCATGGGTCACTTCCACGACACCCGTCTTCTCATCCTTGTTCAGCAGGTCCCACACCGCAGGCAATTGCCAAGCGACCCGGGAGAGATTAGGCGCCCGCAGGTTCTTGTGTTCCATACTCTTCTTTAGGAGGCCGACAAGCTCTTCTAGAGCGTTTTCTACGGGCATGATCTTACAAGCAGCGTGGGCGTCGAGGTCCTGAGAATGCACCTCGGACACGTCGAGCAGCCAGGTGTCCTTCTTGTTCGCAGGATCGTCGGCGAACCAGAACAGCCGCATGTCGGTGTGCGGGCAGAGCGCCACGGAGGTCATGACGTTGTCGTGCATGTTGCGGTTGTGATGCTGCTCACACGGGCGTCTATCGTTTCGACGACGCTGCTTAAAGCACGCCGCGCAGTCGCGGATGGCCTGCTTGCGGGCTGCATCTTCGCGTGCGCGCTCGGCCTTCTGGCGACCCGCCTCCATAGCAGCGACGAGGAAAGCCTGCACGTCAATCTCAGACGCATACGGCACGCTCAGTGGGCCATCCCGACCAGGCCGATATGACCCTCCGTTGATCATGGCCAGACGACCGGGATCGATGTAGAACTTGCGGTCCAGCTTGGCCAGTTGGATCTCCACCATCTCCTGCTTCTGCGCCTCCGTGATTTCTTCTACACCATCATACTTGATCTCCTTGACCAGGTCGACGATGTCGTACAGCCTGGCGCCCTGCGTGGGGCGCTCTGCCTCTGTGCGCTTCTCCGCTTCGTGGGCCCACCACTGGCGCTCGATCTCGGCGTCGGAAGCGACTTCGACGGCTGCGCGGCGGCCGACTTGGAGGTCGAAGTTCATGGCTAGTATGTTGGTAGTGTTGCTGTGTTATCGCTGTAGATGTAAACTTTGAGAGCTGACTTCCTCGTGCGTGGGTGTTCTTGCTAATCCTTTCCCCCACGTCTGAGGAGAACATATACCCATTACTTTCAATAGACATTGTGACCACAGAACGTTCTCCCCTGTCCGAGCAATTTCCATCTTTCTCTTTCATATCACAATGCGATTGTGAACAGTGTCTACCACGAATAGCGTGCGTCATCCTTTCATATGATTGCTGTTGTTGGGGTGATTGTCCCTCATCGGAGTGTCAGCAGGCCCAACACAGAAGAACAAAGGTACGATTTATCGTCAAGTCCTGAAAGCCGTGCGGTATTCCTCGGGCGTTATGTACTAAGAGTTAGTGTCTCGGTGGTATTCGACGATAGTTGGTTGCACTGGCGTTGCGTTCGCCCAAATTAATAATCTTGTCCACTGGTTAGCCACTTTATATGGAGAGATGCCAGAGTATGCTGAAAAACATAGATTGGTTTTACATGCACGCCAAAGCTTGGAGTGCTCTCTCAAAGCGTGGTCATCCGACTACGCTCGTTCATACAACTCTTGAAACAGATCCAAACGAACGCCAAGCCAATCTAAATATGCTCCCAGACTACATAAGGCGACAAAAGTGTGAATGATACAAGAAGGTACTCCAGTGGTTGTGGCGTCGCACGGACACCGTAGCCTGTACTACCCCAAGGAGAGCCGTGCGGTGTCCAATTCTTGACCTTGCAGCTGTACCAACCCCGGGGGCTCACGCTGGATGCAATCCAACATGGCCAAAGAAGTAACGCAACGGGCGCAAAAGTCCTGTCGAAAGCGACGATTAAATTGTATAAGGTAAATATCCCGGCGTTTACTTCTGGGCCTAAAATGTGGTTTAGGACTTAAAGCTGTCTCGCATGCTTGCGGTGCTAGCACTCACGTTGGTCGTGGGCAGAACCTCCTTGGGCTTGCTGCTCTGGCGGACCTTTGCGATGGCGTACACAATACCGCTAATGAATCCAATGAAGATGGCGGAAACGCTGCCGAAGGTGACGGGAGCGTCAAAGAAGACGAGACCGCTGATGGCGATGGGGAGCTTGTTGAGGGCGCCGACCATAGAGTAGGTGGTGGAGGAGGTGACGCGGACACACCAGGCGGAGGTGTAGGAGATGAAGACGGAGCACATGCCGGAGATGACCATGACAGAAATGACACGGTTACGCAGCTCAGGTGGGAAGCACTTGGCCAGGTTGGCAGAGGACCAGTCTTCGACGAGAAGCGAAGCGATGAGGAGGATAGGGATAGTTAGGAGGTTGTTGTAGTACATGGCTATGATCGTCAGCAGTGTGAATACGAGTAAGAACGAAACAACCTACTGTCAAAATCCTTGAAGTTGGTAAGCTTTATGCGCTTCCTCATGCCGAGAACGTAGGCAGCAGACGCAAAGCAGTTGAGGGCCATCCAGAAGTATCCGGTGTTCAGGGTAGAGACAGCGTCCTTGGAAGCATCGGCCGCTTCGTGGCTAGTCAAAGCGTGCTGGATATCAGCCCAGGCGGCAACGATGGAGCTGAGCACCATCAGGCCGAAGGAGCCCAGGGCCATGGGCGTCACTGAGCCGCCAAACCATAGCACCTCTCCGTATGCGATCAGAATGATGGTCAAGTTCTTAAAGATGGTGTAGACGGGAATCGACAGGTACTTGATCGCCCAGGTGCTCGTGTAGATCATGCCAATGAGGAGGAGAGAGATGGGGAACCCTGGACAAGTTAGACCGGAAGAAGCAGCGGGGTTGGGGCACCATACATTTCTTGGCCTCGTCGCTGTTGAAGTCGCGGTACGTGATGGTCCCAGAGGCCTTCAGCGTGGAGATGACGGCGACGCAGACGACGGACTAGGCGGTGTTAGCGACGTGTCCTCCCAACCGAGTCTGTGGGACGGACCTGGACGGCCAGCAGGAAAAAGTTCAGGTTGAAGTCGACGCCGGAGAGCACGTATTTGTTCGTCGTCGTCATCAGGATGGAGGAGCCGCAGTATGCGAGAATGGCGAACAGCGGGCTCTCGGTGACTGCAGCTGCAGGCGCTCCGTGGGGCCGTTGCGAGGGGCGCACGGTGGGCGAAGGTGCCCTAAACTCCTTGACGGAGGGCATCTCAATGTACTCGTCGTTCTTCTTATCGTCGGCCATTGCGTGTGTCTGGCGGGGGGACTATGCGGCGAGGCTGCGGGATGCGAAGGGTGCGGACGGGAAGTGAGCGGACGCCGCTAGGAAACAGCAGGCAGAAGGCGCGATGGGCGGGTGGCAGGCGCGAGAGGGGTGGAAAGGAGGCTCAGGGTTTCTGAGGTGCGATTGAGATGCGCAAGGAGGCCAGGATGCAACGGGCTTAGGCCCGCTTCCCTCCCAAAGCCAACGTGTTTAATTTTACGCCGAACCCAGAGACGCCCCTGCAGTCGTCAGCCCGCGCCGCCTGCAGCCCTGTCGCCTCGCCTTATTCGTCCCTAGCCGGCAGCCCACCGCAAAACTCCGCCTCAAGACGACATCACTCTCGCACGTTACGCGTATCCCCGCCCACTGTGGACAAGTCTTGGGCCAATCTCCGTCACGTGCCTTGCCGCAGACCCTGGGCTGCTGAGCGGACCCGCGTAGCCTGAATACATTGAATATTCCTACCCTGGCCAGTGCGGACTACACCCAGAAGATGCCTCAGCAGTTAGACTCCAAGGTTGCTGCGATTATAGACCGCGCCAAGGGCGACGAGTCAGACGAAGATGCCCTCATAGCGGAGCTGGAAAATGATTCCGAGTTAGACGCCTTCCGCGAGCAGCGCCGCCAGCAGCTGCACGCAGAGTTTGAGCGAGCCCAGCAGCTGCGCAATAGAGCGCACGGGACCTACGCCGAAGTCAAGGACGAGAAGCAGCTGATGGACATCACCACGTCGACCAAGCTCTGCGTCGTGCACTTCTTCAAGTCAGACTTCCACCGCTGCAGCATCATGGACACCCATCTCGAGGCCCTTGCACCAGCCCACTACGAAGCCCGCATCCTCAGGATCAACGTCGACAACTGTCCGTTCCTCGTCACGAAGCTCAAGATCCAGGTGTTGCCTTGTGTCATTGCTTTCATAGACGGCATCGGAGCGGACAGGATCATTGGCTTCGAGGGTCTCGGACGCACACCCGACAATTTCACCACGAGAGACCTCGAGGCTAGGCTGCTTCGTGCAGGTGTTTTCGAAAGACAGAAGGTCACCAAAGAAGACGAGAGGCAGGCGCCCCGGAGAACCAGGGCAGCACAGGAGGACGAGAATGACGATGACTGGGACTGAGCGAATTGCACTCTGATTCTACTGCATAACTGCTATGTACGCCTAGATATATGCATGTGCATATATCGTACTTGGCTGCGCAACAGATCCGCCTCGGCGAGTCTGGTGCAGCTCGAGACAATAGCAGAGCGCCACGGCTGTTCACGAAAGTCTCACAAATACCCTTTTCCACTGAGCCCGAATAAAGGAGGCGGCATCTTCACGATCATGATGCAATCGTTCTACCTCGCGCATACCAAATGAAATAGGCATTGTGAGCGATACGCGAATCGGCTCCAGCTTTGCTACATAGACATAGACTCACTTGGTGAGTTTGAGAAGTCAACGCCTTCTAGAAATCGCCGCTCCAAAACCACCTACGATTGAGTCTCTCGAAATTGATCTTGTTAAGCTCGACAACCCGTTTTCCAACCACCTACAAACCTCTGCCAATCCCTTGCAAAACTCTCACTCTCCCCCACTCCCCCTCCCGTGCTGAGCCCCGACCGTCTCCCTCTTACCTTCAACAACCCAGATCTCCCCTCCTCTCCAGCATTCCCAACCCTGCCCTCCATCTCCACAATCCGCCACGCCGATCTCCTCTTTGAAAGCACGACGGTATTCAGAGAGCGGTGTCGGTGCAAGATCTACTCCAGCACGACGACGCGGATGCGCGGACAAACAGCCCCGGTATGGGTGCACGCCTGGAAAAGGATGGTGACGGTGATGTTTATGCAGCAGCATCGGTAGCGGCAGGAGCACGAGCAGGAGCAGCAGTAATGGGAGCAGATGGCGCGGAGTGCAGGCGGGATGCGTGGAGATTCCCGGCGGCGGATGTAAATGTCGGTTTCAGACCTGCGGCGCGGGGGCGGGAGGGTGTGCAAGATGAGGTAGGCTATATATGGTGGTGTGGGCGAGCGAGACGCGTAGAGTGATGGGGAGAAGGTGGTAGAAGCAAGGTGGAGGCGGATGTCTGGAGGTGGCATGGTGCGTTTGGGTATGCGTGCGATGATGGACGGACGTGGATTTGGGCGGTGTAGATATAGACTCCATCTGCTTTCTCGACGGTTGTTTGTCGCGGTCATGGTCATGGGTAGACGGGTCGGAGCAGTGCTTGCTTGCTTGCCTGCCTCACGCACCTGCCCAGGCGCAGCATGACTTCTGGAAATGATATCCTATCTCGGTCGTACATCCATATGCATCGTGTCACGACTCCCTCTCCAATCCGCGCCGCTATCCCATACCGCAGCGACTATGCCGCCAACGTGTGCCGCGTCTTGAGGTACTCCTGCCTATACTGGTTCTTTTCCGTCTCCTCCCCGCGGTTCAGCGGCGTCCACTTCGGGTCCTCTTTGAACAGCCGCATGGCATTCGTGAACTGTGCGCAGGAACATTAGCAAACGCTTCCACCTTGCCTTCCCCCATTCGTACACGACTTACATTCTCCTCATCCGTCGTAAACCGATGATATATCCCCGCAGGCATAACAATCAAGTCCCCCTTCTCGAGCCGAATCCTTACCCACTCGTCCCCCTCATTCCGCACATCAAAGTACCCTGCGCCGTTCAATATATACCGTATCTCCTCATCCTCGTGCAGATGCTCGTGGAAGAAGTTTTTGACCTTTTCTTCGTAGGCGGCGCCCATGGTTTGCGGGGAGACGGTGATCTCGTCGCGGTTCTTGTAGGAGCGGGAAGTCGCGATTTCGTCGACATCCGCGACTGATGGGCAGTGCTTGAACAATATGCCGAGTTGTTTGAGGCTGTCTGGGGAAACCTCGCGGCCAGAGTCGTGCGGGGCGCGCTGGTCGCCGGGGAGGTTGTCGTACCAGTAGGCTTTCATTGTGGATGGTTGGATCTTTTGGGCGTGATTTGGTGAGGTAATTTGGGGCCGTGTTCGTGATGCGAGAGCTGTGGGCGCGTTGGCTATAAATTTACTGATAGTTGAGGTTGGGCGTTTGGCCCCGCGAATGGCGTCATCGCGATTTGTTAGGTGTAGAACATGCGAAGTGCGACGGCCGAACTACCTCGAACGGGCAGCCTGATCGGTGCATGCTGAAGTTGCTGCGAACGATTGGTCGGGAAGAAAGTTATTTCTGTTGATCTCATGAAAGTGGCCTTTGAGTAAGCGCTGTACGTCCATAGCAGAGCTAGCAGTCGGATATCGCTTTGGCATTGGCCATGCCGGTATTCTCACCATGCTTGGTACAGTGCAATCCCACCCATGCCCGTTACGATTATCAAAGGGTCCCAGACGTGGATAGTTACGTGTCAACGATCAGAAACTTCAAAGAGGTTGAGTTTTCGGAAGTAGCTTTATTGGTTCACTGTGTAATGCAAGCACGGCCAGGATGGCTGATCTCTGCAGTTTCTTTTGTGCTGGAGGCTGATAATTGACCTAGGTACTCTCGTACTGAATTGGTTGTTAGCACGAGAGCCTTAACCAAGTGTTCTACATCTACCTCTGCATTACACATGCTCGCACTGAATTGGGTTTGGCACCAGGGCCCAGCCGTGGTCCCCGAAGAAGCTCACATTTCTAGGTGACAAGAAACAGTAATTCGTACTCATTAAGAAGGGTATTAATAGGTATCGTATCTAGTAATAGGTGATACAGCGCCAAAGTCTCGCTCATCGCATCCGGATCATGTCGTCTAATGCGGGTAACCAAAAGGGACAACAGTGTTTCAAACACCACTCGCACGCCGAACGCGCACAGCCGAAATGCACAGAAAATTCAAGCCAAACACCGCTAACCCCGTCCCAATGCTTTGTGTGCGCGTGCACGCACGCCTCTGTTGCGCCGGGCCAGACCCCCGTTCCACAGTTCGCGACCCGTCCAACGCGCCTATTCCTATTTCCGTCCCAACTTCGCCCGCATTGCCAGGTGCGAGTACACCCAACCTCCGCCAAGCGCGAGCAGCACGCCTAGCCAGTCTCTCGGGCTCAGGATCTTGCCCTCGCTGTACCACCCAAATGACAGAATGAGGATGGACTTGATATGGCTGACGATGTTGAAGGTAAGCGCGGACGTGCGGCCGATGATGAGAAACTGGCTGAGGTTGTATAGGGAGGCCATGATGCCCGAGAGGAAGGCGGAGTAGAGCTTGTCTGCGGGGACGGCACTGAAGTCTGGGATTTTGTCGATGAACGGGATAAAGGGGATAAGCATGAGGACGGAGAGGGGCGCTTGGTTGAGCAGGAGCTGCGGCGGGGAGACGGCGAAGTCTTCAATCTTCTTGCCGATCCAGATTTGGTAGAGGGCCGTAGAGCAGAAGGCCATGGTTGCGACGATGACGCCTTTGAGGGCGGGGCCGGCGGTCTGGTTGATGGTAAAGGAGACGCCAAGGCAGGTGATGAGGATCGAGGCAAGCATCCAGCGGGTCACGGTTTTGCGGAAGAGGATGAAGTTTATGAGGACAACGGTGGGCGTGGTCATGACTTTTGAGAGCTGGTAGAAGCCGATCGAGTTGAAGGTCAGGCTCAGATTGCCGAGCACGACGTAGCCGACGAAGAAGGCGCATACGGGCAGCATGTTCCAGGGATTTAATCGGACGGGTTTGAAGGCGCGGAAAGGTCCTTTGGTCGATATGAAGAGTACGAGGCCGGTCGCAGTGAAGTGCCAGCCTACCACCATGAGCTGGCAATTCTTGAGCTGTACATCTTCGAATGTTCTGGTTCACAAGTCAGATCCTCCCTCTAGCCGTTGTACGTATATTCGTACCGCTTGCTCAGGAACACGAGGCCGAGGGTGGAGATGGTGTTGAGGAAGATCCACACGCTCGTTATGAGCTTCTCCTTGAGGGGTATCTCCACCGGCTCCTCGGGAGCCTCGTACTTGGGCAGTTCCTCTAATTCCTGCGATTCTCGCGGGTCCATGTTGTCGACAAGGCCCTCGATAGAGGGGCGCTTCTCCGCAGCTGCTCAAGCGTCAGCGAGGGTTGCGCGTCGCAAACGGAGCCACGGTCTCGTCAGGGTCGCATACCCATTTCAGGCGGCGGTCGATTTGGCGGTAGGGCGAGCGACGAGCAGCAGCGCGTCTATGCAACCATACTCGGTCGTCTAGCTGGCGGCGAAGGGTGGGAGGCGGTGCGATGCAGCGAGCGAGGGAGGCAGGGGCGGAGGTACGCGGTGCTGTGCCGGATATGTGACCGCAATTCCACGGAGGAGGGACAGGGTAGGCGACGCGAAGGCCACAAAAGGGTGCGCAAGCCAAGCCACCCGAGCGGATGGTTGTAGGTGAGAGCACCAGCGTCGTGCTGCTGGTTGCCGTTAAGGATTTGGCGGAGCAATTTGGCAGCGGCCTTGCCACGGTTACTCGCCGAGCGATGAGACTGGACAGCGGCGCACCGCCACAACGGCAGCCGGCGGCGTACAATTCTAGAAACGGCTTCGCACGTAACATCCCTGCGTCGATCACCCATGCAGATAGGGATTCAAGAAGTCCATGTTCGTTGTGGGATTCACTTCTCCAGTGCGCGTCTTCAGTTCACGTCCTCGCGGTCTTCGCGACCTTTGCGACTTCGTCCTCTCGACTGTTTCCGTCATCACGTTGAGGTGCATGATGTCGTAGACTGAGCCTACTAGGGTCCAGCAGGCAGGAGTACGCGGGATAGCGTGGCGGGAATGCAATGACATCCGAAAATCGGGAACACTTGTCGCGTACTCTTCAGGGCCCATACTTGGTGTCGTGGATGAACTTGGCGGGTTACTAGCAGCCTCGTGAAGACCAGCAATGTACTACCACGTTCAGATTCTGAATGCGTATAGTAGCTCAAGTGCCCTCACGGTCAATTATCGACAATGCGATCTACGAAACAATGTATATCCAGCCTTAACGTTCCCATGAGAGCCTGGACGCAAGCAAGCTGTCACGACGAATCGGGCCATGTGGACATGTCCTCTGGGCATCAGCAGCCGTATAGTTGACGCAAGCTATTCTATACTATGCTCTAGTACTAATGCAAGTCGGTGCCCCGATCAAACAGCAACACCAACCTCTCCATCCGAAACGGCAATGATGAAGTTGCTCACATCCTCGCAACGCTCCTCCAACACCCACTCCAGCGTTTGCACCCAAGTCTCCCCATTGTTCTCGAACCAACTCCCCAATTCCCGAACATAGCCCTCCACCATGCCCTTCAGCGGCGCGTTCTCCTTCAGCCACATTATCTGCTCCGGGTCCAGCTTCAACATGTCCTCCACGACGTAATAGTGCGGGATGTCGTCGCCCCATCCCTCCGCGCCAACCTCATGGCTTGGGTGGAGGCTGTACTTTGACGCAGCGTGGCGCGAGTTGTACGTAGAAGTGCTGTTGAAGTGGGACGAGAGAGTGTTCGAATATTGTGATGCAAAGGGGTTGTACGCGGGCGGCGCATGCGATGGTGGCGGGTAATTGAGATGGATGTTGAAGAGCAAGTGATGGTCGTTGTCGGGGTATCGCTTCTTGAACTTGCGAGCGATGGTACCGTTTGAGGGGCAAATATTGCTGTGAACCACCTCTCTGACCACGTTGTGCACATCTGCGATCTCGGCCAGCTCCAGTGTGGACCAGTTGTGCAGCAATTGAGCACGCTTCTGAACAACAAGCCTCGTCGAGCGATATTCGCGCGGGTGCTCGCGATTATGAAATGCGCGCGAGTAAAGCCAGAGACGATACACAGCGCGACGCAACCGATATTGTTCCTCGCTCGTGAGGAGCCGCCGAAGCTCGAAATTGTTCTTCCACTTCTTGAACGGGTATAGATCGCACCACTTCTCGGCGACGCGACCAGCGTGTACGATTTGCTGAAGCAGAGCGATCGAGAATGGCACGGTTCGTATGATGTGAGCTGGCTGGCTCGCGTTGTGGGTCAAGAGCTGAGTAAGGTCCTCCAACGGCCCAAACTGAGCTTCAGCGGCGGTCTCGAGGATGTATAATTTCTGGGATGAGGTGTATATGTTACGGAAACGGTGGCAGGTTGATGAAAGGGCGAGAACCTCGGTTACGGTAGAGCAAGAGAGGAAAATCTGTGTGACCAGTTCGGTTGCCAGATACTCGAACAGCATGCTGGCGGCGGGAGATCGAAACTTGAAAGTGAGTAGATTGGCACCTCCTGTTCTGCTTTAATCTTTCGAGTCTTTGTTGGCAGTTGAAATTGAAACGATTTGGGTGTGGAGATAGTTCGGCGCGAAGCTACGTCTTCGAGTGAGTGACCGTTGCTGCTTCTCGCCGACACAGTGAGATAAGTGTTTAGATGATACGGACCCCTCCGTTGGGGCTATAGAAAAGAAGCGAGGCATGCTCTGGGTGATCGCAAGAAGCAGATGCCAGCCTAGGAGGGCTGGGTGCAGTATGAAAACTCATGGTGGATGTTGGAGGAAAGGAGTCATGGTCGTGTATCTTGAGTGAGGTAACTGCCAAGGATCCTGCGCTAGCCCCCCGCCCTGTCCAATCTGGGGTCATCCACAAATGACGGGCTCGCAGTCACCGGAAGCCATCAGTACTTTGGTTCGAGCATTGCTGGGACAATGCGATCATCTGATGATTACCCATGCATCGATAAAGCTACGTTCTTGAGCCTCCCAAAAGAGCTGCGCTTGTCGATTTACTCATACGTCCTACCCAACACGGAATCCTTCGATCTACGGTTCCAACGCGGCGACGGCGAAGCCAAACCGCCAAGCGAGTATAACCTCACCTTCGTCCGGGAAGCAAATGACAGCAATGGCGTCTGGAGAATGCAAAAGACGCTTCCGAGATCCGACCGCGAGGTTGGCAACGAGATCGTGTGGCGACTGGGTTGCATCTCGCTGTTATCAACGTGTCACGAGATCCATGACGAATGCGTCGACATGATCTACGGCGACAATACCTTTGTGATAGACGTCTCGTTCGACACAATCAAGTTTCGTCAGCGCTGGCACACGGCGAACAATCTGACGCCGGGACGATCCTACGCGTTCTTGGACCATTTCTCGCAGCGGAATCTCATGAAGATCAAGAATTATATTGTAAACGTAGAGCATGTGGATGACTACACGGGGATGATCAAGTTCAATTGCGGTGGGCGAGGGCTCACGGCTGGGATCCGAGGGAGGGTGCAAGAACTAGTGGATCTACTTGTTGCTGTACCCAATCTCCACCGACTGCACGTGCATCTGATAGATGGGGCTATCAGCCGTGTGCGTTTCCCTAGCGGTCGTGTGCATCGTGTTCAGGACGTTCAAAATTTCTCGACGTCGCAAACCGTGCTGGACCCCTTCAAGGGACTGTATGGAGTACGGAAGGCGAGGGTGACGGGTGTGAGCGAGGCGTACGCGAAGCTCCTCGAAGTGAGCATGGCTGAAACGAGGGGCGCACCTCAAGGGTGATGGGTATCATGGTTTATACATTGGTGTTAGACAAACATAGAGCTACTATTCCTTCCGTCCAAATGCATTCCACACCTTGCGCTCACTGTGCAACCACCTGCTGGACGACGATGGTTAAAACTTTTGTCCCGATCTGCAGATGCCCCGATTGATGCTTGTACCCAAGAAACGCCCGTTACGCCTCAGAAAGAATGGTCTACGCAAAGAGTACTGAATCGCTCAGAGGGTCCTTCTCCTTCTTTCGCCCACCGTGGCTCAGCAGACCCAGCTCCCCGCGCCTGATCTTGCTGTCTCTGGCGGCTTCTGTCCGGCTGTTGAACTTGCCAGCCTTGCCTCGTCTGAGGTCAGAGCGGATCTGGTTGGGCGAAACAAACTCTTTATTCTCGTAGATGATGGGTCCGCCAAAGCTGGATTCCTGGATGACGATGGGCGTGAGGACGAAACGTGGGCCAATCTCCACCAGTTGCACGTCGAACTCGGTTTTGCCCTTCTTCTTTGGGGCAGGGTCTACGTCCATCTCTTCACCATCCACGGGCTTCTTCTTTCCGGGCTCAGACTCGTTGATTTGGTACACACGCACCCAGATCTTGCCATCGGCCAGGGTAAAGCCCATCACGTGGTCGACAAAAGGCTTGACTTTTCGCGAGGTCTTGGGAACGCCGAAGATCTGGGTGAGGAGCTCCTTGATCAGACGCGTATGTGCTTGCTTCTCGAATTGTGCGTCGAATGAGAGCACCGGCCGGGATCCTTTGAGGCAGTTGCCAATGAAGTTGAGTTCTTCCATGGTGTGCAGGTTCTGCAGGTGCATCTTGACAGTGGGTCCATTTGGTGCCTTGCTCATCCAAGCGTACAGATCCTGGCCTTTGCGTGCTTCAAAGAACAGAACATTGTTGCAGTTGTACAACTCAGCGAGCTCGTTGAGTTCATACAGCTTGGTCTTGGAGTCAAATTTGGCTTCTTTTCTGCTGTGAGGCCTGCGACACGTTAATCAAGGGATCTTAACCCACAGTTCCAGAGCTTACATCAACGAGTATAGATCCTGCAGCAAGTGTCGATGTCTGTAAGTCACACCTCGAGAGCTCTGCGGCGCGTCAGCACTGCTCAAACGTTTCCATGGAATAGTGGCGCACCAGGATGAGCACACGCTGCTTATTTCTGCGCTCCCCTGACTCCTTCTCGTTTCCGCTTGCCGCAGACAGAGTTTTGTAGACAGCTGCCATGGTGTGTGTGGTGCGCTGCTTGCTTGTCGCGATTTCGTTGCAGCCGTTCAACTTTTTTTCGTGAGAAACCATGTCGCCGAGGCGCTACGACTCATTCTGGGCTAGAGCTACCGCTGGCGTGAGTGCAGGGGTGCAGAGCGCACGGCCAATAATCGCATCGCGTCTGTCATAAGACGAACTGGAAAAACAGTCGGCCGTGCGCCTTTCGATCATATGGACTCGTAGCTGGACTCACCAACAGGTCTGACGCGACGCGCCCGGAAGGCAGGCCACAAGGCGCACGCAGAAAGCATTGCGGCGTCGGGCGGGATGATGCGCATGGCCCCATTCGATGGGTTAGGTTTAGCCGAGCGCTGGGTGAGGCTGCGAGCGCGATGAACTGGACCGCCGGCTTTCAGCAGTCGGGGCAGGTGAACGGAGCTGCTGGGCGGTGCGGCCAAGTGACCACGCCCGCGAGACGCCGTGGGACAGGCAGAGCATGCACGTAGAGACGCAGCGGGCGCAGACATGGCGCCGGCGACCCCATTTATTGGTGCATCCCACACCCGTTGAAGAGCAAGCAGGCCGGGTTCGACACCGAAGAAGAGAAGTGTGGCAGAACCTCCCCTCCCCACCATCTGCTTCTGCACCTGTCCACTGGTCTGCTGGCTCGCCGTTACGCCTCCCTCCCCGCGCATCCCATCCCATCCCATCCATCCCATCTCCACGCCGCGCCTCCCACTTGCGTGCATCTCCAGCCTCTGCGACGCGTGCCGTGCTACCCCAGCTCCACCGCGCTGCCGCCGCACTGCGCGCGCAGTCGCCGCCGTCGTAGCTGCACGCTCCTGGCACCGGCCGCTGGCGGAGTCGATGGAGTAGCCAGAGCGCGCCGAACTGCCCGTCGCGCGCCTTGATGTTCCGCGATCAGCGAAGCTCGGTTGAAGAGGACAGGAGCGAGCGCTTCACGCGAGACAGAATGCAGCCCACGCCAGGGGAGCCAGCTTACCAGAGGCCAACGCCAACCACGCAACAAACACCTAGCACCGCGCGCCCTTTGACCTCGCCCACCACGCCCGCCGCCCATCACCCAACCTACCCCCATAACTCGCCCCATCACCATCGCGCACCCACGTCGCCCGCCCAGACCGAGCAGCTCCCGCCGCTCAGCACGGCCCTCTACACGGCATCCAAGTCTTCCTACTACGATCCGACCTCAGATCATGGCGTAGGACAGCCCCACGGCACCGCTGCGCGTTACGAGAGCCACTATCCATCACAGGTACGCGTTGCCATCTCCCTCCACCCGCCGCCGTGTTGCCGTCTACAATTTGTTCATGCAGGGATGCCGAGCTAACACAGCTTCAGCAGACTCGAGATCCGCACGCCTACCCGGACACTCGCCCGCCGCAGAGCCCGTACAACAACCCGTACCGCTCGCCTGTCGCCAGCTCCTTTCCACACCACTCGCCGCTGCAGCGCCCGGCCTCCAACGGCCGCATCGCCGCCAGCATGGAGGCAATGTCCCACTCGCCCGCGTCTCCGAGCGCCTATCACGCAATGAACCACGGAGCTGTGCAGCCGCCGCCACAGCACTATGAGCGGCGGCCGTCGGTGAAGGAAGAGGTCAGTACAATCGCCCCGGCGACGTGGATACAATCGCTGACAACAGTTCGAAAAGGCCCCTCCGCCCGCGCCAAAGCGCGACCCCATGTCGCTATCCAGCATCATGGACTCTGGCGCCGACCCCGAGCCGCCCTCCAAACCTCAACAGCTGCCTTCGATCAACGACTCCCGCGCCTTCTCCAAACCCTCGCCCAACCCGCTCTACGTCAAACAGGAGGCAGTCCTGTCGCCGGCACCCGCCGACCTGCCATACCAGGACCCCCGAGCGGTACACTACGAAAGCATGCCGCCCGTCGGCAGTGCGCCCCCGCCATCACGGCTCGTGCCCCGCGAGCTTCCCGCTCCCGATGAGGCTGCCGTCGAAGCCGCCCTGGCTCATATTGAGACGAATGAGATGAAGGACGTAGACACCTTTGGCATAGAATATCAGCAAGAAAAGGACGAATATGCATTGCAGACTCGCAAGCATGCCCTTGAAGTGGAGGCCACGGAAAGCAGCAAACGCAAGGTATGATAGACCCCGGCTATGGTCAAATCGTCCTTACTAACAGGGACAGCGGCGGCGTCATGCTACCTTATCGCGCTTTATTGACGTCTCGAGTGCTCACCGCGATATCGCCAAACAGACATACAGTGTCGAGCATGAGTCCGAGGCCTGGCAGCAGGTTCAGAACCAGGAGATTGCCGAGGAAAAGGAGCGCAAGAAAGACATGCAACGCAAGCGGCGGCGAGAGAAGACGATACAAAACGAAGAGCAGAAGCGGGAGGAGGCTTTGCAGCGAGCCAACGCGGCGGAAAATGAGGAAGAGCGGGAGAAACATCTGCGCGAAGCTTCAAAGGCTGAACGGAAGGCAAAGACCACTAGTCAGCTCCTCCAGGGCAACGCGCCTAGCAAGGATTTCCGAGAGGTCACTCCGCACGAGCCCAACTTCATCGGAGGTACGATGAGCTCCTTCCAAGCGTCGGATGAACTGGGTGGAAAGCGCAAGGGCGGTCGATCCGGCGGGCGTCTTAAGAAGAGTAAGGAACAGAAGCAGGCAGAGAAGGATGCTGCCGCTGCTGGCCAGGCTGCCCTCGATCGCGGAGACGAGCTTCCACCTATTGCGCCTCGAGAAGAGGCCCGTCTTGACGCACTGAAAAGCCGAAGCGGGACAGAAGACCTGGGTCCCATTACCCTCACATCTTACAACTCCCAGGCATATCAGAATCTCTACAACCAAATATGGAAAGACATCGCAAAGAAGGACGTTCCTAAAGTATTCAGAATCAAGGACAATTCACTGGCCACTAAGCAGTCCAACCTGCGCAAGACTGCACAATTGGCCTCTAAGGAAGCTCGCCGATGGCAGATGCGCACGAATAAGAGCATGAAGGATGTTCAAGCCCGGGCGAAGCGAAGCATGCGTGAGATGCTCGGATTCTGGAAGCGGAACGAGCGCGACGAGCGAGACCAGCGCAAAATGGCCGAGCGAGCAGAGCTGGAGAACGCACGGAAAGCGGAAGCAGAGAAGGAATCCAACCGCCAGAAGAGGAAGCTCAACTTCCTTATCCAGCAGACCGAACTTTACTCCCATTTCATCGGCAAAAAAGCCAAGACCGAGGAAATCGAGCGGTCGACCGACGATGCAGATGCCGCAGCCGACAGCTCAGCTCCCGCAGCCGGGCCCTCCATCAACGTATCGCATGACGGCGCGCCTGCCGGGAAGGTCACCGACTTCAAAGACCTTGACTTCGACAATGACGACGAGAGCGCCTTGCACGCTGCTGCCATGGCCAATGCCCAACACGCTGTTAAAGAAGCTCAAGACCGAGCTCGCGCGTTCAACAACACTGGTGGCGAAGATGAAGACGAAGGAGAGCTCAATTTCCAGAACCCATCGGGCCTACAAGACGAGAAGGACTTCATTCCTCAACCAAAATTGCTCAATTGCACGCTGAAAGAATACCAGCTGAAGGGTCTCAATTGGCTTGTCAACCTATACGAGCAAGGTATCAACGGTATTCTCGCTGACGAGATGGGTCTCGGAAAGACTGTACAGTCGATCTCCGTCATGGCTTATCTGGCTGAGAAGCACAACTACTGGGGCCCGTTCCTGGTCATTGCGCCCGCCTCTACGTTGCACAATTGGCAGCAGGAAATCGCCAAGTTTGTTCCGGATTTCAAAGTCATCCCGTACTGGGGCACTGCTGGAGACCGAAAAATCTTGCGAAAGTATTGGGACAGGAAACACCGCGTGTATAACCGCGAGTCACAAATGCACGTCCTCGTTACATCTTATCAGCTGGTCGTACAGGACGCGCAATATTTCCAGAAGATGCACTGGCAGTACATGATTCTCGATGAAGCTCAGGCAATCAAGTCGTCCCAGAGTTCGCGCTGGAAGAGCTTACTGGGTTTCAATACACGCAATCGTCTGCTTCTCACTGGTACACCCATCCAGAACAACATGCAAGAACTCTGGGCACTTCTGCATTTCATCATGCCAAGCTTGTTCGACTCTCACGACGAGTTCAGCGACTGGTTTTCTAAGGACATTGAAAGCCACGCACAGAGCAACACAAAGCTTAACGAGGATCAGCTGAAGCGTCTACACATGATCTTGAAGCCGTTTATGCTCCGGCGTGTCAAGAAGCATGTCCAGAAAGAGCTTGGTGACAAGATCGAACTGGACGTCTTCTGTGATCTGACCTATAGGCAGCGAGCGTACTACACCAGTCTTCGCAACAAGATCAGCTTGATGGATCTTATTGAAAAAGCGGTGGGAGACGAGCAAGACAGTGCTACGCTGATGAATCTCGTCATGCAATTCCGTAAGGTTTGCAATCACCCAGATCTGTTCGAACGAACGGATACCTGGTCGCCCTTCTCCTTCGCACACTATGCCGAGACGGCCTCTTTCATGCGCGAAGGCCAAAACGTCAATGTAGCATACTCTACCCGGAATCTGATCGAGTATCGTCTGCCGCGCCTCGTCTGCCGAAATGGTGGTCGGCTTGACATAGCAGGATCGGAAAACCCCAAGGCCGGATTCAAAGGGCATTACCTCTACAACCTGATGAACATCTGGAGCCAAGATAACGTCCAGCAGTCCTCTAAGGAGAACGGCGCGTTTTCATGGCTTGGTTTGGCGAATGTGTCAGCTTCAGAGGCATCTAAGATTGCACGGAAAGACTTGTTTCGACGAGCCGTTGATCTTTCTGATCAAACAAAGCAGCTAGCCCGCTTCAACATCCTGTATGATGAGGAAGCCGGCGCATATGCGCCTAAACATTCGATGCTCAACATCGTCGAACGCCAGGACCGAGTTGCACTGGCCGAGGTTACTACCAATGGCTACATGCAGAACTTGCTCAACGTGTCCCAAGCATCATTCGAAGAGACTGGTCTTAACATTATCGAGCCATGCGCCAAGCCGGCCGCGTCCGCCCCTCCAGTTGAGCTATACTGCTCCAGCCAAGGTGTCATAGCAGAGAAGCAAAACACATTCTTCAATACCTACATGCGCAACGCATTATATGGCTTCTCTCAAAACTCCGAACGCGAGCAAACCCTCCTAGAGTCGAAGGCTGTTACTTCCGACCTTGCCGTGGCGGGCAAACTCCCGTCACCGACAAATACACGAACACGCTATGGCCACATCGATGTGCCTTCCATGCAGCGCTTCGTGACGGACTCTGGCAAGCTTGCCAAGCTGGACGCGCTTCTCAAGGACCTCAAGGCGAATGACCATCGGGTCCTACTCTACTTCCAGATGACAAGGATGATGGATATGGTGGAGGAATACCTCACCTACCGGAAGTACAAATACTGTCGTCTGGACGGTTCCACCAAGCTCGAGGATCGTCGCGATACAGTCGCGAAATTCCAAGCGCCCGGCTCCGACATATTCGTCTTCTTGCTGTCAACACGCGCTGGTGGTCTGGGTATCAATCTCGTGGCAGCCGATACCGTCATCTTCTACGACTCGGACTGGAATCCTACAATTGATTCACAAGCTATGGATCGTGCACATCGTCTCGGACAAACTAGGCAGGTTACAGTGTACCGCCTCATCACCCGTGGTACAATTGAAGAACGCATCCGGAAGCGTGCGTTGCAGAAGGAAGAAGTGCAGCGCGTCGTCATTTCCGGAGGCGCAGGTGCCCAGGTCGATTTCAACACTCGGTCTCGCGAGAACCGCACCAAGGATATCGCCTTGTGGCTTGCAGACGATGAGCAAGCTGCTGAGATTGAGAAGAAGGAGGCCGAACTCGCAGAGGCGGAGAAGAACGCACCCGCCGGTAAGAAGCGCAAGCGGACGAAGAAGGTGGCAGAGGCCAGCTTAGACGACATGTATCACGAGGGTGAGTCTCTACTTCTCCGATCATCCGTTTACAGTACTAACAAATTCTAGGCGAAGGTCACTTCGACACCAGCGAGAGGCCCAGCGGTGCAGCTACACCGCTGTCCAACGCGGAAGCTCCACCCGGAGGCAAGCGGCGCAAGGGCATGACCAAGAAGGCGAAGACGGCAAAGCAGCGCCTTGCTGTGGCCGATGGCCAGGTCTAGAAAAACACACCACGCCGACCACACATCTCACACGCACACACTGTACCACTGTACCACCACCACGTATACATCATACACATTTCTACCCATTATTTGCGCAAGGCGTCATGTGCATCTGATCCGATCTTATCCGGCATTTCAGGACCTGGGTCGGGTCTCCTCGTTGTTTGTTTTCTTTATTTAATCTTGTCTGTTTGGTATCGGATTGTTTGTATCACCACTGCTTGTGGCGAACCTTTGTTGTTGTGGAAGAGTGTAATAGTAGATTCTTCAAGCACGGAATGGGGTGTTTGTGTTTGGTTTAGATCGTGTTCTAGGGAGCATGTACGTGATAGTCTCATAGCGGACTTACGTCAAGAGGCGTGGGGAGCGGTAGCTGCGTTGGCAAAAATACATGGCATTGTTTGATGTTTGTTCCATCTGCTTGCGAGTGCTGCTCGAATGTGTTGTCGCCGAGTAACCTTTAATTTTACTCGTACCACCGCCATCAACTCCACGTTCGCAGTCCAACGTACCTCGAGTCCACATAGGCTGCCCTTCGTGGAACCAATCTTCTATCGTATCTCGGTCCAAGTCCGTGCCGGCTAGGTTGGTGTCAGGCCGTACGCACAGCGCGGCCAACGTACCACACTACGCTGCATAGCACATAATCTTTATTGACTTTTTGAAAAACACGTTGACCGCACTATAGTGAAGACATTTCTCGCATCGAGCACTCCTCGACGATGGCACAGATGTGCCGGTTGCTACCTGTAAATTTCAATCATACGAAATCCACCTCACTGAACTTTTATTGGGAAGCCTCAATACATCAACTCTCGTACTGCATCTCTGTACTTAGTACAAGGATGTATGGTCATATCTAAGCACGCTCCCCGAGGACAAGAAGTGGCGTGTGTACGTTGGCACTACTTGCGCACTCACTGCTGTTGTCTTTGCACTGTGAATCTTGTACAGCTGGATAGCGGCGACGGAAGAGCCAGGGCAAACAGTTGAAGCTTCACCACCTGAGAAGGAGAGTGCATTATTGGATACGACAAACTGAATTCAGGGATATCCAAATCAGAACAGGTCAAGTCCTTCCAGGCTGTCTAAAGACACAATAAACGAGCTCCCCATAACTCCTACGTAATCGTAAACGTATACAAAACTCCATGCCATGTCGTGTGTGTATTCATAGATTCCATGAGCAAGCCGGCTCTTAGCATCCTCCTCCGCCGCCACCACCCCCTCCGCCATCTCCTCCACCACAACCACCGCCGCCTCCTCCGTCTCCACCAAATCCTCCACCTCCTCCATCACCGCCACCCCAGAAACCTACACTCGCACCGTTCGAAGCGCCGTAGTGATGGTATCCTCCGCCATGTCTTCTACCACGCCGCTGCCTCATTGGGGGCGGGTAGTCGGAATACTGCTTTGAGGAGCCGCAACCCATGTCGTATGATTGTCGGACTTTGAATCTGGGGTTTTTGAATTGTGCGTCGGCGTGACTTGGGAATAGGAAATGGGGCCTGTTTGGGCGCAGAGTTCGTGGAAGTAAGAGCGTAGAGCCTAGGATTATGCTCACGCACTAGGTCGAAGTAAAGACGGCTTCGTCGTTCTTTCCCGAGACCTCGATGTTGAAGTCTCAGTATGTGACTGTGACTTTACAAGATGTGAATCGGTGGACTGGTGTTTTCTGCCCTCAACTTCCTGTCCACAACGACCCTATATATCCATCATCTCAAACCCAAAACGCCTCGTCCACATCATCAGGCGAACCTCAACGTCACTTGCGCTCTACTACTTCCGTTTTGGGTCACGAGGTACCAAGGCTGAGCGGTGGACCGTGCTCGCGCGGACCAGGGCTGAGCACTCGGATCGGCGTAGGGGGAACAATGCATTGGGCATGTCGTGTGCTGTGTTCTCTTTTGGCTAGTGATACGCGATCGAATACGAGGCACTGTTGATGGGGCAGAAGGCCGGTGAGTGGGTAGTGAAGAGGTGCCGACCGACCGATCGGATTAGGCGGTCCTTATCGCCAGTACGCCAACCAAGTTCAAGTTGCAGGCTGAGGCGTGTCGTGGTAGAGCATTTTCAGAGTGCTGGAAATAGGTTGATTCAAGATATTCTGTCCGACATCGATCGAAGGCGTGGTTCTGCCTTCTCAAGATCAGCAATGACGTCACTACACGCCGCTGCAACTGTCGGATATGTTCAACAGCATCAATGAAACGACCCGTACCAATAATATGCATCTGGAAAGTGCAAGCATAATGTAAAAGAAATCCAAAAATGGTTCCTCATTTGAGCTTGATGTGAGTGGATGCACTTCAAGTGTTAGAGCAAGGTATGATTTGCAAGATATCTTGCTATCCGCCAGCGAAGACAGACTGGATACCATCTTGCTTCGCCTGCGAGAGCACATCCATAGCCAGGGAGTGTCTCAAGCTCGAAAGGACGGAAAGATTCAAAATCTCACTGCTGCCATTGGAAACAATACTTATCGACCAAGATGAAGTCCCAAGCGGTGTATGTCAGCTAGGTATAGAAATTGCCGTCAGACGCTTGAACAGCTAGGGGCTGACCTAGAAAAGGCATTTGCATAATCCAGCTATAGCTGACATTCCGATTGTGCCTTCAACTGGCTCAGGATCCGTGACATATCCTAATGCATACGATAATGATATCCGCTTTCACTCTTCCGGTATGCGCCCTGGAAGCGAGTGTACGTTTTCGATGCTTGGGACTAGTGATGTCAAGACGGGAAACTTGATTCGATCAGGCGGTTGCAGAGTCCACAGCTAGGCCATAACATCGCCTGGAGCACGACTTCCCCCCGGAGCGAGAATATCCTGTATTGCTACAAGACATTGGCCATCAGCTGTGTGACTTGTAAGTGAGCTCATGGTTAGCATGAAAATGGGATCATTCACTTGTTAACGCAAATTCCTCCGGCTACTGGAATCCATAGAAAGCTCATTGCACTTGCAAGATATCTTGTGTGCGACTTCCGGTCCTGCATCATTCGTTGAGGTTGAACCAAAGCACTTTCAGATCCATCTCGCCATACGTTCTTATGGCAATCCACAACATTTTAGGCCCTGCTACCAAGAGCTTCGGGCCTGTTCCTAAGGGATCGAATGCTCTTTGAGGATGTCTTAGGCAGAACGCATCGGTTACCTTATGAGTACTTCAGACATTGGGATGTACGTGTGCGCTTCCCAGCGCCAGCGAATTTATTGACATATTCCAGATCTTCAAAGCCAACTTGAGGGAGATATTTCAGCACCACATCGGGTGGAGCCTGATCGAGCAGAATCAGTTCCATGTTATTGACGCCAACTGGGTCAAATAAATGGGAAGCGAAGCTCAGCTGGAGCCGTTCTGTTGTCCCTGGCTCACACATAGCAATGTCAGCGATAGTGCAGCATCGTGACAACAGAGTGGGTACAGTGTGCTCCTTCAGAACGGGCAAGATTTCTAGCACTTCCACCTCACCCATCCCTATCGCCAACATCACTCCAAACAACATCACAGAACAGCAACCACACACATCAAACCATGGATCGAATCTTGCTATGGAGAACGGGTATCGATTCTTCCTCTCCTCTAAATGAATGAGGACAAGGCAGGTCAGTAGTTATGTACAACTACTTGTTCAAGCCCACACACACCCAAAACGCCATCCATGCCCCCTCGCTATCATAACGTCATGAATCTCCTCTCCTCCTTTCCCTTCCGTTTCCACTCCAAAACTCAAACAGAGTCTAAAGCTTTTACTTCCCTCCACCTCCCCCACCCCTTCGAATGAGCTCACTTCCGCCTCCTCTTCGGACTCCTTCTTCTACTCTCATCCTCGACCTCCTCCACTGTCGCACTCGCCGGACTCGTCGCACTAGAACTCACACTCTCCACCGTACCTCCCGCATCCTTGACCCCCAAATGTCCGTTCCCCTCCACTCCATCAACAACACCAGCATCCCCATCCCCAAAGTTGAACCCCTCGCCGACATCATCGTCAACCCCGAAGCCCGAATTATCCCCTGTGAGCTGATAATTCAAATCCGGGAGCGTCGGATCCTGCATGCTTGCACTGCCATCCTGCGTCGTGCCTGGGAAATAGTCGTTGTCCTGGACAAAACTATCAAGATCGAGGTCATACGCGCCGGGTTCCCCGAGCCCTGCACCACCAAAATACCCATTCCCGCTGTCCAGCCCCGGAATCTGGCCCGAAGGGCTAAGCGGCTGGAGGCGCTCCTGCAGGCTCTGCACACGGGAATTCTGCTCCTCGGAGACGCGCTGCAGGTACGCGAGCTGGGCTTCCGTCTCCTGCATTTGGTCGAGATTCGGCATGGGCGGGGGCTGCGGGTTGTTGAGGGCGTTGTTGGTATTTGCGGCGAAGGCACTATTGGGGGAGGCGGCGGAGGTGTTTTGTGCCATGAGAGAGAGGACGTCGTTGCGCTGTTGTGTGGTCAGGGGCGTGTGGCCGTCTTGGTGCTGGTAGCTATTTAGAGCTGCGGGCAGGTCGATCTGCGGGGCGTGGCTAAAGCCGCCGGCAGTCGCATTAGCGTTGGCATTCTGGATCGCAGACATGATCTCGTGGTTCTCTGGTAAAGGCATGGGCTCCTGGGACGGGGAGGCACTTTCGACCTTCATAGGGCCGCCAAAAGGTGTTCTAGGATTCGAAGGCCTAGCGGTCCGAGACTGGGGCAGATTAGGCTGGAAGTGGGTTGACCTTTCGTCTGGGATGGCTATTGGAGTGTTAGACGCAGTCCGGACGGTTGGGCTAACAGTCTTTGCACGAGGCGAGAGTGATTCCACATTTCTTGCGGGCGGTGCCGGAAGGAGTTTCATGGGCGTTCTCTTTTGCAGTTGCGGTGACTTGGCGATGGGAACCTCGGGGTAGTTTTCCATATCAACGACACTACCTTGCGGCTGTTGATTACCCATCGCAGAGCCAAACATATCCGCAATATTGATGTTGTTGGTATTGCCTTCGAGACTCCGGTTGTAGAAAGTGGCGAGGAAAGTAAGTATGGCGTTGATCGAGTTCTCGTGGCGGTCGTGCAATGTCTGGAACGCCGTTGCTTGCTGATAGAGTTGGTCGTTTTGCCTCCGTATCTGGCCTAAGACGTTCGATATAACCTTTTGCTGTTGCTGCAGCGTCCGCACCTCCGCGCGCAAGCTGTTATATTCCGCTCGTGGTATCATTGCCATCCCCTCGTTGTTTCCTCGCACAGCTAGCTCCTCAACATAGCCTCCTCCGCCCCCATCGGGTGCGTATTTCCTTTCTTCGTCGCTGTCGCCTTTCAAATCGTCATCCCTCTTCCGTTTCGGACCGCCGGCGGGGGCGTTCTTGGGTTTCTGGATCAGCCAGAGCAGCTCTGGTCGTCCGCGTTTGAAATATTTGTTGAAATACTCGCTCGGCGCCTTTGCTTTTGTCTCGCTCGCCTTCATCGAGTTGTCGGAGAGGCCGACCTTCTTGTGGAAACCGTACATGTTCAGCTGCCGCACGAATGAAGCATAGTTGTTGTGTTTGAAAAGCTCTGGGATAAGCGTTCGCGCGAATTCATCCTCGTCAAGAACTATAAATGAATTGCCGTCGTCGGACCAGCGGATGAGGTTTGTGTTGTTGCCGTTGTCAAGGAAGCTAGCTCATGTTAGTCAAATGGTTTCCAAGGAAGCGGACAAGCAGAACATACCTGCTGAGCTTCTGGACAAACGGTGGTATCGTTTTCCTCTTCGCAGACGCATCCTTTTTAGCAATGGCCGCCTTCCGCTCCAGCTCCTCGTCGTCGTCCGTGTTCTCCCATGCATTCGGCTGATTTTGCTCGTTGAATCCCCATGGACTGCGCCCTCTAGCTGCAAGTTGTTGGTTCTGATTCCGCCTGACTAGTTGACCGGCACCCATATCTGCACCATCATTCAGTCCATCCAGTGACACAACGCGGTTGTGCGTCGACGGCTGTTGACCAAAGTTCGCGCCATAACCTCCCCCAAGCTGGTCGTAGAACGCTCCATCGCCAAACCCGCTCATGTCTCCCGCTGCTGACGCAGGCTCCCAGTTGTTCATGTATGTGTCTGATCCTGTCGCGCTAGGGTCTTGGAACGTATTTTGCGGGACTACAGGAGATGCGCCGGGCGCGCGTCGTTTGCGAGTTGTCATATTGTCACCTAGTCGCGGACTGATCGCGCTGTACAAGGTATCGGGCGCGGTGTATTACTCAAAAGTTCAATCTGGAAGTCGCGTCGTTCAGGGCGATCAAGACAAGACTCTGTCAGCCAGCCGTCGGACTCCAGCGCTTTTTATACTGTTCTCTCCCAAACCTTCCTCTCGCATGCGAGACCCACGAGGCCAATATCTCTCCACCTGACGAGGATTCACAAACAACGATGATCGTGTGAGAGGCTCGACAAATCGCTCGCGCCGTCGTCGCAATTGTTGGTGTCAGAAAGCCCTTTCGGTAAGGCTGGACAATGAAGGGCGGAAGTCCGCGGTCACGCAAGGACTGGCGGGGTACTCGAATCCGGTGCAATGCGGGGGCAGCGGACGACTTGGTGGGCTATCAATACCACCGCGTGCTAGTTGTACAGGGGCGTTGTTGGTGGTGAAAGACGACGGCTCGCCGGGCACTGCAGGCGCGGCACACCGCGACTTCACGATGATGCGGGCGCGGGCGCTCGGATGATCAGTTAATCCGCGCCAACGGCAGAAACGAGTCATGCGCGCCTACCTCCGCGCGACGGACTAAAGTTCCGGACAACCACAAAAGAGCAATTGCATCTTATACCTGATCAAAATTCTTATCGTACGCTCCCAATGACATAGCTAATCTTGCGCCATCTGCATATAAATCTAGCCCTCAGTGATCAAGTCCTATTCCGACCCACTCGAATCGCTGTTGACAGATCGTAAGATCGAACGAATCGGCGAGATCGATTTCTATGACCTCAAATAATGCATGTTGCGATCAGTCCACCGCGCCAGGGGGAAAATCCTGACGCGGCCGGCAAAACAGGATGTAGCGGGCTTGAAAATATACAGTTCCCCACTATCTGCACTTTTTTTCTAATGAGTTATGTGCAACCAGCCGCGATGGAGGCAAGATTTTGTCATTCATTTCCTTGATGGTTCGTCGTCTGTACCCAGAAAGTTGCGACAGCTTCGATCGTAGGGTGCGTGAACATCGGCATCACATCTCCAACCTCTCCGCTTGCTTGGACAAGGTCTGCGCAAATCATGCAGTGTAACGTAAAGTTTGGTTTCACTCAATTCATCCTACGTATCCCATATGCTTTCCCTAGGAAATTCGTACACTACCGCCAAATCGCATACACTGTTTAAACACGCTCGCTGACCACCCCATGTGCACTGCTCCTTTGCCAGTCAACGAAAAAGCTGTCAAAGCCCGCTGACGAATCCAAAGTGTTAACCCCAACTTCTCACTCCAAGTGCAAAAAGCTTCAATCCGCCGATGCTAAAAACATGTTCCATGTGTGTCTCATGCTTATGCGCTGAACGCCCCAGATGGTGGTGTACGAAGGACAGTGGTCGAAGAAAGTGAGGAATGCTGACGCGTATAGCGGCCAGGCCGAAAAGCAGATCTATTACGTCGTTGCCTCCGCCGACCTGTGTTGCTCCAGGATGTGAATCGAAAAAGGAGAGTGTCTCCCGCAACATGCGAGCTGCTTGAAATTCGAAATGCATGTGTTCATAGTACTCCAGCCGTGTATCGCCAACTCAAAACATGTGGCTTCCGCCAGGTATTCTCACGACGCCAAGATACGCCCTGCTGTCCAAGGATTGAAGTGGTTAAGAAAGATTAAGTGCAATACCGATGTAGCACTGCCCGTATCCAGCGGCCCCGAAGAGAATGGATCATTAGAAGTCGAAGATGCGGTGAGCTGTCTCAAATTTGTCAGACTTCTATAACTCGACGGTCTTCAGTTCAGGCCCTTCCATTGTGGCTGGGCTCTTCAACGAAGCCGGCTTTGACTCCTTTTTGTTTTCCTTGTCGCTACCAAAGCTCTGCCTAACAGGAGGGAAGTCGTCGCTTGGTCGGGGTGTGTCTACAGAGATGAGCTTCTCCATGGGCAGACCAGCTTTGGCGTCGATGTTGGTCTGGATACGGATCGGTTGCGGTCCTTCTTCCGCAACCCTGGCGAGCGGGCTGGACATCGGACTGGCGCCCTTTTTCTTGGGCTTTTGCGACAGGCGATGAGGACTCCTGCCACGATCCTCTGGTCCAATTACGGGGCTACCGTATGGGCTGCTGCCGGCGCTGCTCGGACCTGCCGCTGTGGGAGGATTGGAGTTGACGCGGAGGGTGCTGTTGGGCCGCTTCTTCGGTTGACGCCGGCCGTACTTCTGGTCGGTGCGCCAGCGGAGGATTTCAAGGTAGGGCGGCTCTACGTTCTGTCGCTTGAATTCTAGCAGCTTCAGCTCACCGCTATCTTCGTCAATATGGACTTTGTCGGTGTTGAGATCATCTGCAACCATGGCGAGTAGAGCCCCCCACGAGCGAGCCACGACATACTTGCAGTCGTAGTCGCGCCCGAAGATGATGATCTGTCCCCAGGTACCGCTGGGACCGGGAGCAAGATCGGTAGCGAGGTAGTTGCCTCCCCAGTCGCGAGCGAGCGGGATCCAGGCAGGGTGGGCGTAAGCCTTCTGCACAGCGTTCGGCGGCTGAGAGTCTTGGCGAGCTAGCAGGTCTTGTCGCCAGAGCGGGTTGCTGGATTGCTGAACCTGTGCGACGGGCGGTGCGGTCGATGATCCGGCGAAAGCCTTGACTGGTATCTGGGGCGTCGCCCTGGGGTCTGTTTTGGGTGAGAGGTACTCCTCGGCCACCTTCCGCCAATTCTGCCACTCCATGACGATTTCTTCGCAATCAAGCAGCATGCACCCAAAAATAATCCCAGTGGGGAGACCACCGCGCTCCTGGCCATCATGGATTTGCAGCGACTCGCGCACATCCATAGGAAGGGTGGCATCGAGCTCGTGCTCAAGCTCGTTGACATCATTTGACGTCGCACCCTCGCAGAGATTGTCGAAAAGCTCTTCGTACTTGTCCTCGACCCAGCGGTCGATGCGCCGCCACGAGTGGCCGACGGGCGGGGCTGGAGGGAGGCCCTCGTTGAAGTCGCGCATCTGGATCTCGCCATTGGCGCCCTTGTCGAAGGTGTCCGAGTCCGCCGTTGCTTGGCGGCTCAGCGTGGAACGCATGCCGGGGGAGTAGGGCGACGAAGGGGAGAGGGGCCCCTTGGGCGAGCCAATGAAGCCGTTGCTCATGGCCGGCTCGTCGTGAGTGTAGGGCGAGGAGAGATCGACGCGGGACTCGGCGCCGCTGGTTGCGACGTTGCTAAGGGGAGCATGTCGGCTCTGGGGCAGAGGAATGTGGCGGCCGGTGCGGTAGGGCGAGTTGTGGGAGGCGTGCCGGTCATACGAGGTCATTGTGTGCCAGAACGACTTCCACGAGTCTGCTATGCTGCTCGCCATTAGCGGTGCCATCGATGGGCCGTCCCCAGGGGAGCGCTTACGATTGTGCCATGGCGGCGGCGGTGAACGAGCGGCGGGCTCAGGCTGCGCTGCAGACGGGCGAACGATGGGCTGCTTCAGTGAGTGTGGGAGCGAGAGGCGGTCTGCGGGCGAGGGCGACGGTCTGGGAGGAGAGTCCAAGGAAAGAGCCCTGTTGTAGTCTGGGAAGTCGGCTGCACGGGCCACGGGTGTCTCCCAAGGCGAGATAGTGCGTCACTGGTAAAGGGATAATTGCACGTCTGCTGGCGACGCTCTGGGCTGGCCGACCGTGTTATTATGCGCTGCCGACAACAAGCAGTGACGAGCGCCCGTTGTTCGGGCGCTCTGTTTTGTTGTTTCGGCGATGCTAGCTTGCGTGAGCCTCGACGCTACGCCGGCTTTGCGTCTTGCCCTGGGCGACCCGTAGTCGCAACGCTGTCCGCGCCCTCACATCACTTGCGGACTTCCTCCAGCCCGACCGCGTTTATTAATAGGCAGTTGCGACACCGCCGTGCGAGTCGACCGCGTGTGCCCCTTTTCGCAAGCGTGAAGCCGTGATAACGACCCACCCGTGGACCTCGTCGATCGGAGGCAATCTGCAGTGCTCTGCAGCACGCCCTGCCATTCGCCAGCGCCCGTGGCCGTCCCTGAGCTGCTCCACGCCCGCCGGCCAACCAACCTTGTGTTTCACTCGTCTTTCTTGGCAAGTGCGCCGCCGCCGCTGTCTGCTTTTTGCCGCCGTTCGCTTGGCTGCGCCGTTGTGCCCTGCTGCCGCCATCGACCTCAGGCCTCAGCCATTGCGCGGCGTCAAAATCGAGCTTTTGGGCAACAAGCATTCGAGCTTGATCTGCTCGCCTTGGCGCAACAAGGCCCCAATCATGCAAACATGCGGGCTAGGAAACTCTGGCTCCCCACATGATGGCGCTGCCTATGCACACCTCGACAATCACTCAGTAGCTGAGACCGGGCAGTCTGAGCGGCAAACGCCTGGGTTGGTGAACCTTGACACGCGCACCTGACGTACTTGATCACTGCGATTAACATCAAACACTACATGCAAGCGAGAGGGCCGAAATCATGGAGGCCACTAATGTTTACGGTCGCCACTACCACTTGCTTTCACCTGTATCACCGTTGCTCAAGCCGTCCAGGTGCTACGCCTCATGGCCCTCCATTGGCAAACGTACTCGGTAGCTCGGGCTGGTGGCGCCGCCATCTCGGCTGCTGTGCGCCGCTGTGCATCAGATACATGCCTCTCCCCGGTCACAAGAGTCTCCCGACCCCCTGTCTTACCCGAGTTGACCTGCAGCACGTTGATTGCGGGAAAGAAGCCAATGACGTGCCCTCGCGTGCCGACATCACGAGGCTGCAAGTTGCCGGATCCCAGGTGTATCAACGCTTCGCTGCGTATCAATAGGAATTGTTCACGATCAAAGACGTCGAGTCTAGCGGTTGCGCGAGCACGCGCTAGTTCTTACCCCGGATTCCCGGATCTTCATGACAGACCTTAGCCACGTGGACCGGAGTAAAGATACGAGACATCACTGGGTTGCGGCCGGTGGCAAAGCACCATCTGCTGATGACTTCCGTACTCCAGGCCACGGTCTTCGGGCACGGTCTCATTTTGGTGTGAACGCACTCAGGGTCCTACAGATGGCGCAATTTCATCGTAGGCCTCATGGACCGGCCTTACCCAGGAATTGATGGAGCTCTTCTTGCAACGGGAGCACGATACACTCCACGGCCGCTTGCAGGAATTCAGCGTCTTGCAAGTTGGCACTAGGATCATTAAAGCAACGCAAGCAGTGATCTGGACGTGAATTCAATATAAGTACATGTCCAATTGCGTCGTAGGAACGAGGATGGTCTGACTTACTCACTGCACCTGAAAAAGCTGCTGAGAGGTTCTCTTGTTCCTCGTCCGCCCACTCATAAGCCATGGCGCAAAGCATCCAAGGATTGAAGGCTCCGGCGGGTTGTGTCTCTAGATTACGATGGTTCTCCGCACTGACGCCAAAATATAGCTCCAACAGTGCAACCGCAAGCGCTAGCAAGACGGTATTCTTGTTCTGGAAGCTCCTCTTTGGACGACTGGTGAGAGTCGCCAGAACTTCGATTTTCGGCACGACATATGGTCGGTCAATGTCTACTAGCCGGGGGCCACTCTCGGTCTGATGGAAGAAAACGTCCTTCGCGCACCACTGATCTTTGAACCATGGTGTTGCGTTTAGCTGCAGGGTGCTGCTTGCAAGTGTAAGAGCCAGGCTGTATCGTTCCTTCTTGCTCAGTTTAACAACTCTTCCTTTAATGGTAGGCGGCTGATCGAGAAGCTGTTCCAATGTAAGCAGCTCGGAAGGAGCAACTTGCTTTCTGGTAAGTGTATCTACCGTATACGCGCCCCGCAATCTACTTTTTGTGTCGAAAGAGAAGCCAATGCAGGGTGAACTTTTGTGGAGTTTTTGAATTGACGCGCACAAATCTTTGATCTCCTCAAGTGAAGACGGGCTAGCTCCAGAGGTTGTAGGGTCGTCCACAGAATAAGGCGGTGGCGGCTTATCCCCGAAGGAGACTGTTTTCCGCGATCTGAGGTGCAGTGTCAGCCAGACCGTTAATTGCACCCGTGGTCTCACAAGCAAAGGCTTGATAAATATCAGTTCGTTCGCAAACACTTACTTCGATAACGTGGGCGGTCGAGGCAACGAGAGGTCGTCATCCTCCTCGTCTTCTACGAGAATCTCTGCTGCTTGCCAACCCCACAACTGTGAGTCTGCTGCATCGCTTGAGAATGATACTTTGAAACATGTCTTAGAGCTTTGCCGTAATTTGTTTGTAGTGGCTGATGTATAGAGATCGCTACGCTGGTCCAGCTGGAGGCTGGTCCGATGCGATGACTGACAAGTACAAGACCAACACGTAGAGAGCGTTTCGTGCAACGTGAAAGCATATTTCTGAATGCGCTGCAGGCGGTTCGCAAACGACGGCTTGATTATTTTCCGGCGAATTGTCTCGATTCTTTCGCTTTTGTCGGTAAATCTTTCGAGCTCCTTGTTGCAGTCGTCCAACTCTTCGAGCAATGCTTTGATTGACTTCTTGGACATTCCAAATTTCACCCTTCTACGGAATTCGAACCGATCGTTTCCTTTCTTGGGGTTGGCTACCAGCATAGCTTCGAGTTCGTTCCGTGTGAGCTAGCGCTGTGGGTAAGTAAGGAACTCCATACCGACAGCCTAGTGGTGCAACATACCTCAGCTGCCCGATCGAGGTCCAACTTGCTGGCGATCTTCTTTGTAATGCGCTCTATGTCCCCGATTGTGCCCTGGTACGCATTGTAAGAGTCTCCCAGCCGCTCGCTCAACTTGCGCGCCATTTTGTCACCCTTCCATAACTGTCCGTTCGGCTCTTGCAGAAGCTCCGCGAGCTCGAATTCGTCCGCGATGGGCTCAAGGAGTATACGAATCGTTTGCGCATAATGCACATGCTGGTTTCGGAGCTTGCGAATGAGGGCCGGTAGCTCGCGTTCCCATCGCATGAAGCTCTTTACTGGATCGAGACCGTCATTGTATGCTTCGATACCTGTAGAACATTCAGTTAATCGCATTACGAGATGTAGTAGGTCCTTTCTTACCAGCTATAATCAGTGGTAATGCGCCCAAGACCTGCCAGGGTGCAATCCGTTAGTGCCGTCAATACACGGAACAACATGCTCTTGGCATTCGATCTTCCCAGGCATGCGGGTAGCGGAGACACTCACTGCTCACAAATCAGTATCAAGATGTACTGCCAGCAATTCGCCTTACCCAGGCCAGCAACTTCGATTCCAGACATGACTGCTCTCAAACATTCGAAGATAGAAATGTAGCGTAGTCGAAAGCAGCATTTCTAAGCTGAGTAGGCACAACCGAAAGCAGAACCGAAAGCAGGAGAATGCGCAGCCACAGAAGCCGACTCTTTTATTTCCATGAATTCATTGTGGACGTAAGAAAGTGCGAGAGTAGTTGCCTGGAGCTTCGTAGGTCGTTCAGGTTATGCGGGATGGGATTTGACTGGGGCTGAGCTCGCACAAACCCCGCCATCAGATCGCGACTTCCTCCAACCGGTTAGCCCACAAGCACATTCGTCTCGTCGAATAGGCACCTACGATGACACCCTACTTTTCATAGCACTTGTATTCATTTTGTCCGCGCATATGAGCGTACATTCGATGTTCTTTTCATAATCAAGAGCTATCAGAGACATGTCCGCAATCCGAGTAGGCGCCGCTATCAACGTTCGCGAGTTCCAGAGCCTCCTGAACTCACTCGGCGCTCTCCAAGGTCATGCGATAGACTTTGAAGCTCTCCAAGATGAGTTGGGAAGGTTTAGGGTCTGGAGCGGTAACCTGGGTGTTTTACAAAAGGGTCACAGCAGTCTAGATTATCGACTTCGAGACGCACCTCTACTCTCGAACGAAGTGTTGAAGTTGCTGAATGAGCTTGAGGAAAATCTCCACGCAGGTAGTCGATCTATCACATCGATCTTTACTGTATCTAATCCCTCCAGCACACGAAATCGTTACTGGCGTTCGTCTTCCATACGAGCAGCAGTCGCGCCCAGCAGGCTCCGAAGGCGATGATGGAGATGACCCCTTCTTTAGTGAAGACGAGGACGACAAAAGTGATCCAGGTGCTCCCAAAACCGAGTTAAGGATGCGCTTTCAAGAGGTTGTCGACATCATAGATCATCTCTACAAAATTTCAGTCAGGATTCGAGCACCTACCGTTCATACGAGGTCGCTGAAAGCGGCTTCCTACCAACCCAAAGACCCTGAAACCGGAGTCGATATACTTAGCCAGTATGCAATATTTGACAGATTCCATACCCAGGAGCTTGTGAGGCATCTCAGGGTACCTTATGTTTCGGCTCGTGAGCCTACGGAGGAGAACGATGACCTGGTTGACCGCCTTGCGCGGGCTGTCACACTGCGCAGGAGACAATTCAAATACTGGAGAAGGCATCGGGACAAATTGGGTATTTCGACTATACAAGAAGAGCCACAGGCACCTGCTGCAATACAGCGACCAGAGGCTCCTCACCGGCACGATACCCTCGAAGCGCAGCCCGGTACACCAGGCCTTGATGCACTGCCTAAGCAAGCGCCAAGTCAAAAGACTGGAAAATCGCTTCTTTCTGGTACAGAGGCGACTCATCACCATCAATCTCTGGATGATATTGTTGATTCCAAATCCGTTACCAGTTACGCTGTTACCGTCAAGGACTTATCCGGCAAAGGAATTGACCTTCCTCCGCCACCAAAAGCAGCCGATGGCAATAAAGATTTCGAATGCCCTTACTGCTTCATCATTTGTCCCGCGAGGTATGGTAAAGGTCGACCTTGGCGAACACATGTTCTGCAAGATTTACAACCATATGTTTGTACGTATCCAGAGTGTCAAGCGCCTGATCAGCTTTTCAGGAGTCGTCGAGATTGGGTAGAGCACGAGAGTGGTCATCGCAAGGCATGGAGGTGTCCAGAACACTCTGAAGCGGTCTACAGATCTCATTCCGGCCTTGAAGAGCACCTAAGAACGCACCACGGGGAAAGCGTGCCCGAAGGCCAGGTATCTAGCATTGTAAAAGTTGGCGAGACATCTACACTCGACCTGCGTCAAGAGTGTCCAATCTGCTACGCTTCGGTAGAGATAGAGGGTATGGGTACCTTGAACAACCACATTGCGAATCATTTGGAGAGGATAGCGGCCTTCTCGCTACCTATTGATATGGATGACGACTCGGATGGGGGTAGCTCGCAAGCATCTCGTGGGGGCACCGAAAGCTCGGCGATACCTACAGCCAGTCGATCTTCGGACAGTGATTACAGCGGTTACAGCAATGAAGAAGAAATCACATCAGACCTATTTCTAGATGCTGACGTTACGTTTGGGCACGTTGCTACAGATCAGCAACCAAAAAGCCCCGCTAGAGCACCAGGACTTCTCTCTGAGTCGCTGATTCGCGCTCTTCCAGATGACAGCGGGCATAGAATGAAACTGTTATTCTCCAGTCAAAAAGATGATAGACAGGATGCAGAAGAAGATCAGGAGACAGGGGATAGTTTCAACGAAAGTGACACGGCCGTTGAGGAACATATGGCCGAAAGAGAGGTGTTCCGTAAGTATCTCTTGTCATTGGAAGGTGCTCAGTCAGTACGATTCTATACGCGATACGGTTCTTGGAACGGCAACATCAATTTCCGGAACGGAGATGCTGCAGTCAGAGCGATGCAGACATTTGACAAAGAGCGATATCCTAGAGTCCAACTTCGTCAGAAAGATGCGAAAAAGGAAACATTGAAGTTCACTGCGCTCAACCAAAATTGGACCAAGGCGGCGAGGGTTAGCCCGCTCTACGCCCAAGAACCCGACGCGAATGGTTTGTTTCACTGCCCAGGAAAAGAGTGGAGCGATTGCGATCACAAGCCAACTACGCTCAAGACGGTCTACGAGTGAGTTTGCTGATTCCCAAATTAAGAATCTATCTTAACCTCGGTGAATAGCTCTTACGTAGATTTCCACCTTAGGAAGTCCTGGAACAACTCTGAGAGCAAGGAAGTCGCATTCGATCCAGATGTCACTGTTGTGCAGACAAGCCCTTCGTATAGTCAATCCTCCGGATCACAGCAGTCCTCAACACATTCAGACGTAAGAGACGTGGGAGAGATCTCGCCGATACTGGATGTAGCCGACATTCCAAGCATTCGTGCACTGTACCGATCTTCAAAACTGGCGCCGCGAGATGATCCAAACTATCCTCCAAACGATGACTACAATGGGATCATATCCTTCTGTTACTATGACATCACCCGTCTAAAAGTGGACGCTATCGGTAGGTCTGATCTTTACCCTCGCACTAGTACACGATTTCGAACGTCACAGAACGTTCTTTAAAATGACTCAAGTCTCCAACTTGACACCTGTTGTGTAGTATCTTGTCTTCGCTGACTTGAGATCGCATTCTAGTCAACAGTTCCAACCGAGGATTGGCCCCATCGAGAGCAGATTGGACCTTGAACAGCATCATCCACAAAGCTGCTGGGCCAGGATTAGGTGAGGAATGCTCACGCATAGACAGATTGAAGGTCAGTTCTTCCTTTCACGCTATGTTGGGCTGTCATCTGGGTCAGTGCGAACCAGTGAGCAGTCGCTGAATGTCTCACAGGTTTCTCAATCTGTCCTCACAGGCGGCTACAACCTCCCATGTACTCATGTTATCCACGTCGCAAGGCCGCACTACTCTAACAGTAAGGGGATGGGAGAATACAACCTTCTTACTGAAGGCTATCGCAGTGCTCTGAGGTTGGCTATGAAAAAGGACCTGAAGAGTATTGCCTTTTGCTGCCTAGGTACAGGCGGCATTGGATTCCCAGCTCGAATCGCCGCCCGCATTGCCCTTCAGGAAGTCCGCGAGTTTCTCGACGCTCACCCGAGGCACTCGTTCGAACACATCGTTTTCTGTGTGTTCACAGAGGATGATTTACATGCATATACCACTTTCTTTTCCAAATTCTTTCCACCTACTCGGGAAGATTTGGATACCGCTGTCTCGGACGAGGGGAATAAGGACACAGCCAGGCTGAGCGCTCTGATACAGGAGGTGTACACACAGGTTAAGCTTATCAACCAAGACATCAAGACATTTAACGCTGAGGCTACAAATATGCCGCAACGTCTGGTCCAACAGCTCTCAAGTATAGCTGTACTTTTGGAGACATTCAAAGAGATAACATCAGGAGCCGAAACCGAACGTCTCATAGCGCGAGTGATGCAGTACATAGAACTGTTGTGTTCAGTCATGAACGCAATCTGCGGAAACTTGATGGAAATGATCGAGCTTGCCAAAGCAAAGGAGAACCTAGGGATGCCGAGTCACAAGATCCTATGGGACGACTACAATGATCACATGTACACTTATCAGGGACTCACCATCGTGGAACTGGTCGACATCACACAGGAGTTCGCAAAACATGTGAATGACGTCTTGGATCGCGACGTTCCCATACCGCATGAGATGAAGACAATTAGAACTCGACTGAGCGCTTGGCTCACGAAACAGACTGGGCAAGGGCCCCAAAATACCCATGATCACTTTGAGGAGGTCATGTTGACACGGGAATACCAACGAGACGTGCCAATTTCAATTCGAACTGACATTGTAAAACTGCATCAAGTTCCGACCCTTGCTCGGTTGTACGAGCAGGGCATCCTGCCAGCAAATGAAGCACCAGCTACACCTTCAGCCCGTTTCAATGGTATAGTGTGTCTCACCAAAGAAGATATCACAAAAATAGAGGTCGACATTCTCGGTGAGCTAGTAATGAACGTCCATTGCCTAATGATAGCTGACCGGGAGAAGTGAGCAGCACCGATACAGGATTCTCGGGCATTGGGAGACTGGATCGAACTGTCTTCTTAGGCGGCGGTCTGGAGTTGCAACAGGAATGTGCTAAACATGTGCCTTGCAAGGAAGGCGAGGTTGTACTGACTGGAGGCTATGCTCTGCCTGCTAAACACATTCTGCACGCGATACCACCCGCCATCTACCGAACAGATACATTGCAGGTATTACGAGACATTTATAGAAAGATCCTCTATATGGCGAGGAATCTGAAAGTCACATCAATAGCGATCCCCACGCTTGGAACAGGTACGTGAAACTAGACAGAAATATGCTACCATATGATCGCTATAATATAGACGATGCGTCCTTTTCCAAACATGATGGACAGAACTGACTGACTGGATGCAGGTATGCTCAACTACCCCAGAAGAGACTCCGCAGCTATTGCATTACGGGAAATAAAGGAATTTTTGGCATTCCAGGAATTGAATGAACAAAGCAGCTCGATCGAGAAGATAGTTCTCGTGGTCAGTAGTACCCTAGATGACACTCATCTCTGACAGAGACATACTGACATGAGTCATCATCCCCAGGTCTTCTCTCCCAACGATGAGTTTGTTTACAGTTCTCTTTTGCCAGCATACTTTCCACCTGTCAACTTGAGCGTCAATGATCCTGAGAACATTCGCTCATCCCCTAAGCCGATTCGTCAAGAATCTCGTGGTCTACTCACCACTCTAGGAGAACAAATCCGCAAGTTTGGCCCGGGAAAGCAGTCTACCTCCAATACACGCCCACTGGAGCCTACCGAGGAGGACATGCTTATTGTCTTCGAAAGTCATGCCCAAGGATGCCCAACTTGCAGAAACATCCCCAAACTCTACTCAGAGGGCAGAGATCTGTGCGACGATGGCTACCGGTTCGCAGCACAAATTCTACGACATCTTCACATGCGGACCGATCAATCCGTGTATCAGCTTCGAACTGTGGAAGACTTCCCGCAGGCAGTAGAAATCCCAGATGTGTTTCCGCTGTCTTTGGAACTTCTCCACACGGTCGAGAAGAGTTTTCGCGACCCGACCCGGGACAGACCTTTCGTCAGTAATCAGCCGTCATTGGGACTCAAGGGTCGCATTCTGGAATATGCGGTGTACAACATCGAAGTCACTGTCTCTAGTCAACCCCATTTCCAACAAGCGTTCGATCGAATATACATCTGGTCTGATCCAGCGAGTGGACTGCAGCACTTTGAAGCTCCCGTACCAACATTACACCTGACACGAGGCGCAATTTTGATTCGGCAGGGAAGCGATGACAATGTCTCTAAGCCACCCATTCGTCTGGTCTTGTCACCTCGCTCCGTCATCAACCTGCCGTCAGGCACAGAGATTGCGGTCGTGGATGGCCCCATCGAAGATCATGATTCTGTGTACGACTTCAGAACCCGGTTCACACTTGGACTTAGATCGCAATCGGACTGCAAGATGCTGCTGACGCGAATAAAGCACGCTGCGGAGAACGTACCAACTTCAGCAGCCCAGGAGGAATTTGGCTTGGCTTTGCCTCAAAATCAAGCCCAGAAAGCATTTGCGAAGGTCTACCAGTGGTCACAAGCGACAGAGAGCTGGGAACCCTTTGATGCTGAGCTGTCTGAAGCGTCGCTCTCTGTAAGGCCAGGCAGTCTAGAGATTCTCCAGCGTGCTTCGAAGTTTACATGGCGGCTGAAGCTAACGTCTTACTCGATCATCAAAGAACAAGCGCACGTCGATATCATGATAGATAGGGTCACCACAGCCGGAGACAGTGATACAGGACTTGGGCATTGGAAACGCATTATGCTAAGGTGTCGCTCACAGACAGAACGAGACGCTTTATTGGAATGTCTTCAACGTGCTGCAGATTCCTCAGGAAGACCGCCTACGCCTTCTCAGCCAGCTACACCGACTCAAGACACTTCAGAGAATCAGTTTCGTTTTGACGAGGAAATGAAGGCTCCAATGCACTGGGAAAACGCGTACCAGGACCATAGCGCACCCGTCCGAGACAATCCTTTCAAGGTTTTGGTTCCCGGCATTCCACCCGACAGCCGACAGCCAGAAATCCTGGGAGATTTCGATGTACAGTCATTTCTAGCAGCAGATTCCATGAGCGTAACGGATCAGCCACATGTCAGCCTCAACGAAGCCATAAATACGGTCCTCGATGACGGTGGTTTTGCGAAAGGGCCTGTTGGCCAGAGCACTACATCACAAAACCGCAGACTGTCAGACGTGGCAGAAACGAAAGCGACCTATGGACCAGACCTCGTGAGCAAAGCTAAAGCTAGAGCATCAGCCGCTACAGAGGAAACCGAATTCGCGCGAGCATCTGGCCTCACCCTCCTAGAACATCGGATCCTCGCATACATTGAGTGGCTTCCACAATCTAGAGACGCAGGTGTTCCTGAGCAAGATCTTGTGGCAGAGCTAGGCGAGTCAAGCGTGAACCTCGTAGATGCAATTGAGCATCTTCGTTCACTCAACCTGATTGAAATAGTGCCTAGCCGCGAACGGAGGTGGGCTACGACTACAGTTGCCAAGACTCGATTGCGGCTCAACCAACGATTACAGACCGTCTTGCCTAGAAACGACCCGCATCGCTCCAGTGCAACGCCTGAGACCAGCACCGAGAGTCACGAGCCAGCAGCAGAAGAGCTGCTCCACAAGTCATCATCAACCACGGTCGCCGAACCTAAAGAACCTGTCGATGCATCGCAGTCATCTACGCAAACCACATCCGCTCTTTCAGACCCGCTCGCACGTCTTATTGACCCCAAACTGATTCCCCTAGAAGAACTCAATATCGAAGCCTACTTCGATCACGAAGTCATGCACTCCACCCAGATCGACAAGAGATTGGTTTATGAAGAAGTACTCGTAAAGGCCGGGCTGCCGCCTACCGAGAGGAAGGGGTGGTGGTATGTTGATCGGGTGTTGACAAAGGAGGAGGTGCAGGAGCTTCATGAAGAGACGCGGAGAACCCATCGGTTTACACCGCTGGAGCATAGGTGGGAGTAATGGCCGTATGGATAGATTCATGTTGGTTGGATGGACGACCAAGGGATGCAACCAGGTTGTAGTAGTAGATCGGTAGTCAATGTTTCGTCAATTGGTCGTACAAAAGTAAATGATATAGTGTCGCGTGCCCTTCACATAATGACAACTCCAAGCATGCTCAGCAATACCCCTGTGAATCATTAAGTTTCAGCAGCGCCGCCCACTGTCTCCTTTGCATCAGCCACTACGGAGTTCTCTGCACCCGCAGCATTCTCCTCGGCTTCAACGATCTTCAGGATCTTTACAGGCAAGTGGAGCGGCTGTCGATTCGTCTCGTCCTCTAGGCTCTCCGTGACCTTCTCCAATTCCCTTCCAGCAGCGGTTCCACTCGCCTTTACATTCGCCATTTCGCTCAACCTGTGGCTGTCGCTTTGCCGTTCTGCTCCTTCCTCGTCGCTACTGTGCGTAAGCACCCGCTTCTCACCCGCCCCTCTGCCCACCCACTCCGCGCGACCACCAGTGAATCCGTCGGCTCTAGAGGTAAATCTCTTTCTATCTGATGCACTTCCCTCTTGCGTGAACCTGAATCGATCAGCATCCATGCCGTACCCCAACGCTCGAATACTAAACTCACCATTTCAGCACAAACCACCCTCCCAGCCCCCACAGAAACACAAAACTCGCCGTGAACGTCGTCAAGAAGAGCGTAGGTACGAGGAACAACAGCGCCACGCCAACCATGAACAACGTAAAGAAGACGGCGGCGAGGATGCTCGCGAGGAGAGCGGTGATGAGGGAAAAGACGAAGACGGAGAGAATGAAGAAGGTGAAAAGGACGAGGGGGATGCCCTAATTGACGGTGCAAAATTAGTTTCAGGCAAATAGGAGTCGGGTATGTATCATATGTCCCAGCGAAAAATATGTTTTTTCCTCCGCACGAAAGAATACATCCATTTGCACCAGGTGATTCGCTTACCGTGAGGACGACGTGGGTGGCTAGGAATGCCTGAATGGGTTAGTTTTAAAATTATGACATGAATTGTTGGAGTTGCTCGTGCTATATGATAAGACGACGATGCGAAGATGCAACGATGTGATTCCCACAAAGGGAGCATTGGCAGGGGTACCTACGGCAAGTTTGGGGTTCTTGTTTGCGAAGTCCTGGAGCTTTGAAAGCAGCTCATCTCGCCTATCTGGTGGGAGTATCTTGTCGAAGCCATTGGCCGTGTTGGTCCATAGCTTCCCCAGTATTGACTGGACGCTGTTCAGTAGACCAGACATCGCGTGTGTGGAATGCTTGTGTTCGAAAGGATAGAGCGCTGCTGTATCGCCAAGAAGACTAGAATCGTTGTCTGTGAGCTCTCGAATGATACAGAAGAAGGTTTCAAACAGAGAGATAGGATTGAAGACTGGTGCAGATTGAACTGCACGCGTAGTCGCGGTCACGGTTCTAGAAAGACGTAACCAGGGATGGCGTTCACGCTAGCCGTCAGTTCCGGAAAGGACGCGCACCGCCACATCGTGGCTGCCAGTCGGAGCGAAATCTTGGCGTTCCAAAAAGTTTTGGCCTGCGCGCCGACGACGACAACACACGACCACCGCACCAGATCAGTATTTGCAATACAGCAGAATGGGTACCGATAAGAAGAGAAAGAGACAAGAGCAGGGCGGCGAGCGGCCCTCCAAAAAGGCCGCCATTGCGCCTGCCCACGGCAACGTGAAGGTGCAGTACGTCGACAATGACGAGATGCTAGGTCCTATTATAGGTACGTTGCTCGGGCTTGTGTGCGCGATACGATGAGGCAGCTTACAGTATGATAGCATCAACACCGGGCCTCAAGTTTCCCTCACAAATCACTTTCAAATCGTACAAGCGCACCAAGCTTCTCCCCGAAGGCAGCCACACCGACCTGCTCCTCCAATCATCCGACCACTCCCGCCTCGACTACCTTGCGCGCGAAGAGAAGGATGGCAGCGCGGAAAGCCGGCTCAAGGACTACATCGGCGTGTACGACCCCGCAACCGCCAAGATGCAGCTCATGCCCGTGAAGAGAGTCACTTTGAGGAGCTCGCTCCGGAGCGAAGCAGACGAGCTACACAACAGACAGGCCAGGATTGAGGCGGCACAATCTACCTTCACCGCGAAGAGACATGCGCTTGCCGCGGAATTCGGATCTAAGAGGTCGCGGAAGGCTATTGAAGACATGACCCAGAACGCTATCCAGCGCGGAGACGCGGCCAAGGATGAGGGCATCGCGCAGAACGTGCTGCAAGGCATGTCTGGAGCAACGGCTGCGATGCCTACTTCCGAGGAGCTGGCTGCCGCCGTGGACGAGTCGAAACCGCGCCCGAAAGCGAACATGACTGCCGAATACCCCATCGATGTGTATACAGTTGACAACGTCGTTGGCAAAGAGCTTATGGCTCTGATAGAGGTCAGCGACTGGGTCAGCGCTTCGGAGGCTGGCACTGGTGTCGAGGTTCGCAGCAGATTCGTTGCCAAGCGCATATCGAAACTGGTCAAGAATAAGCAGTATCAGAAGCTGAAGCTGCTACGCTTTATACTGCTTTGTGTGAAGCTCAACGACATTGCGAAACCCGGCAGAGGAGCAAAGAAGATCCCCCCGAAGGGCAAATTCGAGACCGCCATGGGCGACGACGTGCCGGCATCATTAAGCAACACTATCAGGAGGAAGTTCGCGTCAGAGTACGTCCACTGGAAGTTGTCCTGGTACATGGGCTGACATTATCCAGAACTAATGAACTGCCGCGCTGGAACATTGACAACTTGATGACCCATGCCTGTGCCGCAGCGCTCATGGTCGACGATTTCGAGGTTGACGTTAACGACTTGCGAGAAGACTTCAAGATTGAGAACAAGCAGTACGTTTCACAACGGCGGTGTACATGAGTAATGAAATGCTGACCAAAATAGAATCAAGCAGTATTTCTCAGAACTGGGCTGCCGACTCAATGTCCCCACTGAGGCCGACCGCAACAAACTCAAGATCACAAAAGCAGAGAGTAATAGCCATACTATTGCGAAGCTACGGCTACCTCTGAGATTCCCCACACTGAGAAGAGGCCCGCCGAAGGGGCGTTAGGACCGCTCTCCTCTTGCTCAACCTCAAGGTCAGGGTGCAGAGAAACCTTTCTGAAAACTTTCTACGACAGAATACACGCCTTAAACATTGTCCATACCCAGTTCCAATTCAATATGAATATATCAACGATTTCAATCACGATCCTTTGACAATACAAGACGCCACCATGGATGATAGATGAGCCCGAACCCGCCCGCAAGACCACCACCACCACATCCATCCGTCAATCCCTCTTCACAAATAGCCTATACCGACATCAAATACGACATGTCAAACACTTGACACCCCCGTGATCTCATCTCTGCGCGGCGCCCACCGCCATAACCATGACATCACCACTCACAATGAACATCCGTGACGCACAGATTATCACCTCCATATAGATATAATCCCGAACCACACCATACCTTCTCGCAGCATGAGCACATCACTACAACTACCCCTCTTCCAGCTCCTACTACACGCTACTCCGTGAAAACGAATCTATGCCGAAGCACGGCATCGAAATCGGCTCCCCTAGCAACATTGTAAACTCGACCAACATGTCCGCAAACACGACCTCCGCCGCGGATGCGCTCGGCCAGAAGAAAGGCACCAATGCCATTCCGCAGCAGGTCCGCCTCCTCCCTCTTCCTCCTTATCCGGCCCATCCCTTCCTCTGTACTAATACACCTCAGAACCCGTCCATAATCTCCTCCGCCGGCGCCATCGGCAAGCAATTCAACCCGGACGGCGCCATCGGCCAGATTGGGCAGAAGATTGGCGGGCCGCTGAGCAAAGAGGGCGTCATTGGGAGCCAGTTCGATGCGAGCAAGGACGGGAGGACGGGATCGCGGGACACGTGGAGAGGGCGGTGGATGGGCCGAGGAATCCGGCGGGGAGTTCGGTTCAATAAATCTGTGGTGGGGTGCAGGAGTGCAAGATAGATTTCTATTGAAATGAGTGTTCTGGTACATCACACGAATTCATTAGGGGGCATCCCGTGCAGTAGGGGAAATGTAAACGTAAGGCCTGACAACGCAACGGGGTGTTTTCATCGATTCTACCACATCGCGGCTTGCAAAAGCCGACAAGGTAAAGACATCGAGCGGCAGTCCATGTTTGTTTGTTGCCACTTCCTGGTTTGTCAACATTTGTGCACAAGTATGTTCGGATATGCGTTCGGATTGGAACTATAACTCATACTGCATGCCTCCATATAAGTTTCATTCAGGCAACTGATTGCGTTGCCAAGTTTTCAAAAGATGCTTGTGGACGGATAATCTGTATCCATCACTACATGACCAACTCCAGTACTATGCTGTGCTTTCATGATGCATGGGCATCCGTAAACTCCAAAAACACAATTACTCGCCAAGCCGACGTCCAGGGCCCCATTGCGGAGCAGCACCAGTCGTTCGAGCCGCGGCGGGCGGCTCAGCAGTTGATCGAGCCGCCTGAGCGAACCCGTAGCCTCGCGCCTGCTGTGTCCCAGGGCCTCCACCAAACCACCGCTTCACGGTCGCGGGCGTGGTGATGTAGTTTGTGCCGCCACCAAAGGTGGGCCAGATACGCGTGAGGAAGTCATATAGGTGGGCCGCGATGAGGCCGGTCGCCTGCGCGAGAGCCGCATCTGCGCTCTCCATGATCATTGTCAAGAAGATGAGCGCGAGCGGCAGGTACTTCGCGTCGAAGGTGAGGATGAAGAAGGAGACTTGGCGCGTCGGGTTGTCCTGGGCGTACGTGTACGCATATGCGAGGGTGAGGGCGGGGAGGAACGTCCATGCACTCAGGAAGTAACCTGCAAGCACCTTGAAGCAAGTCAGCGACAAACTTCAAGCCTCGTTGTCACGTCACAGTAGCAAGAGAAGAAAGTGAAGGTATGTAGGGAGCCAATACCGCACGGCGGAATTGCGAGTCCGCTGTGCTTCTCAAATGGCATTCCCACCATGCTCACACACCACGCAACCCCTTTTGGATTATGCGAATGACGGGGCGCGTACTGTGCAAGGGTGCTCTCCCCCGAATTCAGGAACCGCTTCAGCAATAGTAACTGGGCGGGCAGATAGTCGGGGTTGTCCGAAGACGCGGAAAATACGTATGCGCAAGGCGCGACGAAGAGGCTACTTACGGCGATGAACGAGCCGACAAACGCAGTGTACACGAAGAAGTCGCCGGGCTGCGAGAACCGCGACGACTCGCGCTCAAGACCGCTGCCGTACTGGTAGACTGGGCGTTGTTAGTGCGGGCTGGCAGAGCGCAGGGCTCCACGTACGGAAGTACGGATCCAGTGCTATCGCCATGTTCTTCTTCGTTATGAAGAACCCCGTGACGAGCCGCCACACCTGCGGTGCCATCTTCGTGGTGAAGACATATTGCGGGATGAAGATGAACCTCATCAGGTCGATGATGTGCGCGTATCCCAGCGCAGACACCACGACAGCCGCAGCGGTGATGGTCCGCGTGACGGGCGGCAAGGTCCAGAAGACGTCCATGGTGGGCTGCTGTTAGTCGAACGAGAGTTGAGTGAAGGAGTGGTGCTACGAGAACTGCAGCTGCAGCCTGGAGGAAGAAATAGAAAAGAAAAGCCACGGTTGGCTTTAAGGAAGGCGCAGTGGGGCGGGGGCGGCCCTACCTTATCCCGTGCGCGACTGTCTGATTGGTCAAAGCTTGCTGAAGCTCCATCCATCTTCAATCCGGCCGGCACGATGGACCACGTTCTGATGTGCTTTCTTCTGCGCAAAGTGTCACTCGAATGCCCTCAGTTGGAAGCTTCCACCTACGATTTAGAAATACGGAGGTGGCTGCCAGGTCCTCAGGCCACTCGGCGTGATCATTGGCCGACGACTATCGGCAAGACCCACTTGCCGAAGCAGTTTGATGTCACCATATCAAGCTCGCGAGCCCACCATACACAGCTCCAAAGAGGTCGAAACCTAATGGTAGGATCGCCTTGAACCAGACCATATCAAATCATGTCAGGGCCGCGACAACGTGCCAGCTTGAGTAAAGACGAAGAGACGAATGCTGCTGCGTGGGAAGCCGCGAGAGGTGCAGGATGGGGTGCGACAAAGGTCAGTTGCTATTCTACCTTTTCAAAATCAGCGTTGACTGTCCTCCGCGTGTGTTACATTTTATGTAATCACGAAGAGTTGGGATCACGGTAATGAGTGAGCGATTTGGTTAAGATATGGATTGGTACAAGATACCTGAACTGCTCTAGGGCTCTTAGGCGCTGAACTGCTCACGTGCTTCCTAAAAGCACCTGCACCTGCGCATATGATGTTTATACAGCCATGAACATTGCGACGTTCAATTTCAGAAATTGCAGCTGACATTCACCTCCAGTGGGGTGCTTTCTCCGCCGTAGCAGGCGGCGTCGCCTACGCCCTCTCTCCCGTCTACCGCGGCCTCACTATCCAATTCAAAGTGTAAGTCCGCCTCTATTGACCCCTTCCGCACCTCTGCCCATCCTCCCAGCCCAACTTCGACCCTCTCCCTGTCCTAACCTTTCACCCAGCTACATCCAAATGTCCGGCATGATCCTCGGCTCCATGATCGAAGCCGACAAGCGCATGATTGCCTACGAGCACCACGTGCGCCACCAGAAGCGCCTGCGCCGCGATATGGAAGTGTGGCGGCGATATGAGGAGGATTTCGAAGCGCGGGGCACGCCGGGCGTTGGGGCGGAGAGCAATGTCAAAGGCAAGGGGAGTGACGTGTGAGCCTTTCCAGGGACAGGGAGGCGGAACTTGTACGATAGCCTGAAGAAAAGGTGGAGGGGTCAGTGGAGTGGCGTCGCAAATTTGTAGAAGGACTAAATCGTTGGTTGATTCCAAGACCTTCGAGGTCGAGATATGCGGCATTGAGTCCATGCAATGCCATACAATGCAATAAGCAAAACGCAATCTGATGCTAAATGCCCTCTTCAGACGCCTGTACGAGTCTGCCAATCCATCCCTACCAGTGTGCACAGGAATTAATCCAATACTTCTCATCTACATGCCCCACGGCCCATCCACCACATTCAGCGCCCCCTCAACCGCCTCTTCCAGCTCGCCCACACGCCGCCTCAGCACGCTGTTCTCCTCGCGCTCCCTCGCTAGCCGCCCCCACACCGCCGCCTGCGACCCGCCCTCGCAGTTGGTGCAGCCCCAGCCGTTGTTGTTCTCCAGACGCGCCGTCCCGTCCCGTACCTTGTCGTACGTGCTACTCCGGGTCTGCAGCGCGGGCTTCTTGCCCTTGGGCGTGGTCTGTCTATCGTCCGTCTCCGCCACCGAAGAAAGATCCGTGCCGGTCGGACTGAGGCAGTTGTTGCGCGAGAAGATGCTCGCGGCGTCGGTCTCGCACTCGGACTCGAAGCCCGAGTCAACACTAACATCTGAGTTGGACACGCGGTTTCGCCGGCGCGGGCTGTGCACGCTGTCTGCGTCCTGCGTGTCGTGGTGCGTGTCCCTGCGCACCATGGCGAGGCTCTGCTTCCGCGCGGCCTCTTCCTCCTCTCGGGCGCGCCGCTCGAATATGAGCTCCTCCATGAGTCTGCGCATCTGCTCGTCCTGGTCGTTTGCGCGCGCTGCCATGGTCTCTAGTTGTGACTTCAGATGCATGATCCGTGTATCTGCTTCGTCGAGTTCGTCGTCCTGTGCGCTCTGCTCGGCGCGCGCATCTACCAGCGCGGTGGAGAGCTGGCGGTACGAAGTCTGGTATCGGGAAAGCAGCGATTCGGCAGTCGAGAGGAGGTCATTGAATGACGAAGGCGCAAGCGGATCGACAGGGCCGTGCGGGAACAGCGCCTGCGAGATGTTGAGGTTGAGTAGCTCGTCCTCGGGATTGTGGTAGGTAGGCGAGGCAACGGGCGGCGGTATTGCTGCATTTTTCTGTGTGTTGAGCAGCCAAGCGAATCTCGAACTCGCTGTTGACGTCGACAAAGGCATCGCGGGGCGCTTGGTGGAGGTTGGACCCTGACGGGGCTCCTGCGAATCATTGGACGCGCGCGTGAGCGAGGTTCCACGGTTGAAGATGCCACTCATCATGTTGTCGTCGATGTCGTCCTCCTCCGAATCGTACTCGTCTGAATCTGAGTCTTCCTGTCGTATCCCCACACCAAATGCTACCTGTCCGCTTGCGCCAGTAGTCGCGCCGTTGAACCAGTTCTGCAGCGCCTTTGCACCCGCGCGGATGTTGGGCTGGCTTGCCTTCGATTCGAGTGCGCTCCTGGAAGGGATGAAGCTCGCCAGTGACTTGGTAGGTGAGTGGAAAGATGTGCGCGAAGTATGTTGTTGGAGTGTGGATGTGGCGCGATTGATAAGCGGCTGGCAGTTGTCGAAGAATGTGCCGGTGAGAGATCTTTGGTGTGATGTACGGGGTGAAGAGGAGTAGTTCTCGAGAGGGGAGGGCACCTCACCGTGCGGGTTATAGGCAGTGGCAGTCGCCGATGTGAGTGCGGAAGGTGGCGGTTGGATGGAGTCTGAGATGTCCACGTCGTCGAAAGCGTCCACCTTCTGCTCTGCGATGGATGGAGCGTTCTGTCGGAGAGGGTGCAGTGAGTTTCGGCGGTCTCTCAACGAGATACTGGTCGCATGGGAGGCCTGCGGAGACTGCAGGGCGAGCGGGTTGGGGCTCTTAACGGCGTCGAGGCCATGCATGCCTGCATGTGCAGCTGGGGCCATGGTCTGGCGGGCTAGGTTCGCCGGAGGACAGGAATGGGCAAGGCCGATCGGGGATGTAGGGGTTTGCCTTTTGCGCAGCACTGGGTCCTGCGCTCCGAATTGCTGGAAGATGGGCGACAGGTCGAGGGAGCCCGCTTGAAACGCGATATTCGATCACCCTGTCCGTTATTGAGGGCGGCGGCGGCGGTTTCCTGGCAACGGCACTCTATCGATAACACTCGACGCAGGGAGGAAGCACGCAACAACGAGGGAATGCAACAAAGGCTGCGGTGGTACGAGCTAGAGAAGTGTGCAGAAGGGAAGGACAAGTCGCACTGAAAGAGAATGCATCTTGTCGTCAGGTCAGGTTTTCTGCCAGGCCGAGGTGCTGGCAGGGGGGCTGGCAACTTTGCTGGAGGCTGGCTACCAGCCATCGCAGTCCAAACATGACGCGGCAAGCTTGGATCCTACCAATCCACCGACCACGAAACCTGAACTTGGCTTATCAACTTGACATCACCAGAAACTATACGATCTGGCCAACGCATTCACCACCAAGTTCTAATTGCGTCTTCGCGCGTGTGCTCAGCGAGCTGCAGGGTCGTGATCGCCGAAACATCCACCCGATACGAATCGCGGCCAAACCCGCCGCATGAAACACAGTGGTCCGTTAGCGCATCCTCTGAGCCTGAAGTCCCTCTGCCCGTTCGCCATGGATTTGCAACGTACGCCATGTCTTCGCAGCACACGTTCATATGGGCAGCTCGCAAGGGATGCTGCTGACTGTTGTGACCCACTGATTTTTTCAACTCTGCCACACTCGTTCTGTCCTTTACAGCTGAGCTCAGTGTTAACATCTTCGTTGCGTTACATTTCTCACGTGAACGCGGACAATGTCAATACAGTCGCAAGTTGCAATTGTATGCACGTTTAGTAGGTTGATCGTTCCAGGATCAATTTTCCATGAAATGCTTCATATTGTCTCAGATCTTCGTGTTGACACAATAGCTACCGCTCTTGCCAATATTCTGCACCCGCAGCATCTTACTTGATCTCCATCTCCTCAAATGCCTCCATCCGCTTCGCACCATCATCCGGTACGGTAACCCACGGAGCCTTCTCCCTGAGAAATATGTGCTGCTCTACGTTCGGCATCGCTCCTTTGAAAGTATCCAAATCAAGAGAGCCAAGTACAAGACCTGTAACCTCCTGATCAAAGTATTTCATGGCGATTGGGGCTCCACAGCCCGTGCAGAAAAATCGCTCTGCGGCCTTTGAGAGTACCAGAGTTTTCATTGTAGATGTATGCGTAAAGGTGAGCGCATCATCGTCAACGTGGCAAAACGGCAAGTAGCCAGATCCCGAGACTCGAGAGCAAGCTCGACAGTAGCAGAAAGTGACTTGAGATGGCTGTTGTGTTGACGTATAGCGCACGCCGCCGCAGCGGCAGCCTCCTTCGAAGACGGTCTCTTTGCTTGAGGAGCTTGGGACATACCTCGAGCCGTCGGCAGCTAGCGATCTGATGAGCTGACTTCACTATAGCATACGGAGTGTACCTACGTTTGCGAGCAACTCCAAGGAACACCGAGTCGACCTCCTCGACTTGTCCGTTCACAGCTAACCGCTCCCACTCTTCTTTGTAGAGACCCTGGGCCTTGCGTCGAATATCATTATTGGCAAAGGTCCTCGCAACGTCCTTGACGATAACGTTCTCAACGAAGAAGTCATCCCATTGGCCCACCTCGTACTGTCGCTTCCCATATCCAGACTGATTCTCTACGGTGATGACCTTGTCAACCTTCAGCCCCGCAGACTCAAGTACACCCTTCAGTGAAGATTCGTTCTGGCTCCACTCTCGGTTGTACGGCACCGACAGGTCGAGCCGTCTTGCGACACGTTCCAATACCATCCCTGGGACAAGGTTTCGAGGATGCGTTGAGTCAACTGCGAATGTGCCACCTGGCTTCAGGAACTCGGCCCACAGTTCGATTGCTGCCTTTGGATCCGGGAATAGTACGAGAGCAGACGACGCAGTGATGATGTCGAATTGCTTTCCTTTCAGCGCTTCGATTTCCTGTAGTTTTAGGATATCACCCTGATAAAAATCCACATTGGCGTACTTCTCGGGTTCTTTTCTCTTCTTGAATTCGGCTACGCGAAGCATCCCTGGGGTCACATCGACGCCGGTTACATGTCCAGATGGGCCGACAGCATCTGCCTCCAGGAAGGTAAGTAACCCGGTTCCACAGGCGAGGTCAAGGACATGCTGGCCTGGCTGGATGTTGATTTCAGCTGCAAACCTTTTGGTGAAGTCGTCGTGCCAGGAGTCATCGTAATTGAAAGAACGCGACTCGTAGAAAAGGACAGCCCTGTCTGCTTGTTCGGATCCCATTTAGGTAGAAGCGTTGGCGGTAGACTCTAGCGTGCGTAATCCTGGTGGTAATGCTCCGAATTGGTAGAGTGGCTTCTTTTATGATAGAGGATCGAGCACAATAGTGGGGACGGTCAATGCTCGCGATGATGTTCTAGATGTAGCCACTCACAACTTCCTCGACTGATGACGTCAGTAGGTCTCAGTTGCGTGCCACCCGTACGATTTCCGTATATTGCACAGTTGCCTTCCAGATCATGTAGATTGTGATTGAAGATGGTTACTAATGCAAGGAGAAGTGGAGGAGAAGCCATTCCAAAATGTAAGCCGCTAGCATCCAATTGAGGAAAGCGCCCACCGGCGTCGCTCTTCCCATCACTCCCTCAGCACGTCATCTGTGTTACCTCAAATATCCAGGAATACCTTTGCCTTCGTCTTTCCCACTACGAGACATACGGGTAGTTGTTCGTCAACATGCCGGTGCCACTACCTCCAGGCGTGCTAACCCCTCGGGCCGCAGTGCCTTGTGAACAGACGAGGAACCCAGACAACAATCACGAGCAAGAGCGCACAAGCACGAACCCACGGTTCCACGAAATTGAATGAATTGACGGTAGTACCACGTCCATTGCAGGCATTTGGTATGACTGCAGACCAAACGCCCCTCAGACCATCAGCTTCCAGTGCTTAACAGCATCGTGTCACATTGGATTTCACAGAGTCTCGATTCGATCTAGATGACTGCGACTCGGATACAAGCTACGATAGATTCATATCACGGCTTGAACGAAAAGATGTGTTGCGCCTTGACTCTTAGCTGCGGATCGATGAGCTTCTAGACCGGACGTTATCTGATTGGAGCATCAACCATAGCCCCACGCTCACTGCATCGTATTAGACCCGCGTGACAACCTACCGCATCTTGGACTCGCACTATGAAGGAAACCTACTCCAAAATGGCAGGCTTACCACTCAACTTACTGTGGAATCTCCCAGGCCCGCGGGGAACAGCGATCACTTCAAATCACTATTCAAGTGGCTGCATATCGAGAATCCTCCAAGATTCACTTCGGCGCCTTCATAGTAGGTGCATACTTGCACTATAAAGCAGGTTCCCAGGTGCTTTTGGCAGCGGCATGTACTATTTGAGGGGGATCGACACCACATCCTGCTGGCACTTAGCGTCCTTACTAAATTGCGGGCACAAGAATATGTCAATAAGTGTCCTTACTTGATTAATGTCGAGCAGGCTAGTGCGTCTCTTATCTTGCGGGAAGCCCGAGAAAAGTCGGAAGGATCGCTGCGAAAACCAGGAAGCTCGGGCGGAAGCTACATCGTGAGTAAGCCTGAAGCTTGCGCACTTGCACTTGATCAGCCTGGATCGATCAACGTGCGGCAATATGCTAACAATATCTCTCTACTAGGAACCCGAGTACTTTGAAGAAGCGCTTGCATACGTTGATCATCAAGGCCCTAGAGCTCAGCGGAAGAAAGAGATCATTAGGTAATCAGCGGAGTCAACATTCGGTACATTTGAACTGACAGCAGTTTAGATGGATTACCGTGCACTAAATCTATCATAGCCCAACCTCAACCTCATCTGTCGAAGCGAAAAGTAACGTCCGGCCGTTTGCCCGTTCTGAAACGCACGGCAGCGTTGTTGACGGCGAGTTCTTTCGGGTCGCTCAACTCTGGTGCTTGATATTCGGGGATCGTATGTCTTATCTCTCTCTATTGGGATTACAAACATGACTAGCTATGACGAGATCTTGTGATCTCATGTTCCCACGCTCCTATAACCGAAGTACCAAATGCTCTTATCAAATTCAATTATGCTTCCCCACAGGAAACCAGGGCAAGAAATCTCAGGTTACCGATGGAGGTATCAGATTGTGGCTTATGCCAACTGAAAAGTGTGTCACATGGCTCTCTTTTGTCTCAAACTTTGTTAGCCTGAGGTATACGACGTTCCAAGGCTGGCGGGTAAAATATCGAAATGTTGTTCTAGACCCTTCAGACTGGTGTGCTATCATCACCGCAGCCAAGAGAACCACAATTCGATTGCATTTGTTCAGAAGGTAGGACTTGCTATAGAAAGATGTCAATTCCAATATAGGGTGTTCCACTAGCATAAACATGGCGTAGGCTGATCATGCTCGAACCTCATCTCGGCATTCCATACTGTCAACGTACACCTGCTGATCAAATTAGGGACAAGTCCTTGGACGAAGGTGCATTGTTCCTATCTTCTGACAAAGAAGCAGACCAGCAATCTCCGGAGTCCGACTCGAATGGCTTACTGAGCGCAAGATCTCAGGCGCAACGAACCCTCCATCAAGCATCCGCAACTGAAATTGCAGACAATGAGGCGTTTATTCTTCAGTATGACGGGCTAGGGGCGACCAGTGAAGTGCATATGGATGAATGCCATGTTTTCACACTACTAGCAACAATTTTTGTGGTTGCGCAACGTCCAACGATTACCCTACCGACAAGACAATTTGCAGCTGGGGAACAATACAAAGTTAATGAGTAGCAGCTACTGCACGATCTATCGGAGCTTGACCATTATCTTTCCACCGTTGACAGTCGCGCGACGGAAAGCCTCAAAAACATTGAATGTCCTTCGAGAAGGCTCCACGAAGTACAATTCTCGCACTCAAATGGCGACCATCAATGCGACAAACGGATCATGTTGAGGATAGTACAAGACATTCTTGTTTTATTTTTCCAACCACACTACGAACACAAAATGACTCTGAAGGTGAGACAAACTACCAGAATTATACAGTGACACGAGGCACCGGACACTATGCCAGGAAAAGCGTCAATAGACTATATTGGACCAGTAGGAGCAATGAATCGTTCGATATTTGGCCTGGTAGTGCAAAATGAAGAAGGAACGGGAATGATGACTCCCTGATGTAGTTTTGGGGCAGCATCGACCGCAGTTTTTGTACTCGGGATGACTTTCCCAAATATGCGATGGAAGAAAAGAAGTCGCACGACTTGCAAGATTGGCCAAGAAAATCTGAGAGCAGTTCTTCTTAAGCCGGGGGGTCTTCGACTGTGCGGCGATGATTCGCCAAGAGTTTTTGTAAGTGTGGTAATGGATGCTACACCAACCTCACGGCTTCTGCTAATGAGCCGAAACAAGATCCACCTACAATTGAACTTCATCGGCTTTCTCACCGACCAGCCGCACAAATCAGGAGCACGCGTTCACCGCTGTCAAGATCGGTTTTAGCAAGGCCGACTAAAGTTGGCGGAACGATTCCAGATGACCAATATATGTTGAGTACTCCCATCCACCTCTGGAGCACACATGCTTGTTGAGTGTCAGGTGATCGCGAGGCTGTACTGCTATTAGGCACAATACTCTTGCAGCTATGCCAGGTACTGCATGGTATTCAGGGCCATATTTCTGCGGAAGATCAACGCTTGGCTTTGAGATACTGGTCACGTTTCAAGGAGCTGAAGGCTGAGATATAGGCGAACCCGCTTAACCGCAAGCACGAGAGGACGTTTGCAAAGCTGAAGGATGAGTTTGAAGCAATCACTACCATATTAGAAGATCCACAGCGAGTGCTCATACACTCCCAGATAGCATCGGTGAAGCCGAAAGCTGCTCACTAAGCTACAACTCATCGACCTCCGAGGAGTATCGATGGAGCCAAGCCGAGAGTCGTCCGTGGTCGATCACATGCTGCATCAAACAGAGAAGTTGCTCCAGAACTTCGGAGAGATGGTACGGCATCTCAATGATCTGGAGAGCTATCATTTTCTCTGCTTGTCAATCGCCACTGACATGCAACAAAAGGCATCTTTCGCGTTTAGTCAGTGGCAATCAGATAATACTCTACATGAGGCTGACACTTGCGACAGCTACGGTCACGGTATTCTTCTTACCTCTGACTACGCTGGCTGGCATCCTTGGCATGAATACGAGCGACATACGGAACCTGGGCGGCTCTTCTGGTGCATCGCGATCCCTATGGCAGTCATCTGCTTGTCAACCTGGCTCATGTACCTGGGAACCCTCAAAAAGCATGGACCTGGGGAAATAAGCGAAATACTCAGATAAAAGAAGGCTACGTGAGCCCAACATGCAACCGCTGCGCCTGGGTTGCCATTTCGAGCAGTTGGTGCTCAACTTGTGCGTTAGGACAAGCGCGGAATTTTTCCGCCGGGGCCCGACGCGTCCGCGCGGCGAGGTCGGACAATACATTGCCCACTCACTACTATCGTCATACACTAACCGGTATATTCCGCTCCTTATCAGGTACCAAAGCAGTGCATAGCATATGTCATCTTCCAGGGCAACTCTCTATGCAACCGCAATACAATTAATACCGGTCCGAGAAGCTCAAAAGGACCGATTGATTCCTGATTTTCCTCACGCTGCCGTGTTGAAGAATCCTCACGACATATCTGCTGTATTCTAACAAACAGAAATCAGAATCTGTTATACGAACCGGCAGTCTAAGCTGCATTAATATATCATAATGGCTTGAGACTGAACGTGCGAGTAGTGTTTGGAAATCAGTGAACGCGGTCCACACAATTTAGGAGCTAGTACCAGAAGGGGAGGTCCACGCGCTGCACCTTGCCGCAGGGGTCCTTCTATGCGGGGACTGCACGATACGCTAGACTGAACCATCTTTATCGGTAGCGGAAGTCCTCCTTGAAGCACTATAAGAACATTGACAGCTTCCTCTCCCATCACTCTTACCAGACGTTTGCTCAGATACGCTTGCTCTTTGTCTTGAAGCATCGCGCTGGCCACGTATCTTCTCTCTACCACCGCAGAGCACCACACTGACCAGTCTCCGTGGGTTCGTGTCTACCGCTTTGAACGGACAGCTCCCCCTCAAGGACGACACAATGGCGCCACATCCCTTCAAGATCCTCAGCATTGAGGAGACCCGCCTCGCCCGCGATGTCATCCTCTCTCTCCACCCGGATGTTGTCGTTGACTTCCGGGAGATCTTCCTCAATGAGCCCAACAAGGAGCTCATGAAGAAGTATCTTGAGGTCGAGCATGCGGCGCAGCCTGGAAAGTCAGTACACTCGAAGCGGCCTCCGCGATTGGCGAAGTGTCAGTACGATGTAATTGGATCTGACAAGATCCCGGAGTACCACGAGTCGATTGTTGATGTTGAGACGAGGAAGAGAGTCAAGCATGAGATCATTGGTAAGGAGCAGCAGGCTTCTTTGACTCTGTGGGAGTTTGAGAACCTTGTGCAGGCGTGCAAGGAGAGTGAGGAGTTCCAGCAAGCGATCAAGGAGTTCCATCTACCGGAGGGCTTTGAGCTCGTTATCGAGCCTTGGTAAGTTGATCCGCTACTATCCTTTGTGTCTATGGTATGCCCATTGACAGCCTCCTAAGCGTGGGAGTCTTGGATCATGAGCCCCGACTCAGACAGTAACTAACATAAGCATAGGCCTTATGGCGGACGAGACGACACTAGCGAGACTACAAGGTACTTCCAAGGATTGTGCTTCGGTCAGGACACCAGGAACGGCAACCCTGACTCCAATTTTTACGCCTACCCTCTCCCCATCATACCTGTAATGGACGCACACACGAAGAAGATCTGCCGAGTCGACCGACTCGCTACAGGAGGAAAAGGAGATAGCCTGACAGGAAAGACTCACTCTCCCCAAATTCTTGCCCACTGCCAACCCGCCGAGTATGTTCCGGAGCTGGTGGAAGGAGGCACCCGGAAAGATATGAAGCCTATCAACATTACTCAGCCAGAAGGCACTTCGTTCAAGGTTTCCGATGATTCGTTTGTAGAATGGCAGAAGTGGAGCTTCCGTGTGTCATTCAACCCTCGTGAAGGAGCTGTTCTGCACGACGTGCGATACGAAGGCCGAAGTATCATCTACCGTCTCAGCATCAGCGAAATGAGCGTTCCCTATGCCGATGCCCGAGCGCCCTTCCACCGGAAGCAAGCGTTTGATTTTGGCGACGGTGGTGCTGGTAATTGCGCAAACAACCTGTCTCTCGGCTGTGATTGTCTTGGTGTTATCAAGTACTTCGACGCCGTCATCGTTAGCTCAGATGGTGAGCCCAAGGAGCATCCCAACGTCATCTGCCTACACGAGCAGGACAACGGTATCGGCTGGAAGCACACCAACTGGAGAACCGGCCGAGCAGTCGTGACTCGCATGCGCGAGTTGGTCGTCCAGTTCATCATTACCCTCGCCAACTATGAGTACGTATTTGCGTACAAGCTGGACACTGCAGGCGGCATCACTCTCGAAGTACGCGCAACCGGCATCGTATCCACCGTTAATATCGACCCGGGCAAGACCTCGGAATACGGCAACGTCGTGTCCGGCGGCGTCCTCGCGCAGAACCACCAGCACATCTTCGCCGCGCGCCTCGACCCCGCCATCGACGGCCACAATAATACGCTTCTCTACGAGGAGTCGCATACTGCGCCCTGGGACAAAGAAACGAATCCAAACGGCAACTTCTATGAGATCCGCAAGACGGTCGTGAATCGCAGCCAGGGTCTGGATGCGGCGCCAGAACATAACCGCACGTTCAAGATCATCAATGAGAGCAAGAAAAACAAGCACAGCGGCAACCCAGTCGGCTACAAATTCCAGCCACCCGCAACACAGAAACTACTCGCCGCGCCGGGCAGTCTGCAGTACCAGCGCGCGCTCTTCGCCCAGCACCACGTCTGGGCGACAAAGTACCGCGAAGACGAACTGTACGCTGCGGGGCGGTACACGCTGCAGAGCCATGTGGAGAAGGGCGGCGTGCACGACATGGTGGCGCGCAAGGACGATATCACCAACCAAGATCTAGTTGTCTGGAGTGTGTTTGGGTTGACACACAACCCTCGTGTTGAAGACTGGCCGGTCATGCCAAGCGAGATTTTCCAGGTGCATTTCAAACCTTCGGACTTCTTTGAGAGGAATCCGGCAATTGATGTACCATCCTCGAGGAACCAGGCTAGTGTGCTCGCGAAGGATTGTTGCTCTGCTGGTCAGAAGCTGTAGGTGGGGTGTGCGATAGCTGAGTGGAATATTTGACGAAGACCATGTGCATAGGATCTCTTGAATTATGTATTGAATTAGGACTGCATGATAACCCTTACCGCATAATAGACCTATATATTCCTGCACCCATCGGTATATGAATATCTCGATAGCTGGGCCTTTTATCGGCCCAACGCCTCTCTTGATGTATACCGGTCTACCCTCATCATTCAGAGTCTTACTACTACAAAAACATGCCCGCGGCTGACCCTACAGCCAGCAAGAGGAAAGCAAACATGCCAACCTTTGAAGTACTCACATGCACAACATCGAGCGATGCAGCAGCGCCCTTCGACTCAGACGCAGTACCCCTCAGCCCCATCGCATTCCCCTCTCCTCCCGCCGTTGCCACCCCACTCGTCTGCCCCTCGCCTCCATCATCGCTCTAACCCTTCGTGTGATTCCTCTCCCCATACGCTGGCGCACAAACCACCTCCTTCACCCTCTTTTGTAAGCACTCGCCCAACTCCCGCCATGTCGTACCCTCGCTCTCATCCACGTAACACTGAATCATACAGATTCTCAAATTGCCTGTTTCATTGGATAGGATAAGTATCCGTACGCGGGGTTGTGGTTTACATGTTTGCGTCTGAAGCGAGTTGTTCCTGTTGTTCGGCGGTTGAATGTCTGGGTGCGGGCGCACGTTGCGCACTTTGATAGGCAGCTAGAAATGGTCAGCGATCCCGTCATAGCAAGTAATTAATCGTATACATACTCTCAGACTAGCATGCTGGTTGTCTGCGCGGCTGTCGTGAAGGGAGTCTTCTGAGCACCAGCAAAGGTGAGGCAGATTGTGCTCAGACTCTTGACCTAGTACAGCCCTTAGAGAGGCGTTCAGGAATACTCCTCAAACATGAATGGCGAAGGAAACTGGTCTGCAAGATATCGTGGTTTTCTTAGTTCGTATAGACTTCATTGAGAATACGAGATTAGTGTGACTCTTTGGCACCGCGTCGCGAGATGCGTGTCAGATATTACAGATAGGCGAATTACGTTTGGGATCCGAGATACTGGCATGGATCTAGACTGGGGGGAGAATTCTACTAAGATTACATTATTGTAGGATTCGAAGTGGTCCGTGCTGGCATAGCGCTGAAATATAGAGAATGGTCTTTGTTGCGGAAGCGTGAAAAGTAGCGACGACGCGACCACTCTTCATAAGATAACGAGGCCCGGATTCTGCTCGTCTTGCGCTAGAGAAATCGGGTGTGGTCGTCTATGTGTAAACACACTAGTACCCTTCTTTATCCTAGCAAGCGCTAAGGTGTTCCTGCATGCCGCTGATGTCTGGCGACGTGACTGTACCCAGGTATACCCGTTGTTATGCATCTCCGTCTCCTGCTTTGATTGTGTAGGTGATGAATTGACTGAATCACATGCGAGCTCTCAGATGACGTGCCAAACGTCCAGGGTGGACGTGGCGGAGGGCGCCATCTCGCGTTTATCTAACAGCGATGTCCGTACATTTTGCCGATCGCTATCGCGTGCATGAGTTCACCGCCCACCAAGGTCCCATACGTCATTGGTCACAAAGTCCGTAAAGCAGTGTCGATATCTTGCTGCAAGATAAAATGCACCAATTCCTGGATTTCATAAAGGCCCCACGTGAGAAAATGCGGGGAAGCTTGCCAGCTTGGGAAAGACGGCTTGCGTTCCCCCACTCGGGTCGTCCAATCTTCGATCCCCATCTCACCAGCGCCTCAACTGCCGGATCATCATTGTGCTCACGATGCGCCAGACGGAACGCTTACATGAGCCGCGGCCGGTCGACCGAGGTCCTGGACCCTCGTATATCATTACTGGCCTAAACCGTCCCCAAAAACCCAGGTTTTTGTGGACGTTGCCGCGTGGACGTCTTACCCATCGCCTATACCTCATCCTCTCATACAGCGAACCGCTCTCCCTCCCGGCTAGGTTGAGTTCGCAACATGCATCTTGAAAACGTTCTCACTATCCAGAACAATAGGAAGAAGCAGCAGGGCGATGATAGGACGAGGCTACCAAACGAGATCCTCATGGATGTCTTTGAAAGACTTTTGAATAAGCCATCCAATCTCATCGCAGTTATGCGCACCTGCAAGAGATGGCACCACATTGCGAGCACTGTGCTCTATCAGCACATATCACTGGACTCAAAGCTCCGAGAAGATACATCAAGCGCTAGATTCGGCAAGTTTGCACGACAGTACCACCTTATTCAGTCACTCAGTGTACGCGTCACGCAGGTGCACTTGATGGGTTTCAGTGTCCGCTCAACAGATGCTTTCGATCGACTGGCAGAGTTGTGCGAGGCCGTCCGTAGAATGAAAAATCTACGGACATTTGCGCTTTCGTTCGAAGAGTCTTTGGACCACCTTGAAGGGTTTCCTGTTCCCAGCGCTGTCATCGTGTTGATTCTACAGAGTCTCCCTGCGTCAGTAGTCAATCTCAACCTTGATTGCGACTGCATCAATCGTCCAGATGTCGATCAGCCTCATATGTGCCATGCTGTGAGCGCCTTGCTACCGCGCCTTCGAAGTTTGAGGCTACGCACATCCCATCTTTGTTCCGGGCTCTTGTCGAGCTTTTCCCCAGCAGCAACACCCGACCATGGGCACCCAAGCAGTCCTTCAAGATCCAAAAAGCGCCTAAACAGAGCATCTGAATTGGAGTATCTCGTCATAAGAATTATTGCACGTCCAGAGTGCGCCCATCTAGCTCACTCACCCTTATGCCATTCGGGCGACAAACTTCTCCACGGCGCAAAGCTCGCGACCACTCTCCAGGAAATGTGCAACATCGGAGCATTTCCTTCCCTCTGCGAGTTCGCCGTCATCGGCCGTGTCGACGCGCCTTCGACCATCCAGAATGACAACTGGAACGTCTTCAAGATTCGCACGTTTGCGCGCGGCATATCCGAAACCATCACGCTGCCCTACTGCGCAAGAGGGGGCTCCAGCTCTCTGTACATGATCCGTGATGGGGACGGCGACTGGTTCGGCTCATTCCCCGATATATCCAGTGCTTTGGAAGGGCCTATTGTGTGGACGAAAACGGGTCTCAAAGCGACTCGCTATCTGAAACCGTATGAATGGCACAACGACTGGGTTCTCGATCGGGCAAAGTTGGCACCACGGGATTCGGTTATCAAGAAGTTTGGGGTTTCCTTCCGGCTGTGGAAACATGAAGGCGCCACCCGCTTGAAGTTGCTCAGTGCACGCAAGGTCGCTGGGTTCACTGACACGGAGGTCGCAACTCAAATTGTGCCGGAAGGGTGGAGGTGGGCCGTAGCCGAGGGACCGTGGAACTGGACCATCGAGCCGATGACTGCATACTGAATAATGGCTCGGCTAGAGAGTATGAAAGTGATGTTTCTGGCAGCATCGCCGTTGCCTTGAGAACGACTGTACCGAGACAAGAGGAAGAGGAGCCGATTGTGAAGTCAAACATGGGAGTCATCTGGTGTAGACTCATGAAGTTGACGTTAAGATCGACACAGACGAACCTCGAACTCCCAAGACAGGTGTCACGATAGATGTTGCGAGACAGGCGCGAGATCGTTTTGTACTGTAGTCAGACCTTCGGCACCAGGGTTGCCATCCATACACATCGAAAGAGGATAACCATGGGATATACGTATATACCTGAAGTTAGAGGTAAGAAGACGCCTCTTTAACCGCCACCTTCTGGTCTAATCTCTCCAAGTCAGCAACGGCAAAATTGCTCGCTGGATCAAACTCCTCAACGGTCATCCTGGTAGGCTGTACAATGCCTCCTAAGCCATCTATTTCGTGCACAGACCAGAGTTGTTCGAACATAATGGTCGGTTCCTGTTCAAAACCCAGCCGCAAGATTACCTGGCATTTAGAGAGTCAAACATTCGACATGACGATCACCACGATGCTTGGTACTCTTGTTCCCCTGCCGCTCAGATCTTCTCTCTTTGACAAAATGGCCACTTGCTCAGCTAGCTCTCCCTTTGATTGGGCTTCTGAACATTGCTCTCCACTTTAAGAGCAGTCTTCACGCCTCGCTGTCCTCTACCCCAATGACCTATCACGTGAACATCAACGACACGCTCTACTCTCAGGCTCATACGTGAGGGACAATCATTGAGCCTTCTTTCACTTTGGCTGCCCACTCACGGCTATATGAGCAGGTCATTAATTCACCTACCGTCGTTCTGGTCTCAACTCTCTCCATCCTCTCCACGATAGACTTTTTCGAACATGTGCTAAACTACCTTTCTTGATAACCTCAATTCTGCTAGTCTGGAAGTCATGACGAAGCGATCCGGTTCGCCCCTCTTGGTAGATTCACGCAAGTTGACCCTAGCCTCTTCGAAGACGACGGTTCACGAGGACTTTGGACTTCCTAGTTCACGGATATAAGAGTCTTTAATATACGGAAATGCGGTACGTATATCGAAGATAATCAGTCGTCACCGACTGATAGACTAGATCCTGCTGTCTTCACTCAGCGAGAGCGCACTGGTCTGTTATCAGCCCCCGGATGCCTTCCCCATTTTCAATAATCATCACTGCCAATCTCGGTCCTGTTCCCAAAATCTTCCAACTGCATATCCCTGTTCTCTGCCGACATTCTCCGTCCATTGCGACAAAGATGCAGCCTGGACAAACTTGGTATCACTTCGCAATCGAGGAGGCTGACAGCAAGGTCGACCTCGTCTGCAAGCCGGCCAAAGGTGACCATCCCACTCTCACACCAGGCTGCTCAAATTATCGACGGAACACATATCAATATCGAGGACTTATCCGACACTGCAACCCTGACCCTTCCTGCTCCCTTGTCTACTACTCTAGTGATTACTACGAATGATGCTAAACACTCAACTACCATCGCCTGCTACACACAGATCTTCGCCTCCTTCTACAATATATTCCGCCACATCCAGCTCAACCGTCCTCTTCCAATCCGAAGCCCTCATCAAGCTCGCCACCGACCTCGGCTGCGTCCACCTGCTACAGGCCCATCTCGTCATCATCTTTGCCGGTTACCGCCAGGACCTTTGGATCGCCATAGCCCAGGACCCCCCACGCTGGCTGCACCTCTCGCCCGCCCTCGAGAATCGCGCCATCTCCACCGAGTGCTTGATCTACTGAGTGCTTGATCCACCTCGTGGGTGCGCACCCAAAGATGCCCTGGCCCGCACACCGCACCGCGATCCCCGAGCCCATCCACCATCTCATCCAGCAGAAAGCTGCCGAACTAGCTACCCTCCGCGCGGAAGTCGAGCGGGAATTGCTTCTCGTCACCCTCCTTGCCGACCCCTTCAAGCAGAAACCCCGCCACCTGGACCCCCGCAACGCCTCCGAGATCGAGTCGTGGCTGCCTGTCCAGCTCTTCAGAGACAAGCTCGCGCAACACATCTCCGACGTCTCCAAGTACGCCTCCCCATCTCTGCATTTCGGGCGTCTCTATCGCCGGATCCACCGCGGGGACTGGAATTGGATGTTTACGGAGTATATTTGGGAGATGCTGGAGTCGGTGATAAATCGGAGTGAAAGGACTGGAGGAATGACATGCGGGAGTTGAGGGCTCAGGCGAAGGGGTGTGTGGAGAGGGTGGCGAGGAATGGGCTGATGATTGAGGTGGATGGGATGGGGAAAGGGAAGGAGTTGTGGTATTTGACTTGTGTGGAGGGGTGATGGGGATGTGCCGTGGTTGGTGGGAAGCGTGTAGGGGCCCTTGATTGCACATGGGGTGTGGTGCTGGTTTGCCAGGTTGTTGGGCTTTCTGTTCCTCTGCGTGAGCGTTTGGGTTGTTTGTTCGGTCAGTTGGGCGGCGGGCGTTTGGGGCGTTGTGTGTCACTGCTTGCTAATATTTCTATCATGTAATTGCCAATGGAAGTAGTAATAACGGCTGGGTATCAATCTCGAACCAAAGTGAACCTCTCCGCCTATCTCCTCGACGTCGAGCCAAAGCCCGTGCTCTCATGTCTCGTCCCCGAGTAACTCGAACTCCCAGACGACGACCGCGAGCTCCCCTCTCCGTTATTCCAGCCGCTATTTCCCCAGCCAGAGCCACCCGTCTGATTGCCGCTCCTGCCGCCCATCCTCCCCGCCGCGTACCCAGCCGCCGCTCCAGCGGCAGCACCAGTCCAAGCTCCCGGCCTCCACCCCTGGGTTCCCGTGCTGCCATAACTCCGCTTGTCACGTCCCTGTCCTGGGCGCCAATCGTACGGCGGCGGCGGATCGTCGTCGTTACCTCCCCATCCACCGCCTCCACCGCCGCCCCAGCCCGGTCGATTGCCGCCCACAGCTCCGCCTTGCCCTGTGGCCCAGTTACGCACCGCGTTGAACACGATCCACGCTGCTACCCCAATGAAGATAAGCCAGAACACCGACGCAACGACCTTGTCGCCAGTCGTCTTGTGGTGCCCCTCGCCATCGTCATCGCCTCCAAACCACGGCTTCTTGCGCCCGAACTTCTCCTCGCCTTTCTCCGTCAACACAAGCCTGTATTCCACGCCGCAGCTGCCCTTTAGGATGTATGGGTCTTCGGGGTAATCGTACCCCTCACATATCACGTCTGTCGAGCCCAGCTTGAATTCCTCGGGAAGGGACGCAGTGCACGTCCACTGGATGGCTTCGTCGTCGTAGTCGGCGCCGCTATTCTTGCACCGCATGACGTCGACCTCGTAGTGCCCGCGCGCGGAGCCGCCAATGCATTTGAGCTGGGGGATGGCGGAGACGCGGCGGTGGCTGGTGGGCGCGTCTTTGCGGAGGGTGAGGGACTGGATTTTGGAGAGTTTGACTTTGTCGGAGCGGAGTGCGGAGGTGGGGGAGAGGAGAGAGGTTGTGGCGAGCAGCGCGGTGGAGAGAAACGTGAGGGGGTGCATGATGGGTTGCGCGCTTTGGCGAGCGAGAGTGTCGAAGTATGGGTAGAGGTGTGAGGCTATAAGGCCATGTGTGGCGACACGCACAGAGGACACGGTGGACGTGTTTCTAGTGCAAGGCTGCAGCTTGGGACGATGGCGAACTGTGAAGTGCGAGGCTTTGACGCTATGAGGTCATTAGTAACTTACGTCTTGATCGGGTTAGACGCATGTACGTTACCGCATCGCGTGAGCGCGTGCACATGTGCATGTAGCATTTCCGAGTTGACCTGCATCCCACCAACAATGAAACAGCGAATAACCTACTTGGTTGAAGACCCAGACTCCTTCACCCCAGAGCAGCTGCAAGTCAAGGATGGGTCTCTCTCGTTGATAGGCTTGAAAGCTGTACAGGAACACCGCGTTACCTTCACCCTAGATGAGCTTCCCACAGAGGTACTGTCAACATCGCTCACCCAGTATGGAGGACTCTGGCTGATGCTATGTAGCTACGTACTTCACTCAAGCAATGGAGAGAGTTGCACATCAAATGGGCCTCTCACAAGCCATACACCGCCATCCCACCTTTCACATCACGTGTCTCTCCAGGCCTCCACGTCTCCTTCACGCGGCGCAAATCGGAGACCACGGGACAGCTCTGTGAACTCATACACACGTTCTTCGATCCAGCAGCAAAATGTTCGTCTGGACCGGACGCAAACGAGGTCGCAACGCCACTCTTCCAAGTAGATGAAGATGGGAAGCAAACAGCCTCTGCCTCACTACAATACTACACCTACCTCCCCCACCTCACCCATTTCGCCTCCTTCCTATCCTCAAACCTCTGCTCGGCATCATCCCAGTGTGCAGACCATGCAGCCTCGCTCCAAGACGCCTCCTCCTTCGACATCGACTACACCCCCTCCTCGCGCACCCTAACCCTAACATCCCTCACCACCCCGCCCTCCTCAGGCTGGAAGACCCTCATCCCAGCACCTTCCCCCGACCGTCCCGGGGACACAACTGAAGTCGGCGTCCTGACCCACGAACCCAACCCCGACCCCGAGGACCTCGCCTTCGCCGGCTTCCTAACCACCCTCGGCCCCGACGCCGCGCCCAAACCCACGCGCTTCCAGGCGCCCGCACGCCACTACCCGCTTCCCGCTTCGTCTCGGGATCTCGCCTACAGCGCCAGCTTCGCGACACCAACGGGTCTGCATCCCACCCTCGAACTCAGCTTCTCTCCTGCGGGGAGGTTGGCACCGCCCGACGAGAGCTGCGGCTTGTACGCGCACCTCACGCTCCCCTCGGCGCTCTTCCTCGACCGCTACCAGTTTTCCGACCCGCTGTTCCTGGCCTCCAAGAACCTCGTGTCCCTGCGCCACGTGACCGGCGCCACCGACCTCGAGGCCCCCGACTGGGTTGTCCCCCAGTGGGGCTCCGCTGCGCTCGTCCAACTCGCGCTCCCAGAACAAAGTCCCAAAGACGCGAACACGACTGCCTCCATCCCCCTGCACCTGCGCTACCTCCCCGCCGCCCCCCGCGCACACACCCTCGTCCCCGCCCCCTGGCCCGTCGTCTTCTGGGCCTGCGACATGGCCCAGGATCCCAGCGGAAACCCGTTCGACCGCGTAAACCTAGGCTACGAGACAGCCTTCGCACCGGGCACGCGATTCATGCACGTTCCGCCAGCGACTGGGAATGGAACGGCGGAGCTGGTCAGCTGGATCGCCGTCCCGGTGCTGGACACGAGTGCGGCGGGGTGGGTCGAGATGGGCACGATTGGGGTTGTGGTGGCGGCGTTTGCGGGACTGTGTTGGGTGCTGTTTAGCGGTGGGGGGAAGAGAGAGGTGCAGCAGGACAAGAAGACGCAGTGAGGTGGGAGGGAGATTTAGATTGGCAGGCGATTAGGTTGACATCAGAGTGGCGTGGACTGGCCACGTATTTGATGGTGCAATAGATGCAAAATGTGTAAATGCAGCAGTAGTGGTATTGAGTAGCAGTGACCGATACTATCGAAGCGTTGCTTCCAAGCGGCGCATAATTCACCTATGTCGACGAGTGTTCGACCCGCAAGCTCTCTACTGTCAATCTCAAGTCCGACAGGGCCGGAAATGAGGTGTCCATCAGAAACTGCCTCGTGCTCGAGTCTGGGCGTCCCAGCTTCTTCCTAGACGGGTGATGCACTGATCAAGCGGTAAAAGCAGTGCAATGCCGCGCACAGCGATCCCCCGCGCATGCGCGCTGTCAAGTGGGTATCTCCGATAACCATGAACTCCCCATGAAAGGCAAAATATTATCCAACCGCTCCTAAAGGTGACTCGGAGACTGCCCTTGAACCTGACCTGCCACCAATGCCCTCAGCACGGATTCGGAGTCGTCGACGATGGCCAGCTTCCCGGGGTGTCGGTTAGAAAGACAGTACCTGCACCACCCAATTAGCAACCCAATCAAGCCAACACGATGGGCGCGTCGACAGGCAGGGGCACAATCGGTGGCACAGGGTCATTCACGAAGATGGGGTGGAGGGCATACACTGGTCCCGAGCTATCCTCGCCGTCGAACAGCATGAGGTTCTGGATGGGCTGCTCTCGCTTGCCGAGAACATTGATGACATCCTGAGCCAGCTGTCCGCCGAGGTAGGCCGTGACCGGTGCAATCTCGCAGTCCAGGTTGCTGAGGAAGTCGCGCAAAAAGTCGCCGGTGAGCGTCTCGGCTGGCAGGGTGAGCTCCTTGTGTCGGTCCATGGCGGAGGCGGTGAAGGCCGGCAGCGCGGCGAGTGGACTGCCGTTGCCTTGTCGCTGCCACTCCCAAAGCGTGCGGATGCAGGTAAGCAGAGGATGGACCTTCTTCAGCTTGCGGGTGTTTCCCTGCAGCTCCGGGGCAAGAGGCGAGGTGTTGGACAGCAGCAGCGGGGTGTACAGCTCGCGCTTTGTGACGAGCTCGATGTTCTTGCCGTTCTCCTTCTTGAAGCGGACGGCGGTTACGGACCGTGTCGCTGATTCGGCTTTGAGCTCCGTCTTCCTGGACACCTCGCGCTCGATGACGAAGTCGTGCTGGCCCAGGTCTGCGAAGATGTATCCGTACATGCCATGGGTGCCTCCTGCGTAGAAAGGGCGGTTGGCGATTCTTGCGCAGCTGTTGATGTTGGTGAGGCCGATGAAGTCGAGGTCAGTGGCAATGATCAAGTCAAAAGGCACAAAGAAGCTAGTGTCGGTCTCCTTGGACACGTCGTGGGTGAGCACGTTGACCTTGACGCGGGGGTTGAGTTTCTGGACTTGGGGAGCCGCTGCTTGGGCGCGCTGGAGCTCGTCAGCACAGAGACATGGCTGCGATGGCACGCGCTCACGTTGCTGCCCACGTCGGCTTCGGTGACGAAGAACTGGGCGCCGAGGTCCTCCTGGGCGACTACCCCGTGGTCGGCGAGTGTAATGGAGCCTATGCCTGCCAGCACCAGGTTCTTCGCGATCTCGTTGGCGAGGGCCTTGATGTTCACGAGGAGGATGTTGGCGTTGCGGATCCTGTTCTGCGCCTCGAGGCCCCAGAGGCGGATCTGTCGGTCGTAGAGGGCAATCTCATCTGGTGGGGGGTCAGCGATTGCGCCGCGCGGGGGAGGGAGCAAGCACACCTGCGGACACGGTCGCGGCCTGGGCCATGGACGCGGCGAGCTCGCCGGCGGCATCGGGCGCAGCGAGGGCGGCCTGGCCGTTCGTGGCGGGCAGCGTCGCAGCGGGGTCGGCCATGTCGGCGGGCTCAGCGATGCGTGCTGGGTGCAGTGCGGGGAGAAGCGCAGACAGCCTCCAAGCGGGTGTTGGGCTGCGCAGAACGCTGCCGGGTGCGATTGGCTGCCGCGGCGAGGAAAGCGCTCCGGAGCGAGAGGCAAGAGCCGCACTAGTGACGCGCACGGGCGGATGGGCGATGTGGGGTGCGCAGGCCGGCCGTCACGCACTGCAGTCCGACAATCCCCTTCCCTCCCGACCTCGTCGCCGCCCGGAGGCACACCGCACGACATGCCGAGATCCCAGCCCAGCTCGCCGTCGCCCCCGCCCTTCGCGACGGGCGGCTTCGATTTCCCCCAGGCCTCGGCCTCGCCGCCGCCCGCCTATCCGCCCCGGACGTCGCCTCGCACGCGCATCAACCAGCTCACCGACTTCATAAACCAGCGCCGCCAGCTCCCCGCCGCCGGCGCTGCCCACGGAGCCTCGCAGAGAAGGCCGCCGTCGCCAAGGGATGCCACCTCGCGGCGCCGGCAGACGGCCCGCCCGGTTCCTCGTGCTGCTCGGATGCCTCTTCACGCCGAGCGCGAGCCCGAAGTCGCCCATGGGCCGCGTAGTAGTACGTACTGTCAACGGGCAACGTAGACGGCCCAGCCGGCGCGCCATGCTTTGGAATGGATATTGCGTGCCAGGCTGAGTCCAGTCCCGTACACTCAATCGCGGCTGACTTTGTACTCTCACCAGGCTTCGGCAGACCCAGTGCTACACCGAGCGAACGCTATCTTCGTCGCGCCCACCAGCGCGTGAGAGACGCGCGTTCCGTCATCGAAGATCCCGCCACCGACGTGCTGCACTCCCTGAGCGACCACCCGCTCAGTTCGTTCCACACCGCCCGCCCAGAGCGCAGCCCGCCCAGCGCCCTTGACGGCCCACGCAGACAGACAAAGAAGAGGAAGCTCGATCACTCTGTCAAGCCGGTCTCCGAGTATGACGGCTTCAAGTACGGCTACAAGGGCCAGGTGGCTTGTGGAAGGCTCCGCATGGAGGTGGCCAGTTGCGACGGTGGTGAATACGACAGGGATAGTTCACTATATAGGGTCCAGAACGTGTTGAACAACGACAAGAGCGTGTACTGTAGTCAAAGCGGGAGGTGCAACATCCTGCTCAGGCACATTGGCGACATGCCCTTTTGTTTGGAGAAGATGGTGATCCGCGCACCAGATCGAGGCTTCACGGCTCCTGTGCAGGAAGGTCTGGTGTTCGTGGCCATGTCCCCAGACAAACTGCTCTCTGGCACCTCGGCTTACGAAATCGAATACCACCCGCACGCCGACACTGTCTCACCGCCGACCCCCTCCTCTAATGTCCCTTCTGGACCTGATGACGATGGCGAACTCATATCGTTCCAAGAAGCCATGCAAGACGAGGCAGTCTGGGAGCGGACTCGCCAGGCCGTGTTTGAGATGGAGTCTCGCCGAACTCGGGCCGAGCAAACCTCGAGCATGAGATACCCAAGAACAGCTGGCCCAGCAAGCGTAGTACGGGACCGATCGGATCAGCAACTCGGCATCGACGATGAGGGAGACTTTGTTAACGAATGTCCCTACCATATCGAAGAGGGCGACGCCAACGCCGCGGGCATCTCTGCACCGACACCACCCCCTTTTACGACTACTATGGAGAGTGAACCCGAGGACTCAGAAGAGAGCGAAGCACTACCTTCCGCTGCTGTCATGGCAGACCGACTCAGGCGCGAAAGTCGCTACCGTTCTGAAGGCGAGGACGATGACGACCACGAGGACTTTATCCATCAACCGCCCGCCATTCTGCGGCGTGCGGAGCCTCTGGGGTCTCCTCGTCTCCGCGCTTTGCGTGAGCAGGCTGAAAGGTGGAGGAGTCTGCATCACACTCACAACATTGATCCGATAAGGGCTACGCGTCTTCGCAACCCAAGTCGCATTGAGCCCAAGCATAGCCGGTCAGAATCAGCAAACATCCTCCAACCCCAAGCCCGGTTTTTCATTGCGCGTCACAAGAACAAAATCACCATCAAGTTCCATCCTGCTATGTAAGCTGACTTTGCGCTTTCTTGGGGCAGAGTTGCTAACGCCTCACTAGCTCAGGGAAGCACGTCCTGTTGAAGCTGTGGAGCCCAACGCACGACGGCAATATCGACATCGAGAGCGTCCAGTTCTACGGATACTCGGGTCCACGGTTCTTTCCTGCAGTTCAACCACGCTAGGGCGTATAGTCCATATCGAGTTCGACATGCATCTTGCGAGCTACGAGATCAGTTCGAGTTCGACATGCATCTTGCGAGCTACGAGATCAGTCGGTAGAAATCACGATCGGTATGATGCTATATCTAAATGAGTTCTGAGTCCTGGTGGGGCCGATGTGAGCTATAAACACAAGTGCATACCGTCGCACTGTTGGCCAAGGCGATTTAGCTAGCTGCCCGGCGGAGGTGATATCCATGTCTTCATGATCACGCCTCTATCCCACTTCTCGCTCGATTTAATTTCCTCGTCAGATCAGTCATTTCCTCTTCAGATCAGTCTGCCTGCGTCGTCCCCGGAGAACATTCTTGTCCACCCATCTCGCACTCCACAGTCTAGACCTCTTGTGGCGCCGCGTGCGGCCCAGCTACAAAGATGTCTCAAGCAACCCCACACCGTTTACCATCAGCGCAAGAGCAGGCCGCTTCCCCGTGCCGCCTTTGCCATCTAGCACCAGCGGGAGTCAATGGGCATGTTACACTACCGTGCATCTGCCGCCTCCGCGCTCACCGTTCGCGCATGCAATACGAAGATTGACGAAATTGATCGGTGGAAATGCGTGTGCGGGCTGCGTGGCAGGGGTGTAGCGAGGACCGATGAAGTCAGTGTGCAGAACATGACGAGGCTGGATTCGACTCGGTTCCACAAGCGACATCTCGCCGATGCTGTCGATGCAGTTGTGTCAATGCAGGTTCACAGAGACAGCCTGTTGGGAAAACGCCAGACTGTTAGGTTCATGTGCCGCGCCACACAATGCACAACACTCCCCGCGCGTCCTCCTGCAGGGCGCCGCGAACGGAAGCCCCACCCTGGCGTTGGACAGCGTCGCGAACTGTGCAGCGCTTCACGACGCTTGCATCGCAGGGCTGCCCTGGATAGCAGGCGCATGGGTAGGCGGTGGAGTGCAGATTCTGTATGTGACCGGCGCTGCAATCTGGATGCGATGCGAGGCAGATTGACGAGGCTGGAACTGGGTCCGAAGGTGCTCGGACGTCGTGAATCGTCATGCAATCCAGATTCCAGAATACGTGCAGCGCATGGCGAGGCCGGAGTCGTCGGCGAGCAGCAATATACAACACAAACACCTCATGTTCCCGAAAATATACACCTCAACCGCGGAATTGGCATCGTCCTCAAGCCACCCATCACCATCCCGTTTAATCACTTACCTATTTCCCCATCTAGAACCCGGAACCGCACCGCATCTCTTTTGCTTTTTCTGCCAGCGCACCCCCGACCGACGTCCAACTGCCCTACGGTACTCTGTGCCCGGCGCTACGAGCGTGAGCAGCGTCAATCCCCACACCTTCCTGCACGACGCTACATGCCAAGCCGGCGGCTAGGAGAAGGAGGGACAAGCGCCGATGCGGGCCGCTGGGAACAGGACCTACGCGCTGGGGGATGGATCTGAAACATGTTCGGCATTGGTCGAGACTCGAGAGGCAGCCAGAGGTCCCTCCGAGATGCCCCTGCCTGCAGTGGAAGGATTGACTGGCAGCGGAGGCATCTGCGTGTGGTGGTTCCAGGGAAGTGTGAGGAGATGCTGTGCGTGGGTATGCTGTGCATGTATTTCCGTTGGGTTGGGGGGGGGGGGGGCGGTTCGCGAAGGGAATATTTCCGTCTAAGTGTGTGCGTGCGCGCGTTGACCGGGTCGGCGAGCGGAGGAGACTTCCCGGGGTGGGGCAAGGAGCGGTGAAGGGGGTGAATGGATGGATCGTAGGCGGTGAGCATCAAAGTAGGGTGGTGATGTGCAACAAGTATCTGTTGATGGCAGGTTCTGGTGTTGGAGCAGAGCGGCAGTCTGGCTGCTGCTTTGCCAGAGCAAAGGAAGGGTCAGTACCGAAGGTGGACGGCCCGAAACGCCTCCGCAAGAACGAAGAGAGGATGTGAAAGGAGCTTTGTACATTCTTCTCGCGCTCGTCTGAACGGGCTTGCTAGCTACTATACTGTACAAATCCTCCCGACGACAACGTGGGTATCATGACCGTGTTTTTGTCTGGCAACCTCTGCCGACGTCAAAGACAGAGACGTCCCCTCCCGGCCAGTATGCACCCGTGTTGTAATGTTGGTCCAAAACGCCGTCGCTATGCAGATAATCCGTAATGAAAGGGAAAGCAATGGCGACCGTGTTACCCTCCTCCTCTTGTGTGCTAGCTCTCGACGCGTGAATTGCATCGACTATGTACATCCACACACAGTGCCTCGTCCCCAGGCAGACTAAAATCCCGAAAACAGCGACTGCTAGTCGCTCAACTCGATAGCGTCGTCCTCGGTCCCGCCGGGCTTTTGCGCGCACTGCTCTGCATCTTCGTCTTCGTCTTCGTCTCCATCGTCTTCAGAATACTCCCCTCCCTCGCCCTCTTCCTCATCGTCTTCAGAGTAGAACTCGCCTTCTTCATCTACCCCATCCTCCCCGTAATCGTCAAAGCCAGCGTCCTCCTCACCATCAGCGTCGTCTGCAAGCAACACAGCCTCATCTTCAACGACGAGGGATTGTGATTGCGGCTGTTGGGCAGGGAAGTAGGACTGTTGTGATGTAATCGGGGAGGACAGAAAGCCCGGCGACACACTCAAAACCCTAGCAACATCGCCCCCCTTTGCAAGAGACTGAGACTGAGACGTCCCCACCGCATCCGGCACCGAGCTCGTCCGCGGCGCAACCTGCGCGCGATACGCTCGGATCGCCTCAGGCTGCCCGTACAGATGCTGCGGGACAAAGCGACTTGCGCGCGCCCAGTACGCAGGCTTGTCGGCGGGGAGCCCGGGGGTGCCTCTGTCTGGCGTCGACGACAGCTGGGATGGTGAGCGAGCCAGAGACTCCCGCGCGCGCTGGATGATCTGGCTCGTCATTGAGGCGTTGAAGGAGGTGGACATGCGACTGCTGTTGAAGTCCACAGAGCGAGAGGGCGTGTGTCCGCGATTATGTTTAGCATTGGACTCCTTGATTGCGCGGAAGCGGGCAAGGCGCTCTTCGTCTGTGGTCGGGGGCGGTAGGGACTTGCGGAAGTTGACAGGGGCTTGCTGACCTGCCGATGAGCTTGAGGTGCGGGCACGCTTGTTGTCGGCTTTGGGAGCGTCTTCTTCGTCGGAGGAGTCGTGGCTGCGTTTGCGGAGCTTGTTTGGGTCGATGCCCATGGCGCGGAGGCGGAAGTAGTCGGTCTCTGTGCGGTCGACGGTAACGCGCCTCTCGTTGATTTGTGCTCGGGCTTCGTAGTAAGATTTCGAGAAGTCGCGAATGGGTTGGGGTGACGACTCGTCATTTTGTTGGTTTCGCTGTGCGCGTGGCTGAGTTGGCTGGGTTCGCCTAGAAACGCCATTGTTGAGGCCACTGGGGCGAGGAGTAACAGGTTGGTCAATGGGGACCTTTGCGACGACCTGTACTTCTTGGGCTGGTGGACTGGCTGCCGAGCTCGCCGCTGAGCTCTTTGCAGCTTCGAGCTGAGTCTTTAACTTCCGTCGACGGTCCCGAATTTGACGCGCCTCAGCCCTCGACTTCTTCTTGTTAACTTGGTACGCCCACCGATAGAAGGCGGCGCGAGCGAGAGTCAGACGCTTCCGCTGCCACATCTCGTCTGCCCTGGCACGATCCCGCGCCTGTTGTTCTCTAAGAAGTGCTGCTTGTGTGTCTTTGACCAAGTTTTCCACCATGTTCTCAAGGAATTGCTTCATCATGCCGTCCCTCGGATCGTCAAACAGATTGGTAGCCAGAGCTTCGAGCGCTTGCTTTCGTTGAGCTTCTGCTTGACGTGCGGCCTCTTGCTGAGCGCGAAGCCGTTCCCTCTCTTTTTCTTCCCGAGCCCGTCGTTGCTGTTCGGCTACGCGTGCCTTCGCCTGTTCCTCCTGCACTTTCCGCCTCTGCTCTTCCTCGGCTCTTCGTCGCTCTTCCTCCGCAGCCCGTCGTTGTTCCTCCTGTGCCTTGCGCTGCTCTTCCTCTTGCGCCTTCTGTCGGGCTTCGTCCGCCTTTCGTTGCTCCTCCTGAGCCTTCTTCCGTTGTTCGTCTTCAGTGACAAGTGGGGGGGCTGTCTCCGCAGGTTTTGCAAAAGATAGTCCAGCTGTGGGCGCCCCAAGCCCAGTTGAAGAAGCAGATGGAGCACTAGATGCCGCAAATGTAGGCAACCCATTTGTGGGAGCCGGGGACGGTGTGGGTTGGATAGAACCCAGCATTGTGAACCCAGTGAATGTGTTCGAGGGGGCTGTTGATGTTGAGAATATAGACGCGCCAGGGACAGATGTTCCAGCGCCATTCGAAGCTGTGGGTGCATCGGGAGCCTTTTGCCCTCCCAAAAATGCGAAAGGGTTCCCATTGGCAGACGGCGTGAAAGCACTTGCCTTGGCAGACAATCCTTGAGACGCCGTGGTCGCGGGCGCTGGGAATCCGGTGGATGTTGTTTGGAATCCAGCCGCGGGTATCGTTGGTTGCCCGCTTACATTAAGCTTGGCTGCAACGCCGGCGAAAGGATTCGCCGGGGTTGTTGAGGGCGCAGCGCTGGGTGTTGGCGCAAACTTGACGCTATTCTTCGATGCATCAAATAGACCTGGTTGTATGCCTGAAGGAAACATCGTAGACGGCTGTGCAGATGTTCGCGCAGCTGCAGCTGCAGCTGCAAAGGGATTTGAGACTGCCGATGAGGTCCGGGATTCTGGGATGAATAATGAATCCTCATCTTGGTTTGAAATAGGTTCAAGCAGGCCTTCTTGGCCGGCCCGCGGCAGGTTGTATCCGAATAAGACTGCGGCCAGATTACGACCGCCCCGTTTGGACTCGACGTATTTTTGCGAGAAGAAGTGATCCTTGCCAAAAGGGTCCTTTCGCATTGTGATCGTTTCCGGTCGTAAGTAGGTGGCACCTTGAGCGTTAAGGTCGAACTCGCCCTCGTAGGCCTTGCAGAAAGTGCGGACTTGTTCGACGTCATCAAAACCAAAGATGTCGACGAGCTTCTCCAATGTCCAGTCGTCAACTTTTTGTTTGTGCACCATGTAGGCTTTGACCATTGCTTCCAGGGTGTCTGATCGAATGGACATGAAACGGGTGGCAGCCGCACATGCCATGAGATAGGAAACCTGGCTTGACCTGACCATTCTCCAGAAAGTGGTGTAGTTCTTCGTATCTTGGGCGGCTCGGACAAGGGCTTGTGCAACCCGGACTTTAGGATGACGACGAATCTCTTCCCGGTGATCGCGCTCTTTCAGGCCCAGAATGATGTTGTAGGCGTGAATCTCGGCCACACGCGACGCCTCAAGCGGGCAGGGTGTTTTTCCGTCTTCAGGCTCGTACACCTTTATCTTGTCCCATAACTCTTTGATCTGATTGCAAGAGGCCGCGAGCTGGTCCCAATCGGTTTGTCGGTCGTACTGGACTCCCTCGCTCCTCCGCAACATCTGATGCATGCTGAGCAAATGGAAGCGGATGCACATCTCGTAGCAGGCAAGAAATGATTCGGTGTCTTCTCGTCTTCTGTAGTTCTTACTGAGCTCTACTCGCACGGCTCGCGATCGGTCCCATATCCACCCATCAAGATATTCAAACGAGTCTTCTTTCAACCGGTTGATCATTGCTTCCATTGATCTCTGCATGACATTAGCACAGGTTGATCAAGACCGCATGTGTGACCTACACGGAGCGCCGCTGGAGTGCGAAGATCGGACATGAGTGTGAGGTCTTCACCGGCGGACGACCGGTGATGTGCCGCAATCATGCGGCCTTCGTCGACCTCCCGCTGGAGACGCGGTCCATGGGCGGTTTCCTTGGAATATTCGGGGGCCGCTACGTCGTTCTGAACGATTCGTCGAACTCGTTCATACTCGGGACACAAGTCTTCGCAAAGACCATGCTTATCGACGCTCTGGCTCATGTCCATCTGTCCATCGGGATCCATCTGGCCCTTGGCGATCTGCTCTTGCTTCTTGAACGCTTGTGCATGTTTGAGCTGTCGAAGTTAGCATGTAGAACTGGTGCCTCGGTGTCCGCCTTACATATGCGAATCGCAGTTCATATTCGTGTCGTTTGTACGGTGTGGAATTCAAAGGGTCCTTGTTGTTCGCATGCGTGGGGGAGTATCGAATGCCAGTGTAGCCGTCGGGCTCAGGAGTCTGCCTGTAAGAATGATTAGAAACTATGGCGGGGTGAGCCAATCGACCTCGTTCTCGTCTTTCGTTGTCGCGTCGCGTTGCCAGGTGGTACTACGTCTTTTTCTTCGACTCCTTTCATGTTGCGAAATCTGGCCCACCCCGCCGCTTGATGTGCTTTTTATAGCAAGGCGTGAGAGCTTACTCTTGTGCCTTCTTTGCTCCGCCTGCGTTACTGCTGCCGCCTCGCCCACTTTTGCCCGCACCGCTGCTGTTCCCGCGACCATTGTCCCGTCTTGCAACGGTGCCGCCCGTGAGCGCGTCGAGCCCATTCGATTTATTCGGCGTATGCGTGCCATTGTTGAACCCTCCACGACCTCGAGTTGCGCCTCGAAATCCGCCGTTGCCTCGACCGCGACCGCGCCCTCCAGTCATTGTCGCGAAGTCGAGTGTTTAGTCGCTCATCCGCTGGAGGTGTGGATGACGGGAGCGTGGAGCTAAACGGACAAGGAAGCGTGTCAGTATAGGTTGCCCAATGCAGCGCGCCGAGGGGAGTGGATTTTGGCGCGTTGCGCTGCTTGGGCGGAGCGACAATGAAGAGCACCGACAAAGAGTCGGTGATGCGATAGGTCACGATGGCACGTGCACTGGGATCCCTGCATCACGCGCCATGGAACCGAGGAAACACCGACTCAAGCCGCTTACATATTGAATGGAAGAAGGAGCCGCTGCGGGAATCGCCTTTGAGTGGGTCATGATCGAGGTGCGAGAGAAGAATCCGGAGCAAACACCACCGTACGACGTGACCATGTTCATTCCATTGAAGCTGGGATCTTAAAATTCATGCCAACATCTGTGACCCCGAGTACTTTCGTACACACACACACACACACAAAGGGCACACAAAGCGACTGCAACGGAGCATTCTACGGCTAAAGGCTCATCTTTTTGTCATGTAACAAAACCGAAATGTTTAGGGGGGCCTAGGGCCGGTTCTAGCTATATGTACAAACCCATACACATGCAGCCAACTGTAACACCTATTGTACAAACCGAAATTACTTCCCACGGGTCGAGTCTTTGCTCCTCCCCGTCTCTCTTCCACTATGTGGCCCTGTGGCCTTTTTGATCCGTGTTGCGTCCACCTGAGGATTGCCGGTACTGACTGATTCGTGGCGTCGTGGCATCGTGGCGGCGTGACCGGGTATAATGCGATGAAAATGACAAGTTACCAAATGTCGCTGGAAGAATGCCGAAGCAGGCTGCGACTCGAAAGAGCGTGGGGTGCCATGGCAAAGAAATGCTGTCGTATGATGCTAGAAAACGACCGAAATGCGCGTGTCGGAGGCACGGTGTTTTGTAGGAGGTTGACGTGGGCCTCGCCGGGTCGCTCGATAGGTGTGCCATCCAGAGAGCAGGCAAGAATTAGCACGCAAAGTAGGAAATCTAGAGTTCATCGATCCAGTCCATCGCAAGAGGCAGTCCGTGGGAATCATAGCTATGAGTAGGCTGCTGCTGCTGCAGAGGTAAGCCATGCAGCTGGCTGCTATTTGGTAGGCCATGATCATTGACAGCCGCAATCTTATGCGGCACTAGTGGACCACAAGTAGAAAAGCCGTTGGATTCGTGAACAGGAAAAGGAGCCTGTGTCATATGGGGGTAATTAGAATAGCCGTATGGAAGGCCTGTGCGGCAGTGTGAGATCAGATCGGTCGCGGACGAGGTCATGCCAAAGGCCGAATGTGCCTTTGAATCTGTCTCGTACCCTTGGAGACGTTCCATTGGTCGACCGATCGTAGGGACCATGGTCCCTTCCGAGGTGGTAGTGAGGGCCTGGTAAAGACACTGAGATGAAGTTTGTTCTGGCGCAGGTGATGGGTCCATGCGCAAATCGTCTGGGAACATCTTCACGTCTTCGGTGTAGCTGAATGCTGAGTCGAATGACAGTGTTGAGCCGAACGACGACAATGCTGAGCTTGGCTGAGCAGCTTCTTCCGTAGAGTGGAATGACGAAACTGTCGAGCTTGGCTCAGAAGCTCCTTCGGTCGAGTGGAATGACGAATATGTCGAACTTTGCTCAAAAGCTTCCTCGTCCACCTCTGTCAGATCACCCTCATCGTCGGACAGTGGTTCGACTTTTATGGACCGACGAGCCCGACGCTTGAAAACGAGTCCACGGTCAGGTCGAGGAGTAGCCAGCCATGAAACCTGCTTCCCGCAGCCAGGGTCCATGTTCCCCGAGCCTTCGTACAAGTCATACTGAGCAATATAGTCTTCGTGAGACTTGGCAACGTCGAATATGCTAAATCGTGGTAAGTGTCTACAATTGGGTCGTTGCGATTGGCATATTTACCTTGGCAATATGATCTCCAGGGCTCGTCTCTTCATGGCTTCGTTATACTTTGTGCCCTTGGACGACGAGAAATGCTCCGTATCTTTGGAGGAGATGAGGTAAACTGCATCCATCTGGAGCTGATCTATCCAAGAAGCATATTTCCGCTTGCCAACTTCTTCATCGACGAGGCGGTGGACCAGCATGAAATCAACAGCTAAAGGCACCAGATCTGCCTACAGTCAGCGCGCGCCGTCACGTTGCCGCAGGCGAGACTCACGCTCTAGTTTGAGATGTGAAGGCTCAACATATGGTATGTCAGCCGGCCACCACCGAGGTTTGATGCTCTTGACTTTGTCTGAGCGTGGGTCGAGGTCGTAACGCTGGTAGGGTCCGTACTTCTTCTGGCGTTTTGGTTCAAGTCTCTTCACCCAAGCAGTCACTATGTCGCGCATCGGCTTCATAGTCAGCTCACGAAAGCGCGTGGCGTAGAAGGTCTGCAGCGAGTTGACGTCCCCGATGCTGAACGTCTTGGGGACCTGGGCGGCTTCACAGTCTTCAACAACAGCAGCCTTGGCCTGGAGACAGTGGTGGCTTTGACTGCGAGTACGCCGTCTCTTCCTCATGCGCGACTTCTTCGACGGAGCCGCCACCGACGGAGGATGCGTTGTTGTGGTTGTGGTTGTGGGCGCTGCTGTCGTCGCTGCGGTTCTTGGTCAGCTTGAGTGGTGCCTTGGGCATCAACGGCTGGCTCACCTGTGGCTTGGGTCTCTCCACTCTGCTGGGGCCATGGTGCGGCAACATCGGCGTGGGCAAATAAGTGCTCGAAGCCCTGGATGGGTGCGAACACGGGCTCTTCGCGGCCGTTGACCGTCAGGTAGCCCAAGGCGATCCGCGACTCGAGCGGCGCGGTTGGCTCCTCGCCAGCGCGAGACTCGGACGGTTTCTGCTCAACCGATCAGCAACGCGAACGCGGACGGCAAGCTGGGGGCGGGCCGATGGCGGATGACGTGCGCTACGTGTAGGCGAGGGCGCCGGCACAGTGGATTGCGGACAGCGCGACGCTAGAGCGAACACACTGCACGACACCCGCCGAAAGAAAGCCATGGAATGGTATGCCATGAACTTACCGGCGGCACATAGTCCGAATTCCGCACGAGCGAAAATATCTCCGCGTCACACTGTGTCTGATGGGTCGCTCCGTGCCGTGTCTGGCAGGAGAATGGCTCGTGTATGAACTGCTGCATGTTTCCTTTTGCCATGGCGTCGGCTGCTCACCTGGCCGTCCGTGCAGAGCCCCAAACAGCGAGCGACTCTGTCGTCTGTAACGCCTCGTATCTGGAGGAAAGATGGAATCCGGCACGACACGGACTGACCAGCCGTTGCCGTGTTGCAGTGTTGCGTTCCGGCGAAGGCTACACGCCGACAGTGACAGTCCAGCAAATTCGAAATCAGCTTCTTCTCAAACCGACCATCAGGTCGCAAACCGGCAATTCCAGAGTTCCAGTGTAGCGAGCGAGCGTCCGGTGACCAGATCCAACGAGTCAAGAAGGGGCCAGAAAGGTCATGGATGACCCCAGGAGGAAAGCAGGTATGCAAAACAGGGTCGCAGGTTCCAAAGAGCACAAGTAGCACAGAGATCACGCCGTCAGAACTCTGAGTATAGCCCAAGAATAGAGAATAGAACCTTGAGGGGGGCTGTCTGCCTTAAGAAACGTCCTATCGACCGGGCAGGCTGGGGCAGCTTGTCTTTGGGTCCGTACCTGGGCTAGACTGAGATCTGCTCACCGTTTGCTGTTCTTCTCTAATCTTATTCAGTTCCAGCCAGCTTCCCCAGGAAACCCCCTGCACGGCGAGAAAGCAGGGGTCATGGGCCATGCGGCGACGTCGGCTTGATGCTGCTCAGTATAGATCTGCAGAACGAAGCGCAATGACAGCCGTTGGACAGTGCCTGAACGGGCCGTGGCTGGCTATTGATCGCTGCATCTTGGGGGCAAGCCAAGTTCCCCGATTCGCCAGCGCTCCCTGACCCCGCAACGTCGCGTTGGACGATGCACAACGTGACGAGGCTTGTGGAAAACGATGAGCTGCAGGGATCACCGCGTCCGACGCTGTTACTCCGAGGACTGGGAAGGACTGAGGTGAATCGTAGGCAGTCATGATGTACGTTCTTGACTCATACCAACAGGGAAAGAGCCTCTTGCCTGAGCAGTGACTTCAAAATCTCACAGTTTGAGGTTCCACACCTCTTCGCCTCCATCACCGTGTCAGGCTGCCGGCACTCACCTGTCACTTAGAAAAAGAAAACATATAGACGCGGCACGCGGTAATCCTCCCAACACCTGACACACCCTTCCGGCAGCATTGCAGCCAGCCTACTTCCACCAATGACCACCACACGGATACCCACTCTTATTACTACAACCCCATCCCACGTTATTGTACCAGCACACAACCGTTGCAGCTCACACAGCATAATTATCGACAGACCACTCGTCTGAAACCCACCCAGATATCGCTCCCGGAGCCCATCTCGCTCACATCTGATCGCGCACATGCCGCAGACCCACACAAGGAACGGCCCTTCCCCTTCGCTCCTTCGCTCAACCAGGATCCCGGTCTGCGGCATCGCTCAACGATTACGATCTGGCCCAGTAATGAGCCTACAAGCGAGCATCAGTTCAACGCAGGAAGCACCCTAATAGCCACCCCGGTCTCAATCGCCCACGAATTACCACGGCCCTGCAAGGATCGGGTGCGCAGAGGCCAGCCCCCGCTGCAATGCCGCAAACACGGACGGGGGTCAATGCAACATGGGTCTGCCCGCAGCGGTCGCTCTGCACTATCTTCCAGATCCCCTTCACTGCCCCATTTTCGCAGCAGCCCCGTCTATGCGTGCGCATTAACCGATTGAGTCTCCAATCTGGCAATCTGGCCATCTGGCAGCTCGCCTCGCTTCGAGTCGATCGATCTCCGAGGACGGCATGCCCACAATGCATGGGCTCATCGATCGTCAGCACCCCCACACTCTTGCGCCTATGTTTTGAACCTTCGTGTGTGTACAACTACATTGGCCCAAAGTGCCGACATATACAAGACGTCACGGCACCACAGAACGCCTTCTGTTGACAGGAGACACAGTATGCACGTCTGCTTCTCGGGGGTAAGGCGGTCCACTCATGCGGCATCTTCGCAGTGGGACGCAAGCCACCCTCACTTGACAGCGAGGATCACCTGCTCGAACCTCTCGATTCATCCCCTGCCCGCCAAGTGCACTTCGCTCGTATAATCTCAAACGGCATCCGGCGGGCCGGCGGTGAAGATGGGACAGCGCCATGCAACAGAAGCCTTCTCCCCGGGTAGCACAGACGAGGAACAGCGGACACGCACATCACGCACATCACGCATATCACGCATCACGGGAACTAGTGTCACTCACACGCTTGGCTATTTTGATTCCCGCTTCCCGTCCCACAAAGAAATTAGGCAGGGGTATATATACAATCGCGGTCCCGCCCGTCTTCCCTGAGCGAAGACTTCCGCGGCCACGCACATCCAACCGCTTGGCCCCCGCGCAAGCATGACTCAAGTTTGCGTAACGTCCAGCGAACTGAGCAGGTTCGCCTCCCTGACGAGTTCGTAGAAGAGACCCTTGCTCCGTACGAGCGCCGCAGGGGTATCGAATTCTGCGACCGTTCCGTGGTCGAGCACGATGATGCGGTCGCTGTCCAGAATGGTGTTGATGCGGTGCGCAATGGTAATGATGGTCCTGTTGCGGAACATGGAGCTGCGCAGCGTGGCCTGCAGCATTGCGTCCGTCTCTACGTCGACAGCAGCCTACGGCATGAACGTCAGTATTATGCTCCAACGATTGCACTCCGCTTCGCGGCTCGCTTCCTGCGAGTGCGCACGCGTCTGGGGAAGCGGATAACCGTACCGTGGCTTCGTCTAAGACGAGGATATTGCTCGGAGCGAGCAAAGCGCGCGCCAGTGAGACCAGTTGACGTTGGCCAGAGCTCAAATTGGAACCGCCCTCGTTGATCTGAGCGTCCAGTCGGCCGGGCATGCTGGAAACGTGTTCCTTGAGACGTGCATGCTCTGTGACACAGGTTAGCTGCGGGGACCATCAAACGGGGCTGCATGCATACCTAGAACGCTCCACAGCTCGGTGTCATCGTGGACATGACCCGGATCGAGGTTGTCTCTGACAGTGCCTTCGAAAAGCGCCGCATCTTGCGGGATAATGGCAAGCCGCCGCCGCAGGTCTAGCAGTCCTATGGTACTTGTGTTCAGGTCGTCAATGCTAACATTACCCTCCGAGGGCTCGATGATGCGGAAGAGCGCCATAGTAAGGGAGCTCTTGCCTGCACCAGTACGGCCAACCACGCCAATCTTCTCATGGGGCTTGATGTCAAGGTTAATGTTCTTCAGCACGAGATCAAGACCAGGGCGGTACCTGGTGCTGTAGTTATGGAAAGATACTGCGCCCCGCGACGGCCAACTAATAGGCGGCCTATTCTTGGAGATGATTTCAGGCGCCTCGCTCGGCAGAGCCGCATACTCCAGGACGCGCTCTACGCTCACAATATTGGTCTCCACCTCGACCGTCTGTCGCACGATCCAGTTCAAGCTCTGCGTGACTGACAAGGCATATGACATGGCGAGACCAACGGCGCCGGGCGACAAGCCGCTATGGCTCGCCACAGAGATAATCGCGAAGCTCGCAGAAGCCAGGATGATTACCGAGCCAATGAACTCCAGACGCACCGCGAGCCATCGATTTGCACTGATGGATGGGAAGTACGCGCGAAGGTTAGCGTCTACGCGCCACTCGTTCTCAAGCTCGAAACGCTTCTGCTGGTGGTAGGCGCGGATCGTGCTCATGCCGCTGAGCGACTCCTGGAAGTGCGCATAAATGGGGCTGCGGCTGATGCTATCGAGCCGCTTGAGCTCGCGGGATGTTCGGAGATAGTAGCGCTGAATGTACAGATAGAGTGCGCCAAGCGGCAGGATGAGTGCGATAAAGACGGGCGTCGTAACGCTCACGATGACGAGAGTGAAGCCAGCTGTCCGCAGTTAGTCAATGGTCGCACACGCGCTGAGTTCCCAGCAGGGACTATACATACCTCTTGCCGTGTTGACAAACAGCATATTGAACGTACGCCTGCGAAACGTTAGCTGCCTATTCCAGATCGCTCCCAAGCGGGTCCGAAACTCACGCTAGGACTTCATCAACGCGATAGACGTCGCTGCAGGCTCGTCAGTCAGATATCACAGAGATCCTGTTTCAGGAATAAATCCGATCGAGTTACCGAATCGGTGGGGGGAGGTGATCAGATGCGGCAGCTAGACGCAATGGAGACGCACCTTGAGAAGCGATTCAGGATCCTGCCCGCAGGCGTCGTCTCGAAGAAGTTCATTGGCGAGCGGAAGATGGCAAAGGCCATTCGCTCGTGCAACTTGCGACTGGCCTGTACAGATTGCGTCAGTCACACAGGCTGCGAGGGCTTGCATGGACGATGCGCGGGGCGGGGTTCCCTCCCACTCCCACATCGTCGAGCGGACAGACTTACCTCGATAGAGCAGAAGATCCAGAGTATAAGCGTTTGAACGACGCCAAGGGCCGCGGATCCCACGCCAAATGCAAAGTAGATGCCGATGTACTTGCCCACATGGGGGTTTCCGCCGTGCTTCTGGTTATATTCGGACCAGTTTTTGAGCCATACGTTCCCGCCTGTGGGTACGTTAGCCTAGCTCCTAGATCCCTCCACGAATCTTTGGGAAACCGAAAAGATGAGAATGTGAGCGGGCCGGGGTGCGCGCTCGCTAAACATACCTACGGAGGCCGTCTGCGCCCCAACAAGCAGCGCCAGGTAGAAGGCGACGGCGACCAGGTTGCTGACCTTCGCGTATTCTGCGTAGACGGACCATTTGACCTTGCCTTGCTCAGAGAACTCTTTCTCCTGCTTGCTCTTCATGTTGCCCCCTTCTTCGTCTGTGAGCTTGCCTCGTGGACCCTTGAAGCTGGCCGTGCTCGCGCGTCGTAAGGTTTGGAAACTAGACTTGCGGGCCGTGCCGTTGCCGGTGCGCAGTGGTGCCAAATGGGCATTGTCCTGCGCAGCTTCCGCCTCCTCCTGGTCCTGGTCGTCGGACATGGGGCTGCCGCCGCCATAGATTGTTTCCTCTTCGCTGACGACGCTTTCGGAGGCGCGGCTGTCGGATTCATTCTGGTCCTCGTTCTGTGACGTTCGGATCAGGTTTGCGATTTCGCCCTTCATAGCCATAAGCTGGTCATACGTGCCCTTTTCAAGGATCTTGCCCTCGCGTAGGAGCACGATAAGGTCCGATTCCATGAGCACCGGGATAGAGTTTGTGGCTAAGATCCTTGTCTTCCCGGACAGCAGCCCCTTCGGGCCGAGGACGTTGTCAATCAAGTGCCGGCCGACGTGCTGATCGACCGCTGACAGGCAGTCATCGAGCAAATAGATGTCTGCCCGAGCGTAAACGGCGCGGGCTAGGGTAAGCCTTGCCTTCTGGCCGCCCGACAGGGAAATGCCGCGCTCGCCAACCTCTGTTTGATCGCCGTCAGGGAGCGTAGCGAAGTCGTCGCGGAGAGCGCATGCGTTGACTGTTTGCTCATAGAATTGGGCGTCCCAGCGGTGGCCGAATACGATATTTTCGCGGACAGACGCATTCATGACCCACGCCTGCTGTGGCACGTAGGCCGTCTTGCCCCGGACCACTACTTCTCCCTTGGTCTTATATAGATCGCCAAGCACCGAGGACAGAAGAGATGATTTCCCAGCGCCTACGCGGCCGACTATGCAAGCAAGCTCGCCTTTGTGGGCCGAAAAGTTGATGTCTTGCAAGGCGAGGCGTTCCTCGTGTCGGTCCCAGGTGAAGCTTGCCTCACGAACGCGGATTGACTCCTCGCCGATGTCATCGACTGCCTTTTCCCAAAGCACAGCATCTTCCTGAAGTTCCTCGGCGGTCAAAAAGCTGGTGATACGGCCGACGGCTACGCTAGCCTCCACGATCGCGGTGATGACCATTGGAAGGATGGCGAGAGGGAAGGTCAGAAGGTTGAACAAGGTAAGCGCTGGGAAGACAATCTCGGTTGTGAGTGACTTGTGCTGGGTGAGCACAAACACACCAAAGGTGGAGCAGGACACGAGGAAGGGTGTAGTAGACCAAGTAAATGTGGAGAAGGCCTGCGTGGCGCCAATCTTCCTCAAAGTCTTCAGTTCCTGGTCGTTACGGATAACGTTGAGGCGGTTGATGAATGCGGTAGTCCAGGCGTATAGCTTGATGGACTTCATGTTGTTCAAAATCTCCGTCATGAGCCTTGTACGTGCGTCCTTGTTTTTCATCTGCTGCTTCTGCAAAGTCTTCATAAGCCGGGCGATGTATCCGTTGATCGGGATCATGATAATCATAGCCCCAACACCGGCGAACATGCTCCATCCTACTAATTGGTAGAGTGAGAGCATACATAGAACGATCTGGAAAGGTGCGGACCATAGCTGTTGGCCGTACTGCGCTAGGTCTTGGAGACGTTGACCATCGACAGCCATGTAATTCACAATGTCGCCAGTGGTTTTTGAAGCTCTCCCTTCGTTTGACAGGCGCGTGGACTTGGAGTAAATGGCAGCAGTCAACGACGCCTTGATACGCATGCCGGTCTCGAACGAACGCTGGAAGTATTGGTTCAAAAACGCGGTCTGCATAATGGAAACGGCGAACATGGAGATAGCGATAGCTGCGCCTCGCGCGACTGGCTGCGGGTTGTCGGTTTGGTAGGACGATACAAAGGTGATGAGGAGTCTCAGGAGCTGCGGCTGGGCAAAGTTAAGCGTGTCACTGAGAGTCTTGAGAAGCCCTCCACGGAAGTAGGGGCCCCAAAATGCGCGAAACAAGGCAATCCACAGCGACGGGTGCTTCTTTTCAAGTTCGTAGGACCACGCCTCCTCAAATGCATCGGCGGATGCCCTTGTTGTATCCCGCTTCCGCATGTTCCAAAGATCATCCTGGGTCAGAAACGTCTTGTACCCGCGCTTCATCATAGGTGTCATCCAGCCAAAGGTAAGAACGGAAAAGACGTCGGAGTACTCGTATGGGCATTCGTCATCGTCACCGAGCGCATCGTAATCACTCAGTCGTTTCTGTATGGCCCACTCCAGGACGAACTCGATTGCCGCCAACCCAACACTGGCGGCGAAGACGGCAAAATAAGCCACATGTTCGCGGTGGATCTGCTGAGAGATTAACGACCGGAGCTTAACGGCATATACAATCAGCAGAAAGAGCCAATAAAACAGCACCACACCGTTCGCATTGCGTGAGCGCCAGTGCTCAGTATACTGCACGTAGAAGATCACGCCGAGCGAAACAAGGTTGAGAATGGTCGCCCAGAAGCGGAAATCGCCGGCCCAGATGCCCTTGTAGTATTCGATCTGGAGGGCTGCCTGCAGGGCAGTCGTTACGACGAGCGCGAGGATCGTAGTCTACCACGACACTAGTCAGCTTATTGGTCTCTCCACACCTCAAGCGCATTCGGACATGCGCACCAGCTTTGCATAGAAGTGCCAATTCTTCTTCACCGGCTGCGCGCTGCACTTGCTGAGCAGATACCACGCCGCGCCGGCTCCACCCACAATGCCCACCGCCGCCACGGCGGCTATCCACACGTCGAGGAAACACGGTGTAAAGTCATATCGCACGCGACTTATGGGCCCCCATCCTTCGCTGCTGCCGCACAAGGGCTGGCGGCCGTGGCTCGCTGCCTCGAGATAGCCGTTCGCGAGCGGAGACGGGGGCTGCAAAGGCGTCTGCAGATAGCTCATTGATCGATTCGGGGTTGCGAATGCCGTACTCTGGGAACTGCAGAGCGTAGGCACGGATTCGAGGGGCGTGGTCGGAGTGGTGACGGATGGACGTAAATCGATGGACTTTTAGTCCCTGGTCAAAGCTCCCGATGATGCAGCGGTTGCCTGCTGCTTACAAAAGATGCCGATGGCGCTACGGCGCGGAGGTCCCGCGCATCTCCATTCTGCGACAACGGAGTGGCTTTTCTTGCCGAGGGATAGCCTAGATTCACAGTCAACACTCAATTGAATCCTCCCATTCAGCTGTTCACTGTGTACCATGAGCACGTGGTAGCATCCACGCCGGGTGGCATTCTCGCAACACGCTTGCCTGTATCCGTCCCAGGCGCTTTCCGCTCCAACGGTCTATCTCCGTGGCCGAAGATATGTCTGACAAAGCTTGATCCACGTGCACATCAATTCACCTGGGCATACCTCACAGAAGAGTTTGGCTGCTGTTCCTCATTGTTTATGTTACCTTGATCTAGGTTCCCAGTCTTCGTGCGTGGCTACTCCCAAAACTGCTCCCGATCCCGCACCTCTCGTCCCAACTCCCTAAGCACCTTCAGCAGATTTTCCGCCCCAAAGACCTTCCACATATCCCGCACACTCCCATGCTTCAGCAACACCTCCACCACCGGCCGGAACCGCGCCGTCCGCTCCGCATTCGGAGATAGATGGACGCGATACCACTTCGGCGCAGACTTCGGCGCCTCGTTCGAGTCTAGAAATTGTACTGCAAAAATGGTGTGACCGGAGAAATCCAGGACGATTTTGTCATGGTTTGGAGCTGACCTGATAGCTGCGCCGTTGGTTTAGCGGCCTCAACGCGTCCATATGTCCTCTCCGCGTGACATGCCGAGTTGTGTCAGAATATTTAGATCGTTGTCGAAGGCGAAGCTCCTGTCTAGCCTGGGGAGCTTTGAACCACTGGACTCAAGCAGGGAAAGTCTTATACCGCACGGAGATAATTCAGTGTAGAATCGCGACCTACAGCCGCCTGACTGTGCTTTCTTTCACTTGGATACTGACCTTTACCTGTTGGTTGGTTATCGATAGTATAAATTTCTGAGATGCTTTGTGTATGCATAATACTGAGGGATAAGGTCGCGGGGATGAGACTTGTTCTTGGTGGATTGATCAAGAACACCAACCAAATAATTCTGCCCCTATCGGAGAGCCGGGTCAACCCGAGTGCCATCACTTTCACTCAGGGATTTGTGGGGACTTCGTGCCAGCTACCTCACTCAGCTTCTGGTACCAATTGCTCCTCTCTTCGTACGAAAAAGTCCCTATTGTGAGCGTTGTGAAGCTTCCTGGCTTTACGTTGATGTCAACGAAAAGCTCATACAATATTACTCCTCGAGGCAATTCGTCCAGATAAGAGGATGTGCGAGTCTTGGTTGAGTCCAGAGGTAGTCTGATAGCTATCTGAGTTACAGGCACAGGCTAGATATGTTAGTCTAAAGTCAAGAATCATTTGTGGATGTAAGAACCCTCACCTTTTCGATCACCCGAATACTGTCGATCATCATCCCCTTATGGTTTGTGTCCTTCGTGGACTTGAGCTTTCCCCAGAAGATATAGTTGTCAAGTAAAACGACCTGCATAGGCTTCCATGGGCCACGGTTATTGAGCTTGAGTGCAGTCGAGCCATGGTACACAATGCGACGGTCTGGCGAAGAGAGTTCCAGTACATCTACAAGACTTGTGTCGACTGTGTGCACTTTCCGATGTAAACTTTGTATTTCCTCCTGGCTAATAGACTTATCGGCCAAGTCGGAACATTGTGTTTTGAGGCGTTGAAGGGTTTCAAGGGTCGCCTTGACACGTGATTGTTCTTTAGTGAGAATAGGGGCCGAACCCTCATCCAACCATTGAGCTATACCTTGCAGCTTTGTGATATACGTATCGAGCTGTGCAATGGGTAACACAAGATGGTCTTCCCAGCTCTGGCCAGCCTTGGTCAGATTCAAACCGATTGTCTCAATGCAGGGACCGAATTTCTTATCGCGACTCTGGGTGAGGCGAAGCGCATATAAAGCGTGAGGAAACCGTCGTGAATATTCTTTGAGTACCTTGTATGTTTTGCTGGCCCATGTTGCGAAGAGACGAGGATCGCAGACAGCGAACGGGTTCTGTTGAGTCTGCGCTTTGACAACATCAAGGATATACTCTTGATGCAATGGCGCAAGCTGTCTGGCTAGAACAATAGCCTCCATGTGTTTTTCTAAGACCGGCCATTCCTTGATGACGACCCCGTAGAATATGTTCGTAAACTTGTTCATGCGTTCGATATACTGCTCTTCTTCCAGCAGTACTGAAGTCCATATCTTCCCGGGTTTGATTTCTTCTGTCGAGGCGGGAGAGGCAATTCCTTTTGAACCATTGTCAGGGGAAGATAGACTGGATAATTTTTTGGCCAAAAGTGGAGGAGATTTCGGCACGGAATCCTCACCAGCCTGAGAACGGTTATTCTCTGAGCTCAGGTTGGTGAGAGGCAAAGGAGATGTGGTCGCCAAGGGGGCGAATATTTCATCCCATGAAGATGTCTTCTTAAGCTCAGGTTTGGCTGGCGCCAGTAGGGGCGATGCGTTGCGGCGCGGTGGAAGCGGAGGAGGCTTTTCATTTTCCATGTCTAAATCTGCCGGTTCTAGCGAGCGCTGTGACAGGTCTTTATTTGAATGCTGCGCGTCAAAAGAGCGCCGAATGTTTTCAGTTCCCTCATCTGGTGGAAGTGTAAGGGCGGCGGGAGTGCTGCTTTCTGCCGTTTCTGACATTGGTTCTTGGGAAGCTTCAGCCGACTCGTCCTCCATATCTACCACTGAAGGCTGTCGAGACGTTGAGGCAGGAGGCATGAAAGGTAACATGCTCTTCTCAACATCATCTAATATATCCGCCTGAACCTTTTCATCCTCGATGGCTTTCGCACCCTGGCCTTCATAAGACGGAGGTTTGTCGTTGCTGTTGGATTCAATTGCATCATCAATTCGTGATTGGAGAAAATTGATGTTGGTCCTTGTCCCACCCGACAGCTGAGGGTCATCAACTTGAACATTGAGAACAGTGTCTTGGCGATCCGTATTGACCTCGACAACATCAACACCATGGGCATCTTTATACTCATCCTCAGAGTTCTCCGCCGCTGCCCGTGCCATAGCACCGGAGATCGGATCCATGTTGCAATAGGATTGGCCTCAAGATGGAGATGCGACGCGCATCGATCTGGAAGGGAGGGGCTGCGAAAGGCACAATGACGATAAGTGGGCGAAGGAATTGCAAGCTGGAATTCGGCCCCCACAAGCGCGCGCTAAGCCGGCCCAAAAAAACTGATGCGCCAATCATATCGGGACGCATCGCCCAAAACTGTGATTCATGCTATATAATGTCAACAACCTCACAATGCGCTTTCGCGAAGCGCATCTTGTGCCACTTCACCAACTATGGCTCCGTACAGGCGAACTTCGATCAATGACAGCCCTGGGGTGTCCCGACACGGATTTCTGAGTGACTTATCTGTTTGTGAGGCTATTCGATGCCTACGTGTTTAAACTGCATTAAGGCTTAAAGTCATGTCCAGAGTGGTCTGGAATATACCTATGGTAGCTCACGTATACCTATGGTAGCGTCGAAGCCCCCTGGGTTACTGCCATGTCGCATAAAAACCAGCGACTTTCGTTATGAGATAGTCTTCTCCCAATATTTTTGTTGGCAACTACTACCTATCTGCGGCTTATACACACAGTTCTAAAGGTCGAGCCGCGTAGCGCACAATTCAGCACACCGTGACGCGCCGTATGACGTTGACAATCCAGTCACATGGCTGATCATCCCAACACGCCGGGGAACCGCCGAGCGGAACAAAGACTAGCAACTTCCGCTCTTCATCAAAGAGTGCCTAATCAATCATTGATCATGTCGGACGATACGGAAGCGTAATGGCACGGGATTACTCCAATTCGTTTGAAACTACACCGCGAACAGCCATGTCCTGAATCCTGCTGTGTGTGCTTCAGAGAAATCACTTGGGTCCGGACGTCAGGTCGAACACGCCAAATACAACATGCCTCTCAGACATCCGCTCCCTTTCCCGCCGACACATCCTCCGCAGATACTGCTGGCGGGTGCGACTACTTACATTGGAGGCACTGTCCTGGCTACACTCTTGGCGCATCAGGTCCACCCTCTCAACGAAGTGACTATCACATGCCTCGTGCCTAGCAACGAGTGCGCAAGCAAGCTGATGCGTGCCTACGGCGAAGACATCAACTTAGTCATACGGGAGTGTCTGGACGATGTTGAACTTGCTACCTTGATCGCCTCAAAGCACGATATTGTTATCAACTGTGCGCCTGCGACACACAAGCATTCTGCGCTCGCATTGATGGAAGGGTTGGCAAAGAGACAGAAGAATACTGGGAAGGATGTGTGGTTTCTGCATACTTCTGGGACTGAAAACCTAGCCGATCTGCCGACCTCGGGGAAATGGGTTCATGGGGACACAGTAAAAGAGTTTGATGATATTAATGACGACATATATGGATTCGAATCTATGAGGGAAGCCAAGTCGAGTCATCCTCAGCGTGCTACAGAGCTCGCAGTGGTGCATAAGGGGCTTGAGCTAGGCCTCAAAACATTGGTCATTATGAATCCGATGGTTTACGGACGCGGCTTAGGACTTTTTGAGCGCAGCGGCGTTCGAGTCTCTGCCATGGCGAAGGTCGCAATGGCGAAAGGGAAAATCGTTGTGATCGGTGATGGGAAAGGCATGTGGGACCATGTACACGTGCAAGAACTGGCGGAGCTGTATAAGGTTGTGGTAATAGAGATGATGAGGGACAGAGGCAAGGTCTTGCCGAGTGGGAAGATGGGAATAATGTTCAGCGCCAACGGGCGGCACAGCTGGCATGCGGTGGCCCAAGAGGTGGCGGATATATGTTACGAGGAAGGGTTTGTATCACAAAAAGGGCTGACGCACGTGGAGCTGGCGGAAGGGATAAAGCTATTCTCTACTTATCTTCCGCAGGTCGTAAACGAAGAGGATATAGTGGGGCTACGACTGTGTAGTAATGCGGAGACGCGATCTAGTATAGCGCGATCACTAGGATGGAAGCCGGCATGGGGAGAAGAAGTCTGGAAACAAGCTATACGAGACGACGCTAGGATAGCTTTGCGACCGGAGCAAGACGTTCTGTCTGATCTTTCTCCCGAAGCCCAGTCTCCAATACATAAGTGGTAATGGGATTCAAGTATGATCGCATGCTCCTCAACATTCGACGTCATATCCTCACACGTAGATATAGCAGAACTCTCCACCCATGCCCCCAATGCTGTCTAGGAGGTCCCATGTGTTGGTGCGATTAGCAGTCCAATTGAGATCCACATAATCGTCTTTTGCTGGCGTGTCTGGAAGCACATTCATCCGATTCTCGGGGTCCTGCATTTGCCAGATCCACCAGACGCGATCGACCATCCCATGGTGGAACCAGAACAAAGGGTCACCGGGAGAACTGTAGAAGTCCTATATTGGGTCAGCATTTCATCTATTCATCGCTGAGAGAGGTGCGAGAGGTGCGAGAGAGGTACGAATGAACGACGCTCACTTACACCACCTGGGTCTCCGCCAATAGTGTAGTGTCCAGACATATGTACTCCCCAGTCATTCTTCTCCGGTATGCCCAGCATGTTTTTTTGGAAGAGGTCGACAGTGTTGGCTTGCGTGATTAGATTGTATGTATAGTTTGCATACAGCATTGCGGATGCCTGGTTTAGCGGAGGCGTCAGTGTGGGTATACGGTAGGAATAAACTAGGGATATAGACGTACATAGCGGTTGACATCGCGTCGAAGGCAGCGTGGATTGTGGCCGTAGCCGTCCTTCTGAGGGTTTGAAGGAATATCCGGCATCATTTTGCTGATTGGTCCTAAGCTGACAGTCATACTGTTCGAATGTGAGAAATGAAACTATCATCGAAGCAATGAGACTAACTTCGCGAAGGGCCCTTCCGTGACACAGCCTCCTCCAAGATCTGCAGGGATAATGTCATAGGGTGGCTTGAAACCTGCACCATGGATCATCACTCCTGGATAGTCCGATTTCGCTCCATTTCCTCCCATACTGGACATGTTGCCATTGAACATCGGTGAGCTGATAGGATCAGCAGCAGTACGACCCCAGTTCCAGTACTTGTTATGTCAGCAAACCAAGCCACAAGCGGTCTCAACCGAACGCACCGGTTGGTACCCGGTGTACCCGCACTCTTCCCGAAGTGCCTTTTCGTAAGCCCAGATGTAGACGCGATGAGCTGGGAAAAGATGGGGCTGGACGGTAATATCAGCCATCATTTGGAGATAGCATCCTCTAGAGAGGACGTACTGTTGAGTGTAGATGCATCGCTTGGGTTTCGTGGGTAAGCACGAAATCGTCGTACCGATTCATGACGCCAGAGTACTTCTTCTTGTCTGCTTTCGGCGGCTTGGATTGCAAGCAGAGTACGGCCCGAATGTACTCCTCACGTTGGGAGATCGTCAAATCGTGCCTGTAGGATCAGATCAAGGGCTCAGCTAGCGGAGGTTTCTTTACCATTCTTGACGTTTTGCAGCTGTCTCAAGGGTGCAACCATTGTTGTTCGTCTTCTTTGCAAGATAAGACTCAAATTTTGATAGGGAATCCTCTTCTAGTTTGTCCACCTCATCAAGGGGATAGGGAAACCCGTCAGACCGACTGATATATGCATTGTTAGCGCGTTGCAAAAGCTTAGGAGGATGTCGGACGATACCGGTTGAGACTGAATGGAGCGCTTTTGGTTGGTCCAGCCCAGGTAGTGACCAATACAGAGGAAAATAGAACGAGGCACACGGTAGCCACCATGATGCGTGACTTGGAGATGCGATTACTTGTTGGAAGACCGCTTGACGAGATCCACCCAGGCTATTGTCCACTTAAGTAATGCACATCATACGTTACCATCGTGTGGCTGTCGGAGTGTGTATACATTGTCGACGTTGAAACTGCCGCTCAGAAAATCGGTATTAGTGTGTGCATCGTAATTTCTCGATCCTGGGTCCGTCACTCAAAGCTCCGAGCGGACAGCGTACAATGCCGCCTGGTGTCCAATAGCGCACCGCGGGGCAATCGTGTGGGGTAGGATGTGATATGAGGTCGTATGGGCATGAAAAAGGGACGATTAGAAGTCAGTGACTGAGATGATATGGGAATCTCGAGATCCAAGCCCAGCCAATCAAGGCCTAAGCTACAGGCCGGGGGCGAATTCATTGATGTCGGCATGTGTGGTGCCCACGTAGAAAGCATATGCCACCATGTTGGCCCGAGTCGCAACCACAATTTTGACTTTAATGTTCAGTCTCTTTGCTGCGTCGACAACATTGTGACAGGCATGCGTGTGATGATTTCCTGGGCGATATTCGTGAAGTAGCATCGGAGCCCAACTTGTCTCCATGTATATGGAAGAGCTAAAGGAGGTACTCGCACCTTTGGTCATTCGAAGATACGGACAGCGATTCTATCAAACAGGGATCGATATTGTTGGGGAAGGAAACAAAGAGATGAACGCTAAACGTGGGGCGAGTGGGGCGCGCGTGACTCAGCAAACCAGGCTCTCGTGATGTTGCTAGACCTAAAATCACCCATAGCCCATCTTCTCCAAGTGTCCCCTCGCATACAGTACTCGTTCAAGTCTGAATTTCGTTTTGAGCGAGACAATTGTGAATCAGAATATGCTACAGTGTACGCGCAGAGCGGTCGTGTATTGGGGCGCATTCACAATCACACAGTTTTCAGTTGCGGCATGGGTAGGTTAGGCTTAGGCATATCCCTTGAAGAGATATGGCTTGAACTCGTTGTATCGTTGAAAGTCAATCTCGGGCAACAGCTCCCTCGGAGTAGTCAAGTCTACCCACGATACCACAGTCTCCTCCCGTCATCCACGTTGTAATGTCGCATCGGGACTTCGGGCTATCTCTGCACGTTCTCCATAATTCCTCGGCCGCATGATCGACCATCCGATGTTAATCTTCCGCATTAGCCATCAAGACCGACTACCCCGCAAACTAGGTTATTGACCTACCTTGATACCAGGACCATGGAAAGTATCATAGGTGGAATGCAAGTCATTGCGCGACAAACATGCAGCACCGTTCGATGACAACGGAGCACCAGAAGCCGCAGAAAAGTACAAATGTAAAAGCAAGTGGAACTTGGACCTTTGCAGCTTCGCAAAATCTTCAGTTATGTATCCACTATCGCTGCTCCTGCTGGGATGGACTTCTTCGGTCTCGGCCAAAAGCCTCAAATCCCCGACGCCACCAATGGGATGGAATACCTACAATGCGTACAATTGCAATCCATCCGAACAGAAGGTTCAATTGAATGCGCAAGGCCTTGTTGATCTTGGACTAAACAAGCTTGGATACAATATTGTCACGCCCGACTGTGGCTGGAATGCCAACTCGAGGGACAGCAGCAACAAGCTGCAGTGGAATACGACTTTGTTTCCGTCGGGCGGAAAAGCACTTGGCGATTACTTGCATGGATTAGGCTTGAAATTCGGCTTGTACTCAGGCGCTGGATACCTACAGTGCGGCTCAACGGTGATTCCGGGTTCCCTGGGTGCGTGCAGAACATGCAAATTGGTCAATGTTACTAATAGTGTGTAGGATATGAAGACATAGACGCTCAGTCTTTCAGCTCATGGGGTGGCGATTCATTGAAGTGAGATGGTCATAGCTGAATCATTGTCGTTTTCTGACGATTGCTAGATATGACAATTGCTATGCAACATCCAAAACCACGATGGTAGACTCCGACTCGGCAGAAGCGAAGTCCCCTGCGCGCTTCCAGAAAATGGCGACAAGTCTGGAAAGCGTTGATCGATCCTTTCAGTACTTTATCTGCCAGTGGGGAATCGGAGAGAACGTAGGAGAGTGGTAGGCAGTTGTCATCGCAGAGTTATTCAGGCACCCTCGCTGACTTATCCAGGGCATCGAAGATTGGCAACACATGGAGAATGAGCAACGACATATACAACGCGTGGCGAAGTATCTGGCGCATAACAAACCAGGTGGTGCCGTATTGGAGAAACACCAGGCCCGGCGCATTCCCGGATATGGACATGCTGCTGTATGTTCGCTTTTTCGAGAGAAAAGGCATAGACTGACCCAGACTAGTGTTGGATTGAATGTTCTATCCGCCGAAGAAGAACGCTTCCACTTCGGGATGTGGGCGATCAACAAGTCGCCTCTAATGCTCGGCGGAATCCTTGACAGCAAGCTCTCCAAAACATCGCTTGCCATTATGTCAAACAAAGAGGTCATCGCCATCAACCAGGACTCTCTTGCCAAACAGGCTCAGCTCGTGCGCCGCTATACTGTTGAAGAATGGGACGTCTGGCTGGGCGAGCTTTCCGGGTCTCGGAAGGTAATCGGCATCGCGAATTGGAGGAACCAGTCTCAAATTGTCTCCGTCGACCTCACGAGTCTCGGTATCTTATCCGCGACAGTACGCGACGTGTGGGCTGCTAAAGAGGCGGGTAAACTCTCCGGCACACAGACGGTAAACCTTGCAGCACACGAGTTGAAGCTGTGGGTTCTCTCCAATATTACCACGGCGAACACACCAACTTCTACATACTACCAAGCTGCGTCAGCCAGATTAGCCGGCGGATCTTCTGTCAGCACTTGTTCGTCTGGCGACTGTCTACCTGCGGGTAAGAAGGTCGGTAACATCGCTTCCGGTGCTTCGGTTACGTTCGACTCAGTCTCGGCAAAGCGCACGAAAGCAGTGGTTGGCGTGGACTTCATCAACTATGACTATGCTTTCACAACAGCTTGGGACTGGGGTTCTAACACCAGGAATATGACGATTGCGGTCAACGGTGGCTCAGCAAAGCGATGGGCGTTCCCGCTGTCTGGGGAGGACTGGTACGAAACCGGAAGGCTGAATGTGGAGATTGATGGACTGAAGGTAGGCTCGGGGAATTCAATTGTATTCGGCAACTTCGGTACGGCGTATGCGCCCGATCTTGTCGGTATAGAGGTTTTCGGGTAGAGTACTCACTCTCTGGTATTGTTGTCCTTCTACATACTGAAGAGGCACATTTCCGAGTCGGTGTGGTACTCCAAGACAGGTATTACGTAGATTTATGCTTTAAGCCCTTTGTGCTAGTCTTGTGCAACGGGAGAGGCTGTGTTTGTCGGACATAGATACAATTCTATCTGTAGTACTCTTACACAAGCTAACAAAATGTCTATAACAAGTTTCCAGAACCGCACTATGAAAGTCACCAACCCCATAGCTTTCCCTATATCCTTGTCTTGCAGCCTGCCCGTCCATTACGGCGCTGGGTTCCGGAGCGGCTTTGTCGCAGTCCACGCTCGGTCAATCCTCCTGTATCGCGATGCGATCCTGTCCCTCCTCTGCTGGCTGAGGTTGCGATCCTTCTGGGCCCCCTTCTGAATAGTATCGAGCTCACGAAGCTTCGTCGTGATTTCAGTCGACAGGTTGCTTAATCGTGTAGCCATAAACTGTTTGAGCCATTGCTGCCAGTATCTGTCCAGCCTCTGGTCCTTGTAAACTTCACCCTGACGATCCAGGTACTTGTTGTTATTCATCTTACGTGCCCAGTAGTCGTCGGTAGATTCCTGTTCAATCTTAGTTACAATGGTACGAACAGGTTTTCGGGCATGACTTACCATGAAACCACCCACGTCCTCCATCTTTGTGAGACGTTTCTTAATACGTGTGGCAACCGCTTCAAAGCTGTCTTGGATGTCGGCATGGTTCATGTACTGGACGTGTCAGTAGATATTGCTGTGCGAGCATCGACAACTCTTACCTTGGCCAGTAGAACACATTCTCTTAGTTTATCGACCTTACCCCAATAATCCAAACCTCGCCATGTGGAAGAACCAATGCAGGAGCCTCCGCCGTGTCCGAAGATCGACTCCTTCTTGCGGTTGATTCCGTGACCCAAGAGCGTTAGCTCTCCGGTATATTGGTGTGTTCCCGGATACACCGCGAGCAGGTGGTCGGTAGCAGTAATGCCACCGGTACCTTTCCGATCTTCCCAGAAATCGCGCATATATCTAAAAGCACGTTGGACCTATCACTCGTGGGTACAAAGTCAGCTGAGTTATAAGAGAGGATTAATGTACAAATCGTCTTGGGTCTAAGACATAGCGACTTTGTACCGGGGAGGATCGTACCTGGAAGTGCCCAATCTTTCCCGTTTGAGAATCTCGTGACCACCATTGAGCTGGCATGTTGGTTGTTGGAAGATTATCGTTCAGGTACTCGAAGAATTGTTGGATGATCTGAGCATCCATCACGTGTTCTGTGTCCCAATTCTCACCAATAAGACCCTGCCCCTGGGCCGTAGGGTATGTAACGACCTTAAGGGCATAGTCATCGTCACAGGGATCGGGGTTGACTGTTCCGTAAGCTTTCATGCCGTCGGCTTTGTACCGCTTTACACGAATTGCATCTCCACTGGAGGGATGTGTCGGAAATTGCAGTTCAACAGCACCAGCTTGGAGAATCTTCCGGTCACGAGCTGCGAGACTCTGTCACACTCTGTCAGTGGATGTGGTCCATCATATCAACCGAAAAGTCTTACATGGTATTGTTCGTCGGAGATAGGCGTGAAACCCTCTTCCTCCCGCTTGACACCCTTCTTACCCTTCGTCTTAGTTCCCTTGGTGCCCTTGGCACCCTTTTTCGGCTTGCAGCTACCATAAGGATCCTTGGCAGATTTAGTCTTCGAGGCGGACTTCGACACGCTCTTTGACTTTGTCGGACTCAGCTTCGCCTTGGAAGTAACCTTAGAATTCGCGGGCTTGGGCTTGGTCGGCCTCTTCTTCTTGGTCGTTTTGGAGGGCTTGCGGGAAGTCCCCTTACTACTACCCTTTGCCTTCCGCCTCTCTAGTCCTGCAACCGGTACCGGGAACTCGATACCGGTGTTTCCAAGAGGGAGATGGCCATCAGCTACAGAAGTAGTGTTGTGGTCCTGATCGACGATCAAAGCAGTGTTTATGTTCTCGGTGGGCGCCGCTGCGACACCAATGCGCAGTGCCAGGAGGCACACAGAAAAAATGCTCGCCTTGTTAAGATGCATCTTGGGCACCGGCCACTAGATTGAAAGGAATGACAGAAGTTTCAGTAATGAACGTATGAATGAACTGGATAACGATTGGACGCCTTGACAGGCAAGAAAGCAAAGTCACGAAATTGTTATGCGATGGTTCTCTCCTCTTGCATGAGGGCCCCCGTATTTGTACCCAGGCTGTCGGACATCGTACATTACAGCTTCCTTATCCTGCAATTCCTCGTGTGTCGAAATATTATCCGATGACAGGTGGACGACCGCCGTCGGGCGCACTACGCAGCGGAGAATATTCCTTGGAATGGACGTGCGGAATATCTGCAGTGCTGGACAGCGAATTGGCAACTGAGCAAGGCTTGCTCCTTCGGCCTTCATGGTCTTGGTGCTTGGCCCCATGCGACAACCCCGGATTCTTGGTTGCGAGCTTCTCGCTTGTTACCCTGTACTAGGCTTGCGTGGGGATCCATCTTGAGTTCTGACACTGAAACGAAGTCCGAAATGGTTGGTGCTTGCGAGTGCTGCAGGGGTATGGGTTCACAGCTGAGGTTGGGGGCTGAGAAACCCTAGCGCATTCCCTTGCACATGCATAGTGAGAGCAAGCGCCTTGTTTCTGGTAGATGGAGGACTGATAGCCTGCTGAAATGAGTGATACGGGACCGTTTTTGCTCAAAGACTGTGCGCAAACTCTCGCACACTGGACTTTCGCGCACCTGGCTCGGTATCTGAGAGCGTGCTTGGCTTCAGCCGGTGGACGTCTCGCTTTTCGCATTGGCGTTCGGCTTCAAACGTATCCTCAGGCTTTCGCGCCTATGCATATCCTTATTTTGGAGAAAGAGAGAGCAATCCTACTGCCTACACGACAGACCGCCTACACGGCACGCCCATTCGTAGACGTGGAGCGCGATCCTACGCATGTATTTTTGGTGCGCCTGGCAGGTTGCTGTGAGCTCAGCCCTGCTCATGTTGTCGCCCGTCGTCGGTTAATCGGACGTCGTGTGAAGGGCTCCTCTTGGCAAGCAATGCCGTGGGGAGCACTGCGTGTTCCTACTGTCTGCATACGAGCATCCTTTGCGTTCACTTCGGATTTGCGAACGTGTTGGTGTGACAACCGCTAGCCTCTTTTGGCTAGCTTGTTCCTGCGCGTGCTGGCCTGGATGTCGGGCATCCTGCCTCGCGCACTCCACGCCGGACCTCGCCCTGCTGCGCACTGTCGACTCTGTTTTAGCCTCACAGACTACGTCATTCGAATTTGCGAGAACATGTTCGGCCTACCGGTAACCATCTAGCGACCTCCGAGAACGGGAACATACCAAAACAAAATCTGCTAGAGGTCGTCAGCTGATTACCTCAAGACAGGTAATACTTAGATCGTTGGTCCTCAGAATTTTCATAAGCACTATGCGTACCGAGACCATGACGTATCTCGAGGCACTTCCGAATGAGCTTCTCGCTCGAATCGTTTCCTTTTCTGACAGGAGGTCGCTTGCCCAGCTCAGACTCACGAACAAGAGGCTAGAGGATATTGCTGTTGTTAAGCTCTTTGAAAGAGTAACGCTTTATGCTCACTGGGCAAAACAGAGTGATGAAGAGTCGGAAGACAGGTCAGCGCGCGACTATCAGAGTCCAGTCCTCGACAAATCTAATGATCATTACGGAGATGACAGGGAGGACTATGTACCAAGAAGAGACTCTGTCGAGAGACTTGGGTCTGAGATGCAAAAAGACGAAGAAGACGGCTTCATAGCTGGCTCGGACGAAGACGAAGAATATGGTCTCGTTCCTACACCAGACCTGCATGATCAAGGCCGAAGGGACCTAGACCAGAGGTCTGGTCAAGCAAGAAAAGACGATGATGATGGGTTTTTAGCGTGTCCAGATATGGACGATGACTTGTCCACTGCTGGAGACAATAGCCTGAGTGTTAGACCACGTTTTCGTGGTGGGAGTTCCCTACAGGACCGGGATTCAGCCTCAGAGGCAAGCGACCGTCCACCCCGGCCTGACCCTTTCAGCGTGGGGTTACCTGACTTTCGGCTATACGAGAAGCAACGCCATCAAAAGTGGGAGGCGGCCCGGCCCCAGTGGGCTCGTGACAATTTCCCAGGGCCTTCTGACTACGATGCCGCAGTGTTTTTGAACATCGTCGAAAACGAGAGATTACGGAATTTCGTAAAGGAAGTGCGAGTCTACACTTGCGAGACACATTGCGTAAGTCAGGCGGCCACATAAGAGATACATGTGTGCTAATCGATTCAACTCAGGACCATCATCCTAAAACTGGAGAACAGTTGTTTCCAGAATCATGGCCAGAACCAAATTTCCATCCCCATTACGTTTCTTCCATCCAAGGACTCGGTGAATTTCCAAACGTCTGCGGGCTGAACGTACACTTCGACCGCCATGCCGCCTATGGCGACTCTGATGATTTCTTCCAAGGTCCTGAATTCCAGCACTTATGGCTAGAAAAGATCACGAAGGCAGCCAAAGAGAGCATAAGCCACCTCGCCGTTCGTCATTTTGCGAACCCACAGCTTCCAGAAGGCAAAAGGATGGATGTGCCACGATTCATGCGTCAAGTTGCAAAAGCTTCTTCACTGCGACTTAGTGTGAAACACGCGGAAACGCATCCGGGCGCCGGCACAACATATCGCGTAAGTCATTTATTCTACAGTCCTTCAGATAAAAGTCTGAGTACAACCGGCCCAAGTATCACTCATCCAAAGGCAATATACTGTACTCCGACTGTTTAGTCTAGCGCTGTCCATCATCAGAACATTATTCTAACACGTCAAGGATGGCCATGTACATCCCTTCTGGGAAAGTTTCCCAGCCCTATTTCTTCTTCCAGCAAGTACCACCCTGACCGCCCTTGTACTTTATTCCGACATTCCGCTTGGGTGGTTTCCAAAGCTCGACCTACGAGCCGTCCACCTCCCTAACCTAGCATCGCTCACTCTTGGCCACCATATCCTGCACCATAATCATCAAGTCGATTGGATCGTTTCTCATGGGGAGACACTACGCGAGCTGATCTTCGATCGATGCTCCATCCTCTATCAGATTGGATGCAATACACTTGGCTGGTTGGATGACGATGGTTATCCCAAAAATGATCCCACCACTGATTTCGATGGCTGGGGGTGGTCAGCTGATCCAGAAGATGATGGTGATGAGGAGTTCGGGCGCAACCTCCTGTTCAAGTCCAATGATCTGCGCTGGGGCACTGTATTCTCCCGCCTCGCGTCGTCTCTCCCGCGCCTGCACGAATTTCGCTTCGGCACCTCGTCGCAGTGGGACTTCGATACAACAACTGTCCATTTCCGCTCGGGTGCTACCACACATATGCCAATCATGCCATGGGAAGACGAACACAACCTCAATAACAGTCTTTTCGAGGAAAGATATGTCATCTGGGACGACTGGCAGAACGAGTACCGCTCCAAATGGATGAAGACTCTTCACGGGAGAGATGAGTTTGGAGTTGATTGGCGGGACGAGTGGCTTGAATTGGCGGAGGAGTATCCGCAATGCGAGAGAGATGATTTGGAGGCGCTGCAGGCGTTACTGGAGACTATCAAGGGCCGATGATGCGAGCGCTAAAGAAGTTCGCAACACTAGCAGGTGATCATACCAGTCACAAACATCATTTGGCGAAGTGGATTCGATTGCTCATACAAGTGACGGCATAACAGCAGTACAATAGATGAATGTAATGCCGAAACACGCATTCTCCACAGATGAAAGGTTTCCTCTAGTGACTTACAGGTTAGTCAAACAATACATGATCATCAAGACCAGTTTCATATTGCTCTAAAACTCAAGCTCAGGTCCAGTTTGCACCACTTCCATATTTGTCCCACGTCTAACCCGGCTCAAATGAAGAGTGTACGCAATTTGCGGATTCCAAGAGCCGTTTAGCATCCGCACCCACCGCTTGCACCCCCGATACCGCATGCATATGTCGTTGTGCCACAATCCGCCCACGTGCTGCAAGTGATCCAGTCTCCCAAGCCAAGGTTACTAGCAGTCCAGCACCACTTTCCGTCTGGGTAAAAAGTCAGCGTAAGTCAAGATATCAGGCAGAGAATTGAATGCATTGTGTATGACTCTCTACAGAAGAGGTTGTGGTGGTTACATACCGTCGTTACTCTCACCGCAGTGCTTCCAGCAGTATCCTGTATCTCCCTTCTTTGTGCATCCGTACTTTGCGTCGTAGTAACAGGCTTGCGCCTGAGAGATATCCTGTACATCGCGAGCGGCTGGGGACGTCGCATTGGCGGCAGGATCCTCTTCAAGGGGAGGAAGGGACCAATTTTCCTTGAGGCGGTCACGCCCGAGCGGATGTGCCACGCATTTACGAACGTCGGAAAGGACTGCTCCCTCCGGGAGGTCGCTGGCTGCAGTTTGAAGCACACCACCTTGTTCAGCGCATTCCGCCGGGTCAACGTTGGCGTTGGAAAACAGAACGGCGGGAGAGGCCGACACCAAAGCCGTGAAGAGGGCAGAGACAAGAATAGCGGAGGTGGTGAAAGTCTTCATGATTGCAGAAATAGTGTTGTTTTGAGTAGTCGTTTGTAGTGTTGCCGAAACTTGTTGTGATGGGGGTATAGAGAGCGAAGTGTGCGTACTTTATACTTCGAGCTTGAGTCGATCATTTCCCTCTGTCAACTTTCATAGTTACTTTGATCCCATGAAAAGACATCGCATTCACATGGCTGCGTTTCAACCACCGGGTCTTCAGCAGGCCACCTTGCTGAATGTCATCCTGAGGGCACAAGGCTGTCCACACGTACGGAAAGACTGAGCTTGGCCATCGGACCCGCGTCGAGATGGGGCTACGAACGGTCACTCATTGCCGCTTCTTGAAGTCCAAGGCTAGAGTGCTCTCCGTAAACACTTGGCACACTGAAGATGTTCGAATCCTACCCCAAAGGCCTCTTACGCTTCATCCTACTGCTCGTGTTCAGGCGTAAATTGGTAATCATCTTGATTATCTGGGTTAACATCCTGAATGCCATCAAAGCTCTCAAGACACCGTCTGTGATAGCCATCGCTGTGCTGATTTGTTCACCAGGACGATCATTCTGTAGTGAGTCCTGCTTAGATCAAGCAGTGGGCTTCTTTAACTGAAGATGCGGCTCGTCCACTAAGGGAAATTTTTACGAGAAACAACGCTTAGTCTTTCGCGCGTAAGCAATTGATGATCTTAGGAGAAAGGAGCGAGATCGCTGGTACAGAGTAACACTCAGCATCGGGCGCAAATGTGTTTAGGCATAGAATCTTACCCGAATCTATATCAGACGAGGTAGAATTTGTAGACGATCGCTACATCCTTCTCGCGCGCATGTTGTGGATCCTCTCACCTATCTCGCGCGAGAACCCCGGGTTCTCGCCTAAACGACAACTCCATACCCACGTCATGGAATCAAATTATGCGTATACTGAAATTGCTCTGTGCGTATTTGTTCCCTACCTACCAAGGTCAAATGAGGGCGAAAGCCGTCGAACTTAGTCCTACTTCCCTGAAGTGACTGGATATCGTGTTTACCTATCATCACAGCGCCCAACCTCCGATTAACACTGTCTCGGTCGCATTAGGTCCTCGCTATATGACAATGACGGAGCAACGAGGCGCAATGCATCTAAGACATTAGATAGGCCTCCAAGGTGCGCTGACTCTAATGACTTCGAAGGCTGTGAACATAAACACCTAAGAAACTAGCCTCCGGCCACTCCTGGGATCGCAATCGAATTTTGGTCATCGGAAAGAGTATAACTAGTATAAGCAATGTTTCGTCTGAATGAGGATGTGATACACTTCTTGTTGTGACAGCAATGCTCGCGCAAAAAAATCGACGGGGGTGAGAGTGCCCCTTCAACGACCGGAGCTTATCTAGGAGATCAGATTCCTAGATCCGGGAGGCTAGAATGTAGCTTTTGGTAAAGAGCCATGGAATACTCTCTCACGGTTGGGGAAACAGTATCGTAGATATTTGCTTATGAGAAACGCGTGGAGAGTTCCAGTAGAAAGCCCTCGTCAGCTTGTTATCATTGGTTTTCCTTCACAATACAGCAGGCTCATTGATTAGCTTGAGAATCGGCGAGAGATGTTTTTTGTACGTAAATACCTATGGTACTTGTAAGTTAGATACTTAAAGAAGTGCAGATGTAAGCAAAACGTTGATTCGCAACTTTGGATTTCATCTTCGAGGATAGGTGTACCAGTAGCACAGCTTTTGCCATCAAACCATGAATCGCATCGGTGGTTCTGTAGTATACCTAACGCTAGGACCCTCGCACGATTGGATAGACACGTATCCCAACTTTTGTTTCGAACGTTCGTTGAGCGACTGCAAGATCGCCGATGATTTCACCGTCGTGATCATGATCATAGGATGTCCTCCGGCTTCACGACGACCCAATTCCGGTCTGCCGTCACTTCGAATCCATTCTCCTTCTGCCCTTCAGCATTCTCCTCGATTAGCTGCTGTAACTCTTCATACAACTCCTCTTTACGATTGATCCACAAATGGATACCACCTTTGTCGACATCGACCCCTTGAAAATGCATATATGTGTCACTGCCTGGTGTGTCACCCGCTGCTAGAATCGGCTTCTTCCAGGGGTCAATGTAAGTTAGGATCGCTGCCCACTTGCCCGCAAACCAGGTTGCCGGCGTCCATAGGTATGGCCCGACCACCAGATCTAAGTTCGCTGAGGCGTTATACGCGCCTGCTGCAATCTGCTTGCGCGCGTTGGTGAGACTGCCAGAGGTACTGTTCTTAAGCATCGTGGTGACGCCGATAACATTTTCCGGTGGCACATTGTACCCATATTTTGGATCGCTCGCAACGAAGCGGACGAGTTCTTCGTGCGCAGCGCTGATGACGTAGACATCGATGCCGTGGCTCATCAAAGCGTTGTACAATTCTGCCTGGCCTCGGAAGACCTTTGGTGGATTGACGCTGTCTACAGCGACTTCGTCGCCGTCCCAGTATTTGACCGGGATCGTAGTGTTGAGTGTCATCAGCTCATCGACGTAGCCTTTCAGTTCGCGAAGAGACAGACCAGACCACACTTGCGCAGCCCATGGGTAGCAAACGAAATCGTCGACGTCGCACAGGCGGAGGTAGTAGCTGTATAGTGTTTCGGTGAAGTTGGCAGTGTCTTTGAAGTCGATCAGTTTCAGGCTTGGATCCAGGTTTTCGCGCGTCAGGATGCCACGATTTTCCAGGAACGGAAGCAAGGATTCTTCGAGATCGTAGCGATAGGATGTGTTGTCCATGTCAAACACCGCATAATTGCTTTGGTTGGCATTCTTCTCGATCATCGTACCGAGCGCTTTGGCGGCTTCCGCAGGCCAGTGCCGGAGCTGCGCAGCGGCATTTGGATGTCCGTGATTTGGATAGGCACAACTGAGCGTGTTGAAGACGCTTAGCCACAAAGGTGCTGCTGCAGGCAGTATTCTAGGTAGCATTTTGAGATGCTGCGCGATTGAGAGAAAGCCTTAGCTCGCCCCTATCAGCAGGTCTTCAGCATGTTATATTGCAAAATTTCGACCGGGATCTTCAAGACCAGGACCCGAGATACGGTGACGCTAAAGGCGTTCTGGGAAGTTTATCGGAGTGATTTCCGGAGTAGCACCGACGATCGGTCGGAAGGACCTGCTAGAAGCATAACATCCTCCTCGAAACCCATACATGAACTCCACATCCTCATCACATAACTAAACACATCGATCTTAACATCGAGCAGTCATTTCTAAAACGCCAATTGCTCCACTCTGACGCAACTCAACATCGAATTCAAGCACTGTTTCTAAGGTGAAAGCATTCCTGCTATCCGCTACATGATCTCAAGCAAGTACAGAGCCCTGGATGGTACAGGTGGAGCTTGCGAAAGGCATGACTTAAAGTTATGACACTCTGCGCAAGTACGAATATAAGTCACTGAGCTAGGACATACTCTATCAGCAGTCCAGTAAAGAAAACACCAGCGGTGTACCAAAATCCTGTTCCGAACCACCACCAACAGCTTCCACAATTCTCAAGATCCACGCGCAACAACAACAATCCTAAAGATGATAACGAACCTCCAACAACGAATTAACCATATGCCGCACCAAAATCTCCGGCAACACCTAATACAACAAGTGCACAAATCATACAAAAAAGTTGCGTGGCTAGGAATCTCCTTGCGCAGTGTCTGAAGCGCATAGCCGTGCTACCAACGCCCATTAGCGCGTCAATATGAACATCTAGGTGCGCATATACCGTATCGAATATTACCGTCCAGAACAAGATTGCGAGAAACAAAGACAACAACTGCGGATCCACTGAGAAGAGTCCACCCCATGCAGTAATAGGCACTATCCCCGTTGATAGAGCACCAACAACCACGCCATACGCGATGCAAAATCCTAGAACAAATTGCGGGTAGTTCGAATGCCGTTTGCTGAATGGATAATATGCCGTCACAACAATGTCCAGAATTACATACGTTGCACTGTATGCATGAGGAAAAAGACTGAAACATGAAGCAGCAAGTAATGCCTGCGTCATACAGAATAGCAAGGCCCATGGTATAGATACCGCTCCTCGCGGTATCGGCCGTGCGCGTGTTCGTGGGTTTTATGCGTCTAAGGGCTTGTCGATGATGTCGTTCCAGATATGGGCAGCATTAGAGAAGAACACAGAGCCTGAGAGCAACACACAGCATTGCTGGAAGACGGCGTGGTAGGCGGCCTTTAGACGAATTGAGGCGTAAAGGATACCGTATAAATAAGGAAAATATATCAAAAAAATCGGAGCCGTGTGGTAAGGACGAGTGATATCGACGATATCACGGATATTCCTTGACAGAAACGATACGGGTCTCATATCATTGCCTGATGCAAGGCCGTAGAGTTGCCCGTGTGAAGCCATGGTGAAAGAGTGAGCAGGGTGGTGGTTGAGGCTTTGTATTCCGTATTGTTTGAGCCCAAGTCAATACTGTATCCCTATAGGCGCACAGCAGCAGCTACATAAATAATGATTGTAAGATGACGACGTCTACGACTTATTTTGCCGAAGTAGTAAATGGCTCCGCCACTCTGCGGAATCTTCATGCAATCAATATTAGGAAGCGGATATTTACGAGTAAGATATTTCTCCGTTACACCACTTTAGGGTTTAATGGGGAGAAGTAAAACAAGGTCATTGAAGGTTTCCAAGACAAGTGGCTGTTCTAATCTCCTCAATGCTCGGTACCTGGCCAGATCTCCCGTATCCGTCGGTACAGTGGACCCCGGGAACACAGCCTCTTCTCCAGCCTGTGCCAGAGAGCATAAACGAGTGCCCTGCACAACAAGCCTCAGCCTACAAATTGTCCCACTGTGGATACAGGGGGCCGAACAAGCGGTGCTGCACTGGATAGCATGAGCTCTGGGGACTTAGGTATGTGAGACTTGGCTCCACGTTGTGCCGCCCTGCATCAGGGGCTATACATAGGCCCTAGTCCCATGCATACTGCACTCTTGAGTGAGGCAAAGCCTGTTGTGGGCCATGCATGGGGCTGGGACCTAAGAATTCCATTTACAGCGGGCCAGACGCTTGGGTGAGGCACAGTATGTCTTCAGTGAACCCGCTGCAGGAGAAATTACCCGCATGCCATTACAATACTTTACCACTGGAAACCTAGCCCCTACATAAGCCATTCAAACACCTGATATCTCGTGTTCAGTTCGCTTGTACTCGAGTGACGGCCATTGAAATTCTCCCTGGACTCTTGAATACAATCATATGAGCTGTCAACCCTCGTCACAATTCCGCTGATATGGCTGCCGAATTGACCAAAAGCCTTTTGGAGTTCTCCAAGGTGGCTCCAAGCAACTTGAGCAACGAAGAGAGACTGGCTTTCAGAGATGCTTGCCAGAATGCGAGCCTTTTAGTTGAGAATCCGCTTGAAGCCACCGTGCGATTCATGTTTGGAGTAAATGTGTTGAATTATTTCCGTATGGAATCTTCGAGAATATTGAAACTGACTGTTTCTCAGGCCTATGAAAGCGTTGCTCTGTGCTTAGGTGTCAATATGCAGCTTCTCGATCTTGGTGTCAAAGCAGAAGGCCCTCTCACTGCCGCCGACTTGGCATCTCCCTCTGGAGCTGATGTCCTGCTTACTGGTGGGATATCCCACCCCGTGATCCACGGTGTGGACCGGTCGTGCTGGCCTTACTGATAGCACCGCATACACAGGATACAAGTCAATTGCACCAGAGATCTTTTCTGGAAACAAAGCAATACCTATCACAGCCGAGCTCCTTTCAATGCTCCCATGCAGATCTGTGTACAGACCCACATACCAGGCCCTTCACTTCGGCATCCGCAGCTCGTAAGCGAGAGCTGGTTCCGCGCTTTATTAACTAATACAACGTCTATCTAATCTCTCAATAAGTAGCTGGTATGGACGGCCATCGCTACTAAGTCGACTCAGGGCATACATCCTCTGTGCACAGTACAGCGGTACAACCGTGCTGTAGGAAGCCCTTGGCATGATTGCGGGTAACCCTTCTAGACCCAGCAAGACTTTGCAAATACTGTGACCGATGTTGTGTCCAGTTCCCGTTTTCTGGCTCCCGTTTTCTGGCTCCCGTTTTCTGGCTCCGCTTCTAGCTCTGCTGGAGCTATGAATATACATTATCAAGTGTTCCATTTCGCGCCGCTGCGGAGAGGGCCCTTTGCCTGTCATTGCCAGTTCTCGCTCTTGATCTACTGTACTAAGACCATATTCTAGGGATCAGCAGGCTTCCGTTGCCCGCTTGTAAACCGCTTTGTATCCGATTTCTGGTTCCTAGTTTCTGACTCTAATCAAACTCTGAACGTTGCCGCCAAGGGCTATTCGTCGTGGCTCCACTGTGGGAGACGTCAAAGTCAAGTGGAAGAGCGGTAACAGGCGTCACGATCAGTTCATTGCATCTGCCAGAGGGATGCAGCATAGGACGAAGGATCATGGGTAATAGCTGAAATCGAATTACATAAAATAGTATTGAACAGGTGCGAGAGTTCTGTCGTACGTGTGCCTGGAGAAGGCTGAGGGAGCAGCTGCCATTTCCCTGGAGCTGAGGATTAACTAGAACAACTTCGGCAGAGTAAGTCGACTCAACGGTTATTCCTATTCCTATAATCCACGCCGAGGATGTCCTTACCCCTCTCTAAATTGAAGCTGTCCTAGACTTGATCTTTTCTTAACACTTGCTTGAAATTTAAGATATCGAGACCCATATTAAACCCTCCGTTGATATCGACACCGTCTCCAGCCGCCGCTTCGTAACAGCTGCGCAGTTACCGGCGATTATGGCGAGCCCGAGACTGAGGAGTAGCTCTTGCAGGATTCGTTTGTGTATTTGGCTGTGCGGAGATGATTAGAGAGCGGGCATTGGTTTTGGAGACGAAGGGGGTGGGAGGGTGGTGGATTCTCTGGGGAAGCAGAGGAAGTGGAGTTGAATGGATGTTGGATATGGCAGATAGGTTGAGCGGGTGTTTTGTTTGCCAAAGCTTGGAAGACGAAGACGGATGTTGAGGCTGGGCAGCTTTTCATGCTATGCTGATGCGGAGAGGCTTCTTGGCAAGCAGCGGGGGTGGGAATGTGAAGGTCGGGATAAGCACGAGATGAGTATGAGGGATCTGCGGCTGCTGGCAGAGAATGCACGACGTGTTGAGGAGGTTATACTGGACATTGAACGCGCGTTTATTCCCGTTGTAAGGGGCGAGATGTGTGAGCATACATATACGCACCTTCTGAATTTTTTTGTCACTGTGGTGTCAAATGGAGGCTGACCATGCTAGCAGGTGTGGCATCCTGGGGCGGGAAAGAGTGTCGCATTTACTCCGTGGATACCTCGCATCCGGCCATTTTGACGCCGACGGAAAGAGCGAGGGTCTTCTGGGCGTACTATCAGGTCATGCGTCTTATGCTGTGTGATGAGGATACTATCTTCGCGGAGATGGCGTTGATGCGGTTACGGAACCTTTTCTACGTCAATGAGATGGCGCACTGGATTCGGGCTCGCTGTGCGGACTGGGGTCTTATCTATGTAGTAAGAGCGTCGGGGAGGGCGATCGAGAGGGTGTATCAAGAGCAGTATGGGTGTGCGGCGCCGGAATTTCAGAGTCCGTTGGATTTCGAGCGGCCAGTTGTGCTGTTTGTTGTCTGGGATTGCTGGCAGGGGAGGTTGGACAATATAGTGAGGAGGGGGTCGGAGGGGGATGGGTAAGGAGTTTGTATGTGGGACGTTTGGAGATGAGCTCCTTAGCTATTGTTATGTTACGAGGCGCAATGAACGATTGAAAATTTGCTAGGAGTTAACAGACGAGCCTTCGAGACCTCGCTCGCCCGATACTGATCCGATTCGAATCCCTATCGGAAGCTCGAGCTCAACCTCCGATACTGTTGTGTTGGTCAGCTGCTTTGAGGGAGTATCGGGGAATTATTTAAAGAGTAGAGATTTGTACTATCAAAAACATATCAAAAACCTATCGTACTATTGTCCGTAATTCTAATCATTCTGGTGCTGTCTATCTGTCGTTGTCCTCCTACCTATCACCCTATTCCGCTCCTATAGTGGCCCATGCTCTACTAACCTACTCTACTACACAGTCGCTATTCGATCAGCCTTGAGTCACTTCTTACACGACAATACTCGTCTAATTCTGATCCCTTTCGGACCTAGCTAGCTTGAAGGTGTTCTACGCCCTATTTATCAAACGCCATGCTCTCCACGCCAAGGTTATAGTATTGTGTACCATTTCTCGCTTATTAGAAACCTATCTACGGCTCTCTAGAAGTCGACTCGTCGGAGCTTGTAGCAGCTGTTCGAGGGGTAAATAATGTAAGGCTATAGGGCTCAGCGATAGCACATATTGCTGATTAAGCTGGCGATGGTAAGAGACTTTCAACGGGTATAGAGAGCTAAAATACGACAACGCTGACAACAAAATCCACCCCACTAGTTAAGGCTAAGAAATGGTGACGACTCTATTCTCTAATCATCTTGATGATGTATAACACAGCCCAAGACAAATTATTTAAAGCTACGTTATACTACCCGAGCTAAATCTGTTATCCCAGGATAATCGTCCCTTAATGGAAGAATGTTCTGTTCTCCCGACAAGGACCTTTTCTCCCCGGAGAACCCAGTCTTGGCGGGAGAATGATCACGTGACATTGGTCCTTGGCAATCCCGACAGATCAAGCCGTCTCTTTGTTGCCTACCATCAGCTTCATCTCTGGTCGCGTCATTTCCTGCCGACTCCCTGTTTGTGTTCCCTGTGATCGTAACTGCATACTACGCAGCGGTCTTTTCTAGTTAATGGTTTAGATGCGCCACAATAGAGAATTAGGAAGAGGATAATGGAAACCGAAAGTGCGTGACTGGCTTTACTACGCTAATCTTCGAGAAACCACTTCTCGTTTTTCGCAAATGGATGTCAGGGCATGGTTTGAGCCACCAAACATTAAGCGCTATTAGCGTCAGCAATGGGCTGATGCCGATAGTGATGATTGGTAGCCGTGAAATGAGAATTCTCGGTTCGGGCCAACTCTTAGGCAATGCATCCATTGGACGGATTGTTAAATTAGTTAGCCAAGTTCATACTTAGCGTACGGAATCGCTCTGTGAAACTGATATGATAAGCCAGAACACAACGTTTCCTCCCTAGTAGAAAAGCCTGCTGTAGCGTCTTAAAGGAGGCCCATTTTTAATTTTAAAAGTATCGATCAGTTCATGGAGAGTTGAATTTTATATTCCGGTTATTATATTTTTAAAATTTGAGAAGAACCAACAAATAGCAAACCGCATCGGTGGTTTAGTGGTAAAATTAGCCGTTGCCATTGGCCTGGTGTTCACCAGTTCAACAGTGTCGGCTAGCCCCGGGTTCGATTGTGAGTAGCTCCGCTTTACAAAAACAATTGCATTGTCTAACATTCACCAGCCCGGCCGATGCAATCGTCAATTTCCTTTTTGCATTGGGATTCCCTCAGGGTTACGGGCCGATGCAATTTTTGCCTTCTTGCGCTTCCAACTTTCATCTCAGTTGCTTTTTGCGACATCGTAGTTGCTTTAAAGGCCGTTGTAGGTTTCCAAAACACATTGCCCAGTGACAGAACTGAACTACCTTGTCCATGCGTATTTCTTCGTGGTCTGTTGTGCCACAATCCATTCACGCAGAAAGTTGAGTTGCGGGGTACATATGTATTGCTTTTGGTGTCCTGAATGTAAACGCCATATTCTCAACTCATCCTGGCCACTGCTTAACGGGTAGCATCCGTTCCAAACAGCTCAAGGCTTGCAAAGAAATAGTCGACTAAGATTTATAAACAAAGAAATCAATCCCAGACGAGAAAGGAAACGGAACGATAGTATTATTCTATGGGCACCCACGAGCGCCCACCTTCTGATAGAATCTTACGATATAGTATGGTTGCACCTTTAGCTACACCATTACATGGATGACCAGCACTCTATAGCGCTCAACCGAGGCGTCGTTGTGACTTTGTTGTGGTTCCGTCCCATGGCTACGTCATCGAGCGCATTGCGCCTTCTCTGACTCTATCCTCTTTCGTCACGACGATGCTCTGGTAGCCGTCTAGATAGTCTGATCTGACGGGACAGCCAGAAATCTCAACGTCAGTATCTAAAGCGCTAATTTTTGAGAGCAGCAGCGACGCTCTTTCCCAGCTAAATCCCAGGTTTTGCAGCCGCATTTGCGGCCTGGTAGGACGACTTTGAGCAGTTTTGCGCAGTCGAGGTGCCGTACACGCACCCACTCCATCACATTGACGTCCCTCCAATCTCCATTCTTCAACCGACCACGTACTCAAACCACCTCGGCATCATCTCCCGCCTCCTCTTCCTCCCATCATATTCCCTTTTACAAACCTCCCTTCTCTTCAGCTTACACTCCTCATGCAACCCCACCCAAACATCCCTATCCGTACAATCCCTCTCCTCCCCACGACTCCCCCCACCACAACTCGGCATCCCCTTCCTCCTCCTCCTCCTCATCCACCAGCCACAACTTCTTAACTGGCCCGTCGCTAAAATGCACAAACTTCGCCTCCTCTAACACCCTCGTTGCATTCCACGATTTCTTCGTGCCCAGGTTGCTCGTGATACTTCTTGCGGAACTCGGCGGTGTGGAGGTCTTATGCGCGGTGCGGGAGGACAAGCGCCGTGTTCGCGTACAAAATATTGAGGATGTCCATGTCAAAGCCGCTATCCGGGTGGGACGCCATGTAGTTGCTTATCACCACCTGGTCCGGACATGTGACTGGGCAGGCCAATTGAAGTACTTGGATCTAATTCTAAGCGTTCAGGCTGGAGTTTTGTCCCGTTCGAGCTGAAGGGCACGTTGCTCTTGAAGCTGCCATATACTTCTTGAGGCGAGAAGTCGTGCATTCGTGAGGACACATCAGTGAAAGACGATAACATGATCAGAATGATCGCAGTGAGTACGAGCGCTATTAACCAACAAAGATTCTTGGTTATGGCAGACCATCGCTAGACAAATACTGGCGGGGCAACCCGCTTACATCTCTTGACATTCCCAATTCTCGCATCCGATCCTTCAGCCTTTTGTTTTTCCATCGCTTTCTCCAACCTTGCCCTCTTCCGCGAAACGCAGCCGGGCACTCCGCAAGCACAGATCTTCAGCGTCGTCAACCCATAGTACTCCTGCCCATAATCAACACTCAACTCCTTTCCCCTCGGTATATCTCGGACCGCTTGTACTGCCATTATCCTCGTGCTCCCTACGCGCATGATGCGAAACACACAATCGGCAGCGCAAGAATGGTTGATGAACCGCGTCCAGTTCCCCTTCTGCTCACCATCAATGAAAACAGTTGGAACCGACTCGACTGGCGTATTGGATCCGAGATCGCCAATCTCAATCTCCATGAGATAGGCGTTCGTGTTGTATTCCATAGAGGAAAGCGTTCTGAGCTCGCCAGAGTACCAGCCCAATATAGTCCCTTGGCGGAAGGCGCGCTTGGTATACACGCCGACGCCCCGGTGTTCCGTCATCCGCAGCTCGAAGTACGTTTCCCAGTCTGAGGTGGCGGTTCTCCAGTCGGAGAGCGTGTGTGTACAGTCCAGGTCCTCGCAGATGTTGCCGTTGTAGCATGTATCGCCGACGCAGTCAGTATGTTCAGAGCCGATGGCACCAACGAGATCGTCGATTTGACGGGGTGGCCAGACACGGCCGACTGGCAAGGTAATGGGGTAGGGCTCATGCCGGAACTTGGAAGGAGCGAAAGTATAGTCGTTGACCTGCTCCGGGACGCTGTTGTTGGCGTTTACGAGACGGGAGACACCGTCGGAGGCGGATAGCCAAAAGAATCGGTCCCTGCTCCGAAGCCGTCTGACCTTGAGCGAGCCGCGATGAGGGCTGCGACGCTTGGCGATTCCCCTCTTGGTGAAGGTGCTATACGTGGTAGTTGTAATGCCCATAATGAAGCACAAGGTGAAGTACGATGCAAGTGGAGCGAGGCAAGGAGGTAGGCTGATTGTAGTTTGGGCCAAATGCTATTAGATCTTGTGCGAAGAGAGCAAACTTGGGAGATTGAATGCGCTGATTGCCGGGTGAGGTACGGTGCTTTAATGGAAGGCACAACGGCTAGAGAGCAGGAGCTGGGCTCGCACGGGAAAGAGCGCCCGTACTCAGAACCGACATCTGGAGATAGATGGCATTGTCTGGCGATGCTAATTTGAAACAAGTCACTAGAATAGGGACAAAGGTGTGAAGAAGAAACAACGGAAACAAAGGCGCTTGGGGTAGCACCGTTCTTTGTGGCAGCGCGTGCGTGCAACTCTATGTCCATTATACACGATTGTCTTACACATTTTACATGTTTTACAGGCTGGTGGTGCTCGTCTAGTCGTTGAGCTTTCCATAGAATGGCAGGCCGACGGCTTGGAGCAGTAGGCGAGCATCCTTGTTGTTCGTGGCGTCGGTTTGAATAGTTATATGCATACCCGGGATCATCTTTGGTGGGTAACTGGCGACTGTCAGTGTGATGCACGGATTCACAGACGAGGTGAACTTACGCGTCGTAGTTGACCTCGATCTCGGGGAACAGGGCAACCTGCTGAGGCGTGAGACCGAAGGTCATGTTTCCGGCTCCGTCTCCGGATGAGCCTGGCACTCCCTTCCATTCTTTGATACGGGGCAGCACAACATCCACAAGCTTGGCCAAAAAGTGGTGTGCGTCCTCGCGCTCCATGTCGGATGTGACAGCCACGTACTTGCCCTCACGAAGTCCCCACCCAACTACGTTGTGTCTAGCCTTGTGCGCGGTCGCTCGGACGTTGCTGACGGCCTGCAGGATCATACCAGCAACATGCAAATGCGCGCTGTTCTCTTGGGCCTCGGGCACGAAGGAGTGGACGGTGATCTTTGTAATCTTTGGGATGTTCCGGAACGTTCGGGGTTCGTGCAACAACCGCAGCTCCTCACCGCGTCCTCGCGGCCCTCTCAGCGGGCGGTTCTTGAAGTATGGGGAGGCTCCAGTCCATTGCCGTAGGCGGTTCTCGACCTTGGGCGGCCTGTAGCCCGGCGGGTAGTGCTGGTATGTGAGGGTGAGGATATCGGCGGCAATGGTGCTTTGGTATGTCTGTTCCAGCCGAGGCAGACTGAAGGGGCCAGGCTGGAATTCGCGCGACGCAGGGTCTGACGGGGGCGGCGGCTGGTGCGGATGGAGAGGACCACGGTAGTACTTGGGCGAGCGGTACTGGTATCTGGACAATGTCAACGCGGGCCCCTGATGCTGCCATGGGACTGCGCTACCTGCTGGCCGGAAGCTGCTTCTTGCCCTGGCGCCTCTGTCTGCTACGTGCGATGGGGTCGAAGTTCTGGACGAGGTCTTTCGACGGCGGAGGCACGGCGAAGGACGACGAGTCCTCGACTTCGTGGATGGCGGGCGAGGAGGCATTGCGGCGGAGCGAGGGCCGGCAGGCCTGCACAGCAGGCCGCACCTCTCTGCAGAGGCCTGATGCCGCGCGGAAGGGCAGTTGGCGCAGGGCCATGGCGATGATGATGGGCGGAAGCGCGTGCGATGGGGGTAAGGTCTGGCAGGAAATCTTTCGCCATGGGGCCGCGCCCAGGGCTGCAGTTGCAGGGATGGGGCGGGTGCTTGGCTCCACCCAATCGTGGGCAGGAAGACCCCACCTGCCTACTCGCACCGCGTACCAGAATGCGGGACGCAGCTTCTCAACTCTGTCCGAGGACAGCGACGATCCATGGACGCGACTGGCACGAAAACGCCGCCGCTGCCCGGCGCTCTCGCCTCTCCAGCCCGTACACCATAGCCTGGCTGCTGCCTGCGTGGCTGCCCGTTCCGAACCCTTCAGCCGCGTGTTCATTGCGTCTGCCGCATTCACTTGGGCCGCCCACTGTGCCGCTGCGCCCAGCGCAACCCCCGCGCGTCCTCGTCATCGCCGCCTGAACCCCTCCTCGAGCCGCATTCTCGGCCCTTGCTGCTTTGCACCTGCTGAACGGGGGCTCTCCTCGAGCAGCCAGCCATGAACGGTGTCTCGCGCTTCCTGAGTCGGCGCGACAAGCACCACGAGAAGCGGTCGCTGAAGCACCCGCTCGGCAAAGTACGTCCGTCCTCTACTTTTTCTTCCTATTCTTCGCACTATCTGCTGCCCTCCGCCGGCGGTCATGTGCGCGACGGCCCAGGCCACTGTCGGCGCAATTGTACCTGCCTGGAGCAGCTATCTTCGGCGTTCAAGTCCTTTGTAGACAGCGGCGTCCATCTGATGTCTCCCAAAAGTCTCCTCTCAGATGCCACCCCTTGCTATGTCCCAGTATCGACCAACGCAACCTCTGACTATTTGACCTTCCAGTCACGCCAAGCTCCGCCCTCCGTGCCCCCGGAACTCTACAAAGTTTTCACGAACGACGAGAAACCCGTTGATAAAGATGCGGAGAAGAGGAAGGTGCGTACATGTGTACGTAGGGATCATATTCTGTCAAGTCTAACGGACCTAGACTCTTCTTCAGCGCCTGCAGGCCGCTGGAGTCACCAGCATGCAGGAAGAGCAAGTCAACTATGCCTTGTCGTGGTCTCCGGACAACGTCGACGAAGCCTACGACCTACTGATTCTCGCCAACGAAACACTCGAGGGTGAATTGAAGGAGTTCGACGCCAACATTACGATGCTTGGTGCCATAAACCGAAACATGGTGACTTGCTATCTGGACGCGCTCTTGTTCGCCATGTTCGCCCGGATGGACAGTTTCGAGGCCATGTTATACGACGAGTTTAACGACGAACCACGGAAGAAACTCGCGGCGATATTGCGGCTGTGGGTGAACTTCCTCAGGACAGGCAGACTCATCAGAGTAGACTTCACCAAGCGCCTCCAGGATGCCTTGGCACAATGCGGCTGGGAAGAAGCTGCAGAAGTCCGTCAGCAAGATGCCTCGGAAGCCTTCACCTTCATCACTGGAGCCCTTGAATTGCCCCTGTTGACCCTAAAGATGGACATATATCACACCGGGCGAGAGGATAGAGAGGATGACCACAAGTTCGTCAACGAGCGATTGCTGGAAGTGGCTATACCAGAAGAAGATGAAGCGGACAAAGGCGTGACTCTGGAAGATTGCCTCGAAAACTACTTCAACAATCGAATCGAAGTCAAGCGATATCTACAACGCCAGAACACCTTGACTTCTATTCAGACAGGCAACACGGACAATGAGAAGAAGGAGACACTGCATATCGAAACAGTGGAGCTTTCCGGGCCCGAGACGCCTTTAGTGGCTACGCCCACTACGTTTGGTCCACCTTCTCCCATCTCGCCTGTCCGGCCACTCACGGGGCGCCGAAGAGGAGACAGCATATTTACTGAGCGTTATACTGTTTCTGGTGCAACGAAAGATTACAATCGTTTTGATGAAAAGAAGCATCTGGAGGAAATGTTGAACAAGAGCTCCTCGGGCCGGCCGCGGTCAGCATCTCTCCTTAGAAAAGAAGTCATGATGCCCGCCTGGCAATTCTTCAGCCTCATCCCCTGGTACACGGATAATGTGCCCAAGACAGATGCTCAAGTAGCTGCCCACTTTTCTTCCAAGCGTCCTGTTCTTGGTATCTGCCTGAAACGCTACATGATGCTACCCAACGGCACAACAAAACGTCTCAACACATATGTCGATATACCCTTAGAAATCGGGTTGCCGCACTTTATTTCCGACGAGCGCATGCAAGAAGAAGGCCCGCTTTTTGGGAACTTCAAGCTGGTGCTCCAGTCAGTCGTCTGTCATCGAGGAGTTTCTGTGGACTCGGGCCACTACATATCGCTAGTCCGCGCGAACAAGCCGCCTTCTCAAAAGCGCCCAAACACGTCACACACCGAGCAAGAAGACGAGGAGGATTCCTGGCTCCGCTTCGACGATCTCTCGAACCCACGTATAGCAGACATCGACATTCACAAAGCGCTGCGGGAAGAGTCCCCGTATCTACTCTTCTACCAGGTACAACCTATAGATGAAGAACTTGCCAACAGGGGTGATCCTCCCAGCTACAACGAAGCCCAGTCTGTAACCCTCTCTACGGCGCCTTCAAAAGAGACCCTTAGCTCCGAGACCGATGCCACTACCGACACTGAAACTGGTGAGTGGGAAAAGGTTAGCTCAGTCGAACAATCCGCGTCCACTGTCGGTTCTATCACGGATTTTGAGGCACAAGGCCGCACCAGTACGTCAAGTAATCGCCGCAGCAGTATCGCAATCGAGGACCTTGACAACAGTATATCAAATACTGCACGGGGTCGACCGCCACCTACACCAGATGAACAACGAACGGGCTTTCTGTCTGCATCTCGGCGCAATTCAAAAGCTTGGCTATCCGGTAATAAGAGTCGTCCATCGAGTGAGAGCGGCGAAAATCGACTGTCAATGACCCTGTCTCGACTTACCGGCCGCGGCAGCAAGGACAAACTCGTCGCTTCGGAGAATGTGTCAGAAGAGCCAGTCATCGTCGTAAATGAGGCTCCTCTCAGCGTCGAAAGCACTCAGACAATCAAACCGCAGGCGCAGCCTCCTGCTAGTCCTGGCAAGCTGCACAAGGAGGCCGGCGTATCTCGTAGTAAGAGTAAAAAGCATTTCAGGAGCAAGAGTAGGGAACCGGCGCCGTCCACCACAGATGGCGTGCAAGTTAAGGGCAAGCACAAGGCCAAGGACCGGCCGGAGCGCGAGTGTGTTATGATGTGATTATGTTTGCGGGTCTCGGCTGATGGATGGCTTGAGCATTGTTTTCAACGTGTTTGTGCTGCATTGGAAGCGATGGCGTTCTGCATACGTACGGACAGAGCTTGGGACGTTTTTCTCTTCATGTCTCGCGGTGCGGCTAGGGCAGCGGCGGCGGGCTGATAGGAAATGGCATGCTAGGTAGGATAGGATAGGATAGGATAGACGAGATACCCTATGCTGAGCAGGACTTGCAAATCTACAACCACGCTGACAGCCCACCCACGGCGACACTGACGACGATCCCCACCACCAGCACCCGATCCAGACTTCCGACCCGCCCCGTCTCGATTCCACCCCCGCTATTGTCTTTTGCGACTGCTGTTGCGGCTGGCAAGCCTGCTCCTATAACGTCGCCTAGCGCTAAACTCAGACTCGTGCCTTTTCGGACTGGGTCGCCGGGCCCGTTCCAGAAGGGGATATCGGTAGGGATATTGTTGTTTATGTTGGAGGGGAGGAGTTCGGTAAGTGCGAGCGGGATGAGGTTACGCACGCCCGAGGGAATGAAACTGGCGAGCAGGTCGGGGACGTCGGAAGGGCAGGTTATGCCTGTGAGGGTGGGGGTGGGTGCGTTTGCGAGGGCACAGAGGCCGTGGATGGCGAGGGAGGCTTTGCAGATGTCGGGTGTGTGGGACGGGCAGAAGGAGGTCAAGCAGCTGGGGGGATGTTAGATGGGGGTTTCGAAGGCAAGGGCGGCGTATAGGGCAATTGACAACAGGTTGGAGTGCGCATGGGATGGGGTGGGATGGGGAGCGTACTCGAAGCCTACGTTTGCGTGGCTGCAGGCACAGGATAGGTTGTTGGCGTCGCACTTGTCGATTTCTCTGGAGATGGAGGCAGAGCAAGAATTCCACTGGCTATAGGGTGTTAGCAAGCAGTCAAAACAATTGTGGAAGGTAGCGTGGACGCACGACATGGCTTTTCCAGTCCCACAGGCTAGTGATGCGGAACTAGTGATGGTCGTCGCGGCCTCATCATGCTCTTCATCCTCGTGCGGTATCGCAGACGCGTGGCGAGAAGCTACCAAAGCCACAGAGACGAAAGTGTAGAGTCTCATGATGTATATGAACTTTAGGGCGAACACTCCCGTGAGCGTGCCGCAGCAACACAACCTCCATTGCCTGACTCGTGTGTCAGTATTAATAAGGGCTATCGTTCCCTTACAGCCTTTGGCGATTGGCACATAGGCTGTACCCGAGGAATGATAAACGCGTTGGTTGGGTGGGGGCGTAACGTGGAATGAGGGTAGGGGAGCCGACCCTGACACCGGCACGCCGAAGCAGTTGGCCGGTCAGACTAGAACAATTGATGCATTGAGTGGGTATATACTATATGCAGCTAGAACGCGTTTTCCAACAGCAATTCCTCCAGCAGCATCTGCAACTCCTCCGTGCGAAAAGGCACAAGCAACCTCTCCGTTCCCATCGAATCCTTCTTACTTTCGATCATCTGATGATCGTGGAACTCCTTCAACAGCGTTCGGAAAGCAACTTCGCTTGTGCAAACAAACTCATCCCTGGCTTTATGAAATAGCCTACGGTACTCGACTCCTTGCGAAGATTCTGACGGGGTGCGGGGCGCATTCTTCTTCTTCTTGCTTTGTGATGTGGCAGTGACATCCTCATCGTCTTGGTCTTCGTCGTCCATGTACGCCGCTTTGATTTGTTCAGTAACGATGATGCGGAACAGCGCTCGTGCGTTCAGGGGCAGGGATTTCAGCACGAAGCCGATACCGTCGCGTCCGCCTATTCTTCTGCCGCTGCGTCCGAGGAGTTCGTTTACGATTTCTACTGGATCTATCTCCACGCTGTAAGGTGCGAAGGTCGTCGCGTCATGAAACAAGAATTGGAACTGAGCCTTCAAACCTACGTCCCAAAGCAGAGGGAAGTTGGGCGTATCCGCCGTGCAGAAAATGTTTATGGAGGGATGCGCGGCCAATGCAGCCAATGTTGATTGGACCAGAGACTTTCGCAGATTGGCCGAGTCAATGGAGTTGATCACGACCAACAGAGGATGAGGTGGAGGGTCCCTGGCTAGAGTATCCAGGATGTAAGCCAAGAGAGAAGATATCTGATTGGGCAACTTCAATCCCTTGGGAATGGTGGCGGATGCGATCGTTGTGAGGACGTCTTTCAGGGTCAGATTTGGCGTGTACCCGTTGACGACCACGATATTGGGCGTCCTTTTGGTTCCCTTGTACGGTGCTTGATCTAGAAGATGTTGGTACACATGTGCCGTGAAATTGCTAGTGATGGCGCGCTTTGAGCCGTATCCGTAGAGACAGATATTGAAGCCTTCCTCCAGCTCAAATATCCATTGGTCATACGCTCGGCTGTGCAGCTCCAGCAGGAATTCTTTCTCAGGTTCATGACGATCCACGCAAGACTTCATCGTGTCGAAGTACTCATCATGGTTCAATAGAGTCTGCGAGGTCAAGGTGTTGTTGGAGGTCTTGTTTCCTCCAGGACGGTTCTGCCAGAAGTATTGTTCTTGTGCCGGCAGCTCCGTAGGCGGCGAGGGCTCCCGTTCCTTTCTTGCCTTCGCTGCCAACTGGTTCTTCCCAGTGCCTTTCGGTCGTCCTCGTGGGCGCTTTGACGGTGTATCTGGCACAGGAATGGCCTCCTGAGCATCGGCTTCTTTATCTCGCTTTTCGGTCTGCCCATCCTCCTCTTCGCTCAAGATTTGCTGAGCGAGTGCGTCCTCCTCTCCCAACACCTCATCCTCGCTATCTTCACCATTGATGGTGCGATCGATCAACTGGCGGTTGCTTTTACGGCGAGCGCTGCGGTCTGCGTTGCGGACTATGGTGGGCGTGCCATTTGGGGTCTCGTCGCCTGCGGCTTTGGTGGGCGTCGTGAACGTGAGGCGGCGGTTTGATTTTGGGGTAGCATTGAGTTCATTCGCAAGTCCAGACTTCTTCAGGATGGACCGAGGAGTTCCATTTTCAGCTAGAAGCCCCCTGCCTCGTCTTGACGGCGTCTGGGCCTCAAGTTCGCTCAGGGAATCGTTCTCGTCCTCGACCGGCTGCGTTCGCAACTTCCTTGGGGTCGTATCCTCAGCATCCTGATCATCTCTTTTGCGCTTGGCGCTCGCCATGTCGTGGGTATGTCGTGGTTGCTGGCGCTAAAGTTGAAGATTCACGAAGTCGCGTCGCGTCGAGGTCGGCGTTTCGTGGGACCGACCAAGCTTGGCGTGCACTTGGTCGTGCTATTCCAGGACCACCCGCTTAGGCGTCTTCGCAAATGCTGCACAATGCAAGAGGGAAGCATGAGAGTTGCAGAACCGTGGAGAAGACTGTCCTTTGCTGCGTGAATACCACATTGTTGCAGCCCGGGACCTCGAAAGCATGCATAGCGCACCCCAGATACTCATCACCCATCACGCTTCCTCCGTTTATCAAGGCTTAGCCGCGAAAGTATGCAAGCAGTCTTTGGAACAACCACAGCTGCGCAGGGTGTTCAGCGACTCCACAAGAAACTCTCTAGCGTCTTGAAGTCCCCTGGAGCTCCACACCTTCATTCACGTGCGATAATATTTTCTTCCTTGACAGCGATCGCCCATGGACTGTGACAGCCCGGACTCGGCAATACTTCGCGCAAATGTTCACGGCAAGATGCCGAGGCTCAAGGCACGCAGAGAGCAGCGGGCATGCCCGCAACCCGGCTGAAGACCTTCCTAAGCTGGTAACGCAGTCAAACAGCTTGATGCACATAAGACGCGCTTCCTTCTTTTCAAAGCGCAAAAACATGTGGGCTTGGCAGCCTGGCGCCGGATTTACTTCAGCAGCTTTCGAAGAGATGTCTTTACGACAAATCCATTGCCGAACTGCTCATCAAGGTGATGGAATAAGATCGACACACATCAAGTCCTGGACCTCAGGAGAAGCTTTCTAGCTAGCTGTGACGGGGCAGTCGACCGCCAAATACTGCCCGCACTTTCCCCCAGACCCCAGCATTGCCAAACGTTGGGTCAAGCAACGGCGGCGACACGAAGCAACGTCACTGGCGTTCGTCCCGCCCTAAGATCTGCAGCCCCTCCCGTCAACCCATTCGACAAGGATGCGGCTCAAAAATGATCGAGCCAAACGGGAATGCCGAAAGCAAGTTTGCCTGAGCACCCTGTCAGGGTTCACAAAACTGGTGAATGCCGCCTGATGTTCCCACAACGCTAACCTCCAGTAATTTTCCCCGGATCCACTATACCCCGTGTGGAGCACTCCCGGTCGACCTCACCTCCAATGACGTCTTGGAGTTTGCACCATCTTCGAATCTGCGGTGGTACCGCTCTGTCGGAGTGCAATCTGCAAGTTATGCATAGAGAATATGCGCGCCATGTCCCAACCAGAATGGCGCCTGGGTGCTGGAGGTGGACTGGACGAGTGGATAAAACCCTGAGCGCCCCCCGCAAGAAGTATTACTCACTCCACTGATCGCAGCTACTGTGTTCCGAGTAGCCTGTGGGATTATTTTGCTGGGAACTTTTCGTGTAAAGAATTGTCGCCATGACTTCAGACGATGCCACAAAGCCTTCTGAGGCCACCATGACAGAACCCCCCCAGGTTTCGAACGCTAAGATACCGAGCTTTCTCGGATTTTCAGGTCGTGGCTTACGGGTTCTTGTCTCAATTGTCTGTACGACTGGCTTTTTGCTCTTCGGTTACGACCGTAAGTGTCACCGACAGAGAAACTTTACATGACGACTGACGACTGCAAAGAGGGTGTCATGAGCGGAATCATCGCTGCGGATCCTTTTAACAACTACTTCCCAGAAACAAAGAACGATGCTACGTGGCAGGGCTTCGTGACCGCGATCTATGAGATCGGGTGTCTCCTTGGAGCTATCATCGTCCTGGTTGGAGGCGATTTCCTTGGACGTCGTCGAGGCATGATTTGCGGTGCTGCGACTATGATTTTAGGTGTGATAATCCAGGTCACAGCCACCAAAGGACACAAAGCGACAGCACAATTCATCATCGGACGTGTTGTCACAGGTGTAGGAAACGGCATGAACACATCTACGATACCGACTTACCAAGCCGAATGCTCCAGCACTAAGAATAGAGGTCTCCTTATTTGCATTCAGGGCGGTATCATTGCCTTCGGTACTCTTATTGCGTACTGGGTAGACTTTGGCTGCCAGTACGGGCCTGACGATCTCACGTGGCGCTTTCCTATCGCTTTCCAGATCGTCTTTGGACTGGTCGTACTGATTGTCCCTTTCTGGCTACCAGAGAGTCCCCGGTGGCTTCTCACGAGAGATCGTGCAGATGAAGCCACTAAAGTCGTCGCTGCTCTTCGCGGTCTGCCCACTGATCATGAAGAGACTACTCTTCAGATCACAATCATCGTGGATAGTATCCGAGCCTCGGGTCATCACGGAGGTATCACACCTTTCAGTGCTCTCTTTACCGGCGGAAAGACGCAGCATTTCCGGCGTATGATGCTCGGAGCGTCTTCGCAGTTGTTTCAACAGGTAGGCGCCGCCCTTCAGCACATCTGTTGATGACCATCGTCTTTCTGACTTGTGTACCATTCGTTCTAGGTCGGCGGCTGCAACGCTGTCATTTATTTCTTCCCACTGCTCTTCGAGAACTCCATCAAAGAGACAAAGCAGATGTCGCTACTCCTTGGCGGTGTCAACATGATTGTCTACAGCATTTTTGCGACCGTCTCCTGGTTCATCATCGAGCGCACCGGACGCCGCAAGCTGTTCCTCATCGGTACCGTGGGCCAAGGACTGTCCATGCTGCTCGTCATGGCCTGCCTCATTCCTGGGACCGCTTCTGCAGCCAAGGGCGCTGCGGTCGGTCTGTTCACCTACATCGCCTTCTTCGGCGCGACTTGGCTACCATTGCCTTGGCTGTATCCCGCTGAAGTCAACCCGGTCAAGACGCGCGCAAAGGCCAACGCTGTATCAACGTGCACGAATTGGCTTTTCAACTTCATGGTTGTTATGATCACGCCGATAATGATTGACAATATCGGCTGGGGTACATATCTCGTGTTCGCATGTATCAATGCTGGCTTCTTCCCCCTCATCTACATCTTCTACCCCGAGACAAAGCAGCGCAGTTTGGAGGAGATCGATCTCATCTTTGCAAAGGGCTTTCTTGAGAACATGACGTATGTGAGGGCGGCGAAGGAGCTGCCCATGCTGGACGACCACGGCGTTGCGGCGATGGCAAGACAATATGGATTCCATGACTTGTCTGACGATGAGGCGGGTCAGATCAAGGAGGCGCAGGCGGGCGTGGATGAGAAGGACGTAGCGACTGGCACGAATGCGCAGATGGCATAGGTCGAGGCTTTTGGTCAAAGAGATAGGTGTGGTGGAGGGTGGAAGTTGTCAGGTGGCAGTTGCAGGCACAGAGAGATAAGCGGCGACATAGGCACAAGGGTGCAGCTGAGAGCAGAAGAAACTTGTGGATTGTTGCAGAGCGCTCATGGCTGATGGTTGTTCGTGTTTTCAACTCTGTACTGATACCCAGATGCTCGCCGCTCGCAGCTCAAGTAGACATATTAGTTTGCGACTGAAGTTGATTGATGGCATTTCTCCAGGCGCGCCCCAATGTGTATTGTCTCAAGTGGCGAGTTCGAGAAAAGTATAAGATTCGGCGCCTTGGCTTCAGGCTTGTTAGTGTAGTCATACTCGGGCTAGATACGTAAGCAAGCTAAATACCGGAGAGACGCTTCCGATGGGGGATATCGTAGGGTAACTACGGGGCCCTTGCGGTCAGCGTTGGAGGACATACAGACTCTCTTCACTCCCGAGATCTAAGACGATGTCGCGCGGATGGTGGTGTTCATGGATCGCCGTGTTAGACAACGCTGGTGGATCCATGCAAGTCCATGAACGCCTTCCCCAGCCAGCCTTGCAACGCCACGGTAATGCAGCAACGTCAAAGGCGATGGGTAGCGCAGCCGGGTATAAGCGAGGCATGCGCCGCGGCGAAAAGCCTTCAGTCAACAGAAACAGCTGCGCAGCCTTTGCTCAGATTAGAGCTCGTGGGTGTCACGGGCTCCCGAGGAAAGCGTCATGCGCGCGCCTGTCTCAGACATGCGTCATCCGCAGCGCGAGGGTGAGTTCGCATCAGGATACGGACGTCTGATGCCGCAGAAAGGCGCATGCTGCTTACTGGGCTTTGTCAGTCAGGCGCAGGCGCTCTGGAGTCGATCGCGCCAGCGCGGTGGGCGGCTTGTCTGCCGGGACTTAGTCTGCGTCCGTCAAGAACCTGCGCCAGCCCGCCGACATAGTAGTGGTGCAGCGCGGCCCCGCCACAGCTCGAGAACCCTCCTCGCTCTTGACACAACACCCCATTCCTCCGTTCCAGCCATACATTCCCACCGAAGAGCCGGCAGTTTTAGACAAGACGCATTTCTGACCAGCAGACGGCTTCTGCAAGGGACGACGAAGGCGGCGTCGCGCAGAAACCCGGAACCCGTGCGGTTTTATCCCAGCGCGGCCGCGCGGGCGAGGCGGGGCTACCAGCAACACTCGACGACTCTTCGCGGGCAGATGCAAGCATGGAACCCCGACGGCGGCCAGAGTACCACCTGGACATCTTCGCCGACCTGGCCTGCGTCAAGGACGTCGTGAAGGGTGAGTCCGCATTCCTCCTGCCGACCGCACCTTCCCCGATCGCCATCGCCGCTGCCCAACTTCAGCTACGTAGCTTCCATGCATGCTGACACTTTCTGACCAGCCATTCTGCACACCATCTTCTTCCACCGATACTTCACGTCGATATCGCCGCTGACGAGAGACCTGCTCGACCTCACGCTTCCCGCCATTGACGATGTCGACCTCGAGACGCTGATCGACCAGCGCACCATTGCGCTCGTGCGCGCCATTGAAAGTACACACCAGCAGCGAGGCCGCGGGCAGCTGGTCGTGCAGTTCTTTGAGAAGCGGCGGAGAAAGACGTACTTTTTCGGCAAAGCCGACGAGGACGTGTGCTGGGAGCAGTGGACGCTGGACGTGACGCTTGCGACACCGCGCACAGAGACGGGTGCGCCCTTCACTTGCCCACACACACAACACCGTATGCTGACCACATTGTCCCGTATAGACGTTCTCAAAGTCCGCCGCGCCATGACCAAATCCCTCGAAAAGGCCGCCCACAAGATTATCACCATTGTCAACCGCGACAAAGACCACATCCCGCCCATAACCACCACCGATGCGAACCCATTCCCCTACCAAGTCATCGTGAACCCAAAGGCTGTGCCCGACCAAAATGCTTGGGGTCCCAGAATGGGCATCTTCTCAAACGCATCCCAGACGGCTCGATGAGGTGGGGGCGGGGTAAGCACCAAGCATGAGTCCATGTACATATAGTTTCAAAAGCCGTGCACTATGCCAGCACGCAGCTGGACACGCCTCACACACAACTACGGTCCGGCCGAACAAACCTTTCATGTTATCAGCGTCGTTAAAAGGAGATGGAAAAGCATTCTTGGCGTGCATCGGTCACGTCGCATGAGAGGCAAACATGCCGCGGTTTTGTCGGGACAGCTCAACCTTTTCCTTACACCTCGTCATTCACCCCTCCATCACCCCCCGAAAGAAACCACGAGCTAGGTATACAATGTCCTGAGCCGCTTGGACAGCAAAAGGCGGATGTTTATGAGTTTCCATTGTTTGGAAGGAATGCTGAGATGATGTAATTACACAAGATACCCCCTCCCCCAATGATATTATGTTTCCAAGATCATGCCGCTGCATAGTGGCGTCTGTGGATATTGTTTACGGACGTAAAGGTGCAGGCGTGGTGTGTGGCTGCGCAATTGAGGTGCTTGGCTGGCGTGAGTCACAAAAGTGATACTCCGGTCTCTGCTACTTCAAGAAGACGACTTTCAGCTTGAGAACCACGACTGCATCTATTAACTTCATGTCAGCCCGACTCTTCTGTGCACGCCACTCCATGTCTGGTCATCTCACTTCGTTCCAAAGCAGCCTCAAATCCAGAAATAGCCATGCCTACTAAAACCAAGCCGCAGTCCATACCGTTGAAGGACAACTGGGATTCATCCTCTTCCGTGTCCTCCTCTCGCCCCTCTTCCCCTTCCCCTCTCCCAGTCGACTCAGAATCGCCAACTCAGACCAGCTTCCTCCAGCTGCCCCGCGAAATCCGCCTCGAGATCTACACGCTTGCCTGTCTGCCCCTGCACACGCGAGACCACTTCCTGCACTACGACCCCACGAACCGCTGGGGCCGGAACATGCTGACGCTCGTGCATACGTATCCGAGCTGTGGGGCGTTGTTGGCAACTTGTAAGGTTGTGAGATGGGAGGTCTGTTCTTGTGAGTTCGACCTGGTCTTTGGGATAGGGAAGGTGGATGTGTCTGTCGCTCCTACTTTGCCAGACAAGACCGGCGGGCGGGGACGGCTGGTTTTCCTTCTCCCCCACGTACGGATACAAGCTAATGGTCATCTTACATTTAGGGCTAGATCTGCTGGGATTCGACCTAGGCAGGGGCAGTCTGAGGGTCGTTGGCGACGCGAGCTGCCTCGATGCGGCCGTGTTTAGGGGGCTGATGCACTGCGCGAGCAGGACGCTGGCAGATTGCTCCATGCCGAAGGAGCTGGTTCCAGCGTTCAATGTGGCGGGCGCGCAGAATGTGCGCAGCCATGCGGAGCTGCATGGACTGCTTGACGGGATCGCAATCGACGCGTCTGGAAAGAGGCTCGTGGAGCTCGCCATCTATACCCCGTGTCTTGGATGGTGGGACGTCGAGTATGTCCCAAAAGAGATACCCTACTGGGCTGGTCTTGCGCACGACGTCCCGCGGTTTGACAACTGGGCGAGGACCAAGTCGAGGGAAGTGAAAACGGGGCTGGAGGTTGTGATTAGGCCGGCGCTGCTGTCGGAGTGTGCGCTAGGGGCGTGGCAGCGGGAGCGTCCGCTTGAGGGGAATGGGGAGCGTGTGGTAGGTTCTAAGACGAAGAGAAGGTCTAAGGGGAAGGAGAAGAAGGTTTCGAGGAGCGAGGGGAAGCTTGTTGAGGAAGAGGAGTGGGTGGGGAGGTGGTTGGGTGAAGGGAGGCCGAGGGCGTTGTTTCTAGATGAGTTGAAGAATGGGAGGTTCGGGTCATAGTAAGTGGTTTTGTTTCCTCTCATCTGGATTTTGCGGCGATGGCGTGGCTTCTTTGGGTACATCGGTGGGAGGAGCGCGGACGCGCCCTCTTGCTTTCCACTGACGTCGCGCCCTTCGATTACGCAGGCGCAGTGACCTTCATCAGTGGATATGATCTGCATGATGTATCGAGGTGTGGCTTTGGAGAATCTTTCATGGCGGATGGGCCCTTGTCCAGAGAGTTAACTGCTTCACAGCACGAGAGTCATTGACCAAGGAAATTGCAGCTGGTTCCTGCGGCTGCCTCGACGCAAAAGCTTTACGGGGGATTGGAATCAGACGCCCAAGGAATATCATGGAGGCTGGAGGTGCATCGACTCCGCTTCGTGGAATGGATCGGAAGCGAGGCGTCAGCAATGGAGGGATCGGTTCGAGTGGAGGACGCAGTTCTTTGGGGATGATAGGAACTGGTCGCTAAAATGGACCACGATTTACAAACAGGGGAGCATATTGCTGGATTTCCATGAGGAGAGGAGGCGGATGGAGGAGCTGTAAGAGGACGAGAACGAGTTGGCGTAGTGTTTCTGCATAGGCTGCGACAAGGAAGTCCGTCGTTTTTTTTTCTTTTTTTCCCTTGAAATTAGAACTGTTGTCAGACTCTCACAAAGAAGCAGTGCATCTAAAAGTATTGCCTGACATCATGAGCGATTTCGCTAAAACTCGCAGAGCAACACAGGGAGTACCAACGTCGAACATGCGAGCGTGCCATCATTGAGAAATGTCGATCGTTTTAAAAGCTAGTTGATGATCAGGAATCACTGTACCGACAAAGCCTTCCAATGACCATAGGTCTGCCGATATATCCGCGAATACGAATACCCAGAGAGGTCTGAGAGATCGCACCTCGCTTCAAGAATCCCATGCGGATAAGTCACATTGCTGTCCGATCAGGCTAAATCCGGCAACACACACACACGCCATGCGCTGGTCTACTGCACCCCACATAACGTGCGAATAACCTTAAACCGGGATGGAGTAATATATTAGATCAAAACGTGGGGAGCCAATCGTTCAGTCCGCACTTCTTTTGCACGACCTGCTTTTGTGGCCCCGCAGCCTCCCACTTCGACTCCACATTGCTATTCTGGGGAATGTTGATGGATTTGCCTCCGTAATGAGTCTGAAGCCAGGTTTCCAGCCAATTGAATGTGCTGCCAAGGGCGCCAGAGTAATGGTTCTTCGAGAACGGAGCAAAGGAACGTCGTAGTGCCAGGCTGTGTGGTCAAGGAATGGTACGCTTGACGAACGTCGAGTTATTCCATCAATCACTGCTTGTCTTCAAAGAGGCTACTACAGTTAGGATGCACAAGGCTGCATGTCTGAGGATACAGCCAGTTAAGATGGTGCTCCTGCTCACTGCATTGTCATTGTACCGGGCATCACAGCGGATGCATTTGACGAAGTATTGTCGAAGCCGATTAGTTGATTATGGTCAGTGCCATTCGGCATTATTGTTACACATGCCTCACAGCCGTGAACAGGTACTCGAGGCAATGTTTTGCCCTCTTTGCCTTGCCACAGCCATTTTGCAACTCTATGACGGAAGCTAGGAGATGGTCGATAGCCAAGACGTTCCCTGCTTATTACACTATAATCGTGTCCACGAGGCTCCCTCGTCCACGACAACGTTTCATATACTAATGATTTTTCCGTCGGGACTTGCAGATTAATGCACAGCGCTTGCAAGTGGCAGATATCCCTATATAAATAAGCTGATCACATTTCTAGCAACGCAGTTCTTCAGTGGCCCATACTCTGCAGCAACCAACTCACCCACAATGAAGTACTCGATCGTCCTCCCGCTCCTCGCCACCACGGTGTTGGCTGCGCCCCTGGAAGCCCGTCAGGCCACGTGCAAGGTGCCAACGTCGTTCCCCACGACGGCTAACGCGAAGCTTCCCAACCCCTTCAAGTTCTTCGACGGAACTGATGTCAAGACCAAGGCCGACTTTGAGTGCAAGAACAAGGAGGTTTCCGCAGCTCTTCAGGCACAGGAACTCGGAACTTTCCCACCTAAGCCGTCCACGTTCTCCGCTACGTACTCGGGTGGCACTCTCTCGTTTACCGCCGGCGAAGGCGGCAAGTCCATCTCCTTCTCTGTCAGCATCAAGGGCAACTCCGGTACATCCGTTCCCGCTATCATCGCCTATGGCGGCGCGAGCATCCCCGTTCCTTCTGGTGTCGCAACGATCACCTTCAATAACGACCAGATGGGTCAGCAGTCAGGGCAGAGCTCTCGCGGAAAGGGCAAGTTCTACGACCTCTACGGTTCAGGCCACAGTGCCGGTGCCCTGACAGCGTGGGCATGGGGTGTTGACCGTGTCATCGATGCCCTCGAGGCCACCACTGGGCACAACATCGACACCAAGCGCATCGGCGTGACTGGCTGCTCCAGGAACGGCAAGGGAGCCTTCGTGGCCGCCGCCCTCGTCAACCGCATCGCGCTCGGCATCCCGCAAGAGTCCGGCTCCGGTGGCGCTGCCTGCTGGCGCATTTCCGATTCCGAGAAGGCCAAGGGCAAGAACATCCAGACCTCGTCCCAGATCGTCGGCGAGAACGTGTGGTTCTCACCCGCCTTCAACGCCTTCTCCACCAAGGCAACTACCCTCTCGACCGACCACCACCAGCTCGCTGGTCTCGTCGCGCCGCGCGGCCTCATCGTCATTGAGAATGAGATCGACTGGCTCGGCCCCGTGTCGACCACCGCGTGCATGAAGGCTGGTCGCTTAATCTACAAGGCGCTCGGCGTGCCGGACAACATGGGCTTCACTGGTTCCGGAAACCACAACCACTGCTCGTTCCCGAGCAACCAGCAGAGCGACCTAACTGCGTATATCAACAAGTTCTTGCTCAACACCAGCGGGAATACGGCGAACATCGAGAAGGGCCCTACTGCTGATGTGGCCTCGTACATTGACTGGACTGCACCAACGCTGACCTAGAGGGTGGAGATTTGGGGGATTTTCGTTCTGGTATGGAACACTCACTTGTAGCTTGTAGATGTCATACCCTAAATATGATGACTTGATTCAAAATGAGCGCTTTGAACGTACCTCGCAGTGTTGTGATGGTGTTTCCCTTGTCAGACTTGAATATGATGTTCAGTAAGTACGCGGAGAACAATGAGTACCTCAATTTTGTAGGAGAAGATAGTCATTTTTGAAGCAGTCTATATCCAGCTTATCGGCTGAAAATTCGTACGTTGCCCGTCTTATCGACCATGAAAGCTCCGACACGATTATCTCCGCGAGTTCGGTCACGAGGTCTCGTGACCCAAAGGTGGTCGGTTGTGGGTAAATGCGACTAAATTGCTAGATCCTTGATACTGTAGCGATACTGAGTTTAAACCCCTAGTTAGCGCTGCGAAACCTCTTAAACCTCAAATCTACTTATACTTGGCTCCTCCCAGGTCGCTCTCAAACACTCCAAGATGCCTTTGTGGACCTGACTTTGCAGAAATTCCCCTCCGTATGGCGCAGGTCTACGCGGGTTCTGGTGATGGTCTTCAGTACGTGTCTGTTGGCCTGCTGATTGTCTCCTTTCCAACGTTGTAACAACATCGCGCGGGCACGGACCCCTCGTGCGTAGCTGCTCCAGCGGTGAGACATGTAGTGGAGTGCAGGCGGAACCGTTGGAAATGATTACGGTCTTGACCCGAATAATACGACGGGTGCTCACGTCGCACGATAACCGCCTTCAAGAAGTGTCTCTACATAGGAAAGAAATTCCTCATGTGTGTTAGGGGCCCGGAGATGCAGCGTGGTACTGGTTAGTGGTAAGGAATGTCGCGAGTTGCGGACCTCGGGGCTACCAGCTCACATGAGAACGTGTATAGCGCGTTTATGGCTGGTCCAAGCGGTCTGGGGCATGAATGTGGGAGTTTCCTCGGGCCCCCCGCCAGATTGGCCATGTTCACGCTAGTAGACCACGCCCGATATGTCGTGCATGGACGCGGCCCAGGGCAACGGCCCAGCATATTGTTGCAAGTAGACACAGCGGAGCACAGCGGCTCTGACGTCCATATCAACGCAGCACGATATCCCGCAGTGCAACGCGCATATGGGGCGTGGCGATGCTCACGCCCACGTGACTAGGTCAAACGCAGCTTAGCGCATCCATTTGCGGAAGCGGCGGTGCTTGCCAAGCCAACTCGGGCGTGCGCTTTCCACTCCACCCTCAGAGATCTTACCCATCACGATTCCCTACGCGACTGCCCGCCCGCATCTCGCGCGTCCCACCAGGTACATTCGTGCATAACACCACGCCTCCCCGACCCTCCCCGCGGCACTTTCGCGCCCGCACACCGACACGCCGAATTTGCAGGTGGCGTCCGCTGGGCTCCTTTGCGACTTCAACCTTCGGCGCAACCCCCCGGGCTCTGTTCCATCAACCCCATCCGCAGAGGCCTCTCGGCGTGCACCACCACGCTTGATAATGTCATAGCAGTCGCCTACACGCGCCCAATTATCCTCCCGCGACTCACCGCCCGCTTTTTTCGCGTTCGGTGTTGCCTTGCGCTTCGCGCGACGATCGCGTCTCAGGCGTTCTATTGTTTAGCAACGACCCTTTTGCGCTCCATACATCACCACCGTCTTTACAGTCGCCATGGCTAGCGTTCAGCCGGCCTCGGGCTTCCAAGGCCCGGGCCAGCTGCCCTCTGGCTTGACCAAAGAGATGATCGGAACGGTCTACGCGGTACGTATTTGCTCGCGCTTCGTCGCTTCCTACATCCCAACGTCGCAAATACTTTGCGCATTCTCCACACTACTTGGGCAGCCATCTAACGATCTCGCAGAAGTACCAGCAAATGAAGCAACAAGGCGTTTCCGAGACCGACCCCGAATTCCTCAAAGCCAAGAACATCCTCACTCTCGTCCAGCGGCAGAACAGCGCGCAACAACAGCAGCGACGTATGATGCAGCAACAGATGCAGCAGCGTCAAACTGGCCAGGGTGATCAACAACCGCAGCAGAACGGCGCCGCGGCAGGCATGACCAATGGCTCCAAACCTGCGGCATCAGCCGATGGTAAGGCTGTGGCTCCATTGCAAGTATCAGGTGCGACTTCGACCGGCCAGGTAGCCTCCGCCGATGGTCCAACACCAACGTCCGCCACCGCTGCCGCCACCGCCTTCACTCAGGATCAACTAGTCCTCTTACGCAAGCAGATCGCAGCCTTCAAGCATTTGTCCAAAGGCATGGCTCTGCCCTTGAACATGCAGCAGCAGCTCTTTGCTACCCAACAGGCGAGAAAGCAGAGTACTTCTGAAGCTGTTGCCGCCGCAAGCCAAGTTCTCGACAATGCGACTCGCGCTGGCAGCGCTGCAACGGTGGGCGCAAACGGGCTCGGCTCGGGCGCGAATGCTCCCGTCAAACACAAGCACCCAGACAAGTTCGAGAACCCGTGGGGTACTGATACCGTCAAGAAGGATATTCACTACCTTGCGCACATGTACCGCGCGAACCGACCGTATATTTCCTCGATCATGCCGCTCGGTGTCAGCGTGGAGGAAGTCCGTAGGGAGATGAACCTGATCGACCAGCGAGAACGAGAGGCTCGCGAGGTCATCCTGTACAACCGCTTGACCGCTCGGAAAGCAGAGTTGGAGAAGATCAGCGCCAACATCGGATCCTGGGACACTAGCAAGACTGACACCCCGGAGGACGATGGCAAGGTGAAGCTTGCGTTAGTCATTGAGCAAAAAATGCTCAACTTGCTTCCCAAGCAACGCCTTTTGCGCAAGCAGATTAGCCGGGAAATGATACATGCCGATAACCTCGCCATGACGGCCAACCGAACCCTATATCGCCGACTCAAGAAGCAATCGCTGCGCGAAGCGCGTCTGACCGAGAAGCTTGAAAAGCAACAGCGTGATGCCCGCGAGACAAAGGAAAAGAAGAAGCACCACGATTTCATCGAAGCAATCCGCAAGCATCGCCACGAGCTGACCGAAGCCAGCATGGCTCAGCGACAGCGGCTGCAGAAGCTGGGTCGTACCATGATCACGACACACCAGAACATCGAGAAGGAAGAACAGAAGCGGGTGGAGCGCACTGCCAAGCAGCGTCTTCAGGCTTTGAAGTCCAACGACGAGGAGACATACCTCAAGCTGTTGGGTCAAGCCAAGGACACTCGTATCTCTCACTTGCTCAAGCAGACAGACGGTTTCCTCAAACAGTTGTCTGCATCAGTCAAAGCGCAACAACGAAGCGCGAACACCCGACTCGGCGTCCAGCAGGAGGAGTCCGAAGACGAGGACGAGAGCGAAGACGAGTCTGGCGACGAGGACGCACCGCCTCGTCCTGGAAAGAAGAAGACCGATTACTACGAGATTGCGCATCGTGTCAAGGAGGAGGTTACCCAACAAGCTAACTGCCTCGTTGGTGGTACTCTCAAGGAATACCAGATCAAGGGACTGCAGTGGATGATATCACTCTACAACAATAACCTGAACGGTATCTTGGCTGACGAGATGGGTCTGGGCAAGACCATCCAGACGATCAGTCTGATCACCTATCTTATCGAAAAGAAGCAGCAGCCTGGACCTTACCTTGTCATCGTGCCCTTAAGTACCCTCACAAACTGGAATAACGAGTTCGACAAATGGGCACCCAGTATTACCAAGATCGTCTACAAGGGACCTCCCAATCAGCGAAAGCAGCATCAGCAGCAGATTCGCTGGGGACAGTTCCAAGTCCTCCTGACAACCTACGAATTCATCATCAAGGATCGGCCCATTCTTAGCAAGATCAAGTGGCTTCACATGATTGTAGACGAGGGTCACCGAATGAAGAACCAGAACTCCAAGCTTAGCAGCACGATCACCCAGTATTACACAACGCGCTACCGCTTGATTCTAACAGGAACGCCTCTGCAGAACAACCTGGTTGAGCTTTGGGCGATGCTGAACTTCGTTCTCCCTACCATCTTCAAGTCATCCAAATCGTTCGATGAGTGGTTCAACACTCCATTTGCCAACACTGGTGGTCAAGATAAGATGGAGATGACTGAAGAAGAACAGCTGCTCGTCATCCGTCGTCTGCATAAAGTTCTTCGACCATTCTTGCTTCGACGTCTCAAGAAGGACGTCGAAAAGGATTTGCCGGACAAGACCGAGCGTGTTATCAAGTGCAACTTTTCCGCACTGCAAGCTAAGCTGTACAAGCAGCTTGTCACCAACTCGAGCATCCAGGTCAGCGATGGAAAAGGTGGCAAGACTGGCATGCGTGGCTTGAGCAATATGCTTATGCAGTTGCGCAAAGTCTGCAATCATCCGTTCGTGTTCGATGCCGTCGAAGACCAGATGAATCCTTCCCGGATATCAAATGACCTGCTTTGGCGAACGGCCGGGAAGTTCGAGCTGCTGGACCGCATCCTGCCAAAGTTCAAAGCTACTGGTCATCGTGTCCTCATGTTCTTCCAGATGACGCAGATCATGAACATCATGGAAGATTTCCTGCGCCTCCGGGGTATGCACTACATGCGACTCGACGGTTCGACTAAGGCCGACGACCGGTCCGATCTTCTCAAGGACTTCAACGCACCGGACTCTCCATACTTCTGCTTCCTTCTCTCCACTCGTGCTGGAGGCCTCGGTCTGAACTTGCAGACTGCCGATACAGTCATCATCTTCGACTCTGACTGGAATCCGCATCAGGATTTGCAAGCCCAGGATCGCGCGCATCGTATTGGTCAGAAGAACGAGGTTCGCATCCTTCGTCTCATTACCTCAAACTCGGTCGAAGAGAAGATTCTTGAGCGAGCGAACTACAAATTGGACATGGACGGCAAAGTCATTCAAGCTGGTAAATTCGACAACAGATCCACGAACGAAGAGCGTGAGGCCATGTTGCGTATCATGTTAGATTCTGCAGAGGCAGTGGAGAACCTGGAGCAGGACGAGATGGACGATGAAGATCTCAATGTCATCATGCACCGAAATCCTGAAGAACTCACATTGTTCCGAGAGATGGACAAACAGCGTTTGCTCACGGAACAATACGGCCCTGGAAAGCAGTTCCCACGCCTCTTGAGCGAGCCTGAGCTACCCGACATCTGGCTCCAAGACGACAATGCCGTCCCCGAACCTGTTGAGGAGATTCCGGTGGGACGAGGTGCTCGCGAGCGCACGCGAGTCAAATATGACGACGGTCTTACAGAGGAGCAGTGGCTTGAGGCGGTCGATAATTCTGACGACGACATCGAAGCAGCTGTTGCGCGTAAGGAAGCTAAGATCGCCAAGCGCGGCAAGAACAAGCAGGTACGGGTTGGGCAGGATATCGGTGATTCGCCGGCACCTTCGCGTGACGAGTCCGAGGAGCCCCAGCCAAAGAAGCGTGGCAGGAAGCCCAAGGAGGTGAAGCGCAAGGCGGATGAGGCCTCTCTGGACGGAGACCCTGGCCCTCGCAAGCGTGGCCGACCAGCTCCCAAGGTGCCAGAGACGCTGAACCCAGAGCAGCGGGCGGCACTCCAGAAGATTGTCAACGAAGCGTACGAGGTATTGAATGATCTGGAAGTTACAGATCCCAATGAGCCTGACCTTCCGCCCCGTGGCATTATCGATCCCTTTATCGAGCTACCGGACAAGTACGACTACCCTGATTACTACCAGTTGATCAAAACTCCGATCTGCATGCAGATGATCAAGAAGAAGATCAACAAGAAGGAATACCAGAACCTCCGACAGTTCCGTACTGACATAGCTATTCTCTGCAACAACTGCCGAACGTACAACGAGGATCAGAGTCTTCTCTACAAAGACGCAAATCTGATTGAGGCTACCCTGGATTCGAAGTTGACAGAGGCCACCCTGGACTACCCCGAGTGGCAGAACTTCAATGACAGGGATGACGGCTCTGTGAACGGAGGGCTGAGCACTGGCCTTCCCAGCGCAGTCGGCACGCCTCGGGCGATATGAGCGACTGGGGAGTACGTTTTCTCTTGGTGCAGGAACCGTTGGAAGCTTGCTAATTTGCTCAGGTTGAAAGGTTCTTTACGGTCATAGACTTCGATTGTTTGGCTTGATCAATCCGGCCATCACCTTCGTGCGTGCGAGACGTCTGCCAGCCTCTGTACTTCTTGCACGCCTCTTTGCTCAGTTCTCCCCGTGTCTTTTCCAAGCTGTATAATCATTGTTTTGGCTGGCTGGCGCGCGGTGTTTTCCTCTACTTGCTACGCCCACCCATATCTGGGACGGTGCATAGGTACTTGTGACCGGGTTGGGCGCAAGAGGGTGTTTTTGATCCCTTTCACACTGGAAACATGTTCGGATAGGATACGATTGATGTGGCTTTGAAGGAAGGTTGATGGGCTTTATGCATGCAGATGCGGTATCTTGTGGTTTTCCAGGCTTTTTTCTTAGCCTTGTGCAAGATTGGCTTTAGGCCGCAGTCCAGTACAGCGAGATAGTTTGAGTGGGAGGAAATTCTACAGGAAATGGAATGGAATGGATTGCAAATTGCTATGTCTATTGTACTGCCTACATGCACTCGAGTGCTGGGAAACAGGCCACTCTTATGCCCGTCCCGATGTCCACACTGCGTGGCCAACAGCGACAGCAATGCTACCGTCGCTACGTCGAATGTGAATGCACTTCCGCGTGCACGACCCAACCCGTGCAAGACCGCGGTGTCAGCACCGCATGGCCCCCACCGACGCAGCGCTCCGTCGGCTCTGCTCTGCTCTGCTCTGCGCAAGTCGCGTCCCCCCCCCCGTCCCCAGCCTACCTCCGCGGACCCATCGCAACGACGGCCTCCTGACGTCACGCTCGTGCACCACCTCGCGCTGCGGAAACGCACAAGCATCACATGGCCCGCTGCGCGCTGGCGAGTGGCAGACGGCGCACCTGTATCCGCGGGATTCGCGTGCATGCACGACACGGCTTAGCGTACGGTTCGCAGTAGACGCTCAAACGGGAAAAAGAAAAGTCCAGCGAGCGAGCGAGCGAGCCGGCGGGGCTGGGAAACGCGAAGCGAACGCGTGGGCTACGGGGCATTGGGTGAGGGTAGAGTAGGGTGGACAAGGCGGTGTGCGTGGTGGGAGCAGCTAGGTTAGGGCAGTTATTCTGCTCGCCCCGATGCCGGGTCGTGTGCGGTTTTGTGCGTTGGAGGTTGGGTGATGTTTTCGCGTTGCGGGAGGGAGGGGCTGCGTGACCTTACAGTAGAGTGACTGGCGAATACGTTTTCGAGATGGCACGTTGTACGTTGCTTTCAGCAGGCAAGAGGGTGGAAAGCGCAGTAAAGTTTCATAGCCGTGATTCATGTTGTTCCGTTCAGTCATGCGTCGTCAGGTGGGCAATATCTACATGTGCGTTCCCTTGCCTTCCAGCCGACCCAGAAACGCCTTGCTTGCCATGCTTACATCAAAGAGAAAATAGGAGCTTATGAAAACGACTCCGCCAGCCCAGATATGTATATGTATGCTCGCAACGCCGTGATAGACACCTGGGCCCGCGCAAGCCCTGTGTATCCATGTGCGCGTCAATGTGGAGGAACCCAAATTGAAGTGGTTCTTCGTTCCTCGTTTTGTGTGATTCCACGCTTCAAGTCCAAGGGATCCGTTAAATAGGTGTGAAGTTGGTCTTTACGACGGACGTCTCCGCCTAGAGATGATGTCGTCAGCATCCTCCTTTTCCTCCGCTACACGCAGCGTAAGCCAGGCGGCAACGAGCGCACAGAGTCCGCCGAACCGCAGCACCCACGCTACACTGTTATCGCCCGGGGTTCCTCGCGGTTTCTGCAGCAGCCTGAAGATGATCGAGCTGAACAGCGTGGCAATGACTTGCGGCGCCGCAATAGCGACGTTATGAATGCCCAATATGACACCCGCTTGATCGGCTCCCGTTTCCGCGGCGTCGTCTTCACCGGCAGCAATTCGAGAGGCTTCGCGGTCGCTTGGGTCTGGACGCAGGAGGCCGCGGCGCATGGCGTCGCGCTTGGAGATCTCTGAGGAGAGGAGCGCGAAGGGTGCCCAGTTGGTGAGCGCCCAGGGGATGCCGATGAGGCCGACGAGAACAGTGGCGGAGGTGGTGCCGCGGACGAAGAAAGTAGCGACCATTAGGGCTGCGAACATTAGGTGCGAGATGAACCACCCGCGGCGTAGCGTGAGACTCTGGATCTGGAAGATGGTGCTGTACGCAGCGAGGCGCTCCGACAAGCTCTTAGATTGCCGGGAGCTTCGGCTGGTTTCTTTGAGGGAGAAGTAGCCTGAGCCTGCGAGTCCACCGGGCGTACCAGGTGTCATTGGCGTCATAGGGGTTGTTGCGCCGCCTACTGCCTTAGGAGCGGTGTACGTGGGTGGGATGATGAATGGGAGGAAGATGGAGGCGGCGAAGGTGGTGATGGCGAAGATGAGAAGGGCACCTGTGCCAACACGGGTGCCTTCTTCCAAAACATCGGTAATCTGCTGGTCGGTCATGTTGGGGTTCTTCTCGTATTCCTCGTCGAAGTAAAGATCGCCAATGTATGTCGTGATGTAGAATAGGAACGGAAACCAGCCGATCCAGGCGAGGAACTGGACCTGGCACACCCTCTTGATCTGGAGAGGAAGAGAGCGTACGCTGCGAGCTAAGGACGAGAAGAAGTGAAGGAGCCCTTCCTGAGGCGTCGGGGGCCCTTCGAAGGTGGGGTCACGTTCCGAGACACAGGCGCAGCTTATGCCGACTGTAATAGCCATGATGATACATGCAAGGGCACAGAGCACCTTGAATTGGCTGGAGCCGAAGAAGGGTAAGTATCTGGGAAGGTCGGCTTTTCCAGCGAGATAGCCCATGATATTGCCCACGCCGGAAGCGCGAATCATCCAGGCGTTTGCGGCTTCCTGTTGGTGAGTAGGGGCAACGTCGACGATGTATGCTCGAATTCCAGCTTGGACTAAGCTACTGTTAGTACCAGAGTGTTGGACTGGAAGGAGATGGCGTGAAGACTTACTGACGTTGATGGCAAAATCCAGCACGTAGACGAACAGGACGGCGAAGAACATGATGCTGTTCTTTACGAATTCGCCCTCTCGGTCGGCACCGAAAATGCCGAGAAAGCCACCCATGAGCTCAGCGGCCCAGGCCAAGACCATCAAGGAGACGATGGTAGCGGCTGCACCGCCGATAATGAAGGGCCGTCGCTTGCCCCAGCTGATGCGGCAGTTGTCGCTCTTCATTCCGACGTACGGCTGGACCAGTGCACCTGATAGAGGACCGGCAATCCAAACAAGCGCAAGCATAGACTTGCTGAGACCCAGAGACAGCAGGTAGGGCTGCGTATCGTCAGCTAATGCTCCAGTCTACATGGCCGCGGTGGGCTTACCGAGCCGTTGGACGTCTCGACAGACCATCCAATCTGCAGACCCAGACCACCCAAGGTCAGCAAGAACAGGAACCAACTGCTCTTGGTCTCCTCCTGCTCGTAGTCGCCCTGCCAGTCGTCGCTATCGACGGGGGAGCGGACTTTGTGCAGCTCGTCCGTGTCTTGGGATAGCCGGGGGTGCATCAGGGGCGCCTGTTCAGCGGCGATCTGCTCCATGGGAGGATCGTTGGAGTTGCGGCGGAAAGAGACGTTCTTGCGGGCATCCGTGTCGAGGCGGGGTCGCGGAGGGAAGAGAGGAGACATGAGCGACGAATGCGGCGAGCTGGTCGACGTGGACACGAGGGCTGGACGCTTGGGCGGCATGGCGACTTGGGCGGACGCTGTGCGGTCCCGGGGCGCTCAGGTGTCGTGGGTGCTGGTGGATAGGAATAGTCGGCGCACGGATGGCGGCGCGGCAAAGGGTCAAACGGGCAAAAGGTGGCGTGTCGGGTGAGGGTTGCGTCGCTAGCTGAGAGACACATGTGCCATGTTATGCCCGCCACGAAAAGGTCACTGGGGGTTGGGGAACGAACGACTCGTGGGCTCAGCAGGGTGTGGATGGAGAAAGAAGGCCGCACGGCAGCGAGGCCAGCGGTAGTGGGGCGGGCAGCTACGCGGGCAGGATGCACAGAACCCAGGGCTAAGGGGCAGCTAGCGGTACAGAGGATGCTGCAGCGGGCGGTGAAAGGTCATGCCGCGGTGAAAGGTCATGCCACGGCGCACAGTGCGGGTGGGCAGGCCGCTGGCGGGCGATGACGTACGTTGTCGCGGCTCTGGGGACTCGGCGCTCGGTGGCTAGACGCGCGCATCCCTGGCCGCCGCCTAGCTGCAACGGGCGAACGTGGCTTTTCGAGACATGGGCTCGTGTTGCGACGCCGCAGCTGTGAGCGCGAGGACGCAGCACCAGATCGCAGCCCACCGCCGCCCGCACACAGCGCACCGTCTCGACCCTCTCCGCACGCAGCAGCAGCCCCGGCCCGCGTCCGCGCCCGCGGCGTATCACGTTGCAACCAGCACCCAAGCATAGCGCACCCAGGCACCCAAGCCTGCAGCTCGCCCGCTGCCCTGCGTCGTACCCAGCCAAGCAGCCACCTTTCCTCCTGCGCGACCGTCGCGCGCCAACGACCGACGCTTTCCATGATATAGCGCTGTCTTCCTGAGAGCCCAGCATGGCCTCCGAAGCAGCAGCATGGTTTCTCCACGGCCTCCTCAGTATGCGCCCCGACCCAGAGCAGCGACACCCCAACGCATGCGCACGCAAACTGACCCACGTACAGAGCGAGACGCGACCGATGCAGACCCCGATGGTCAGAAGCCCTTCCCTCCCGCAAGTCTCGTCCCGAGTCTAACCCCCCAGCAGAGACCCCCGAGGCAGGCCAGAAGGAGATATTTACATCGTGGGGCCTGTCCATCCTCATCTCCCTGCTCATTGTCGCCCTCTTCACAAGCTACATCCTGCAGACCCGGAAGATACAGGCCGTCCACGAAACCGTCCTGTCCATCTTCGCCGGAATGTTCGTGGGCCTGATCCTGCGGCTAACAGCGGTGGCATCGGTCCGGGAGACGGTGAGCTTCGACTACCAGATGTTCTTCAATCTTCTGCTGCCGCCAATCATATTGTCCTCTGGATATGAGCTGCATCAAGTGAGCTTCTCTCGCCCCTGCATGCGCCCATGGCTGACCCGGGCAGGGCAACTTCTTCCGCCACATTGGCACCATCCTCACCTTCGCCTTCGCCGGCACCTTCATATCCGCCGTCGTGCTGGGAGTCATCCTGTTTCTGTGGACGAGGATACCGCTGGATGGCTTCAAGATCAACTTCGTTGAAGCCATGTCGGTTGGCGCCACGCTCTCGGCCACAGATCCTGTGACCATCCTTGCCATCTTCAATACGTACAAGGTTGAGCCCAAACTATACACCATCATCTTTGGCGAGTCCATTCTGAACGATGCCATTGCCATCGTCTTGTTCGAGACTGCCCAGAAGTACAAGGACGGGGCCGAGAAACTCGGCGTACTTAGCCTGTTTGAAGCCATCGGAATCTTCTTCGGCGTCTTCTTTGGGAGTTTGTTCATCGGCGTCATGGTCGGCATCGGCGCATCTTTGACCCTCAAATTCACATACATCAGACGCTTTCCCAAGACGGAGAGCTGTCTTATCATTCTCATTGCTTACTTGACATACTTTTTCTCCAATGCCATTCACATGTCTGGTAAGCTTATCCAGTCAACCTTCCGCTCCCAGTGCTAAGTCCTACAGGCATTGTGAGTCTCTTGTTCTGCGGCATCTGCATGAAGCACTACGCCTACCACAACATGTCGCGCCGCACGCAATTGACGACAAAGTTCGTCTTCCAGACCACGGCGCAACTTTCCGAGAATTTCATCTTCATCTACCTAGGAATCTCGCTGTTCAGCTACGACGACTACAAACCTCTATTCATCCTCATCACCGTCATCGGAATCTGTGCCGCCCGATGGGCCGCCGTCTTCCCGCTCGCAAAAGTGATCAACTCGGTGAGCAGATACAGAAGCCGACGCCACGGCGCACCCGACCAGGGGGAAGAACTTCCTTACTCGCATCAAGTCATGATGTACTGGGCGGGTCTCCGAGGCGCTGTCGGCGTTGCCCTCGCTGCCGGTCTCTCAGGTCCCAACGCAGACACCCTCCGCGCAACCGTCCTTATCGTCGTCGTGCTCACGGTCATCATCTTCGGCGGCACCACGGCACGCATGCTTGAGATCCTCGGCATCCGCACGGGCGTCGTCGAGGAAATCGACTCCGACGACGAATTTGACATCGAAGCCATAAACGGCGGAACCTACTCCCGCAATAAGGGCCTTGGCTTCGGGCACACGCCACGCCCCTCGCAGAACGGCTTCGCGCTCTCCAGCGTCGACGGCCGCGAAGGAGCGTACAGCAGTAGCAGCGGGCACACGCCTCCTACCCGGCCCACGCTGTCGAGCAGAAGAGGCAGCAGCAAGCCCCGTCGCAAAGACGGCGCAGACCAAAGCCTGCTCAGCCCCGTCGACAGCGGCTCCCTCTCCTCAGACGACGACAACGATCTCGACCTCCCCCCGAGCGCGAGGAGGTCACCGAATCGCGTGGCCTCCCCCATGGCACCAGAGGCGCCGTACCCGACGTCGGGCAGCACACGACCGGGCACGAGCGGTGGCGCGGAAGGCTCGAGCAGGGTGGCCACGGCGACGGGCGCGGTGAAGCAGCTCATCAGCGACATCAGTCAGGATCCGGCGAATGCGTTCAAGCAGATTGACGACGGGTTCTTGAAGCCGCATCTGCTTCTCGATCCGAAGAGCAGTGGTGGTGGACCGGGAAACAGCGCTTAGGTTGCGTTGGTTTAAGTTGCGTTGCGTTTACATGGGTTCCGAAGGATAGGAACCAGGCGTGTATGATTCGTAGGCATGAGTGGCGTTTGGGGAGTTTTGACGGACTGGACTGGACTGTCTGGGATGGATCGGACAACCACATGGCATCTTTGTTTGTAGCCGGGGGAAGAAAATACCTGGCTTTGGGTGCGTGTCGCCACACGCGGACGAACAGAGCTCTGTTGCATGCATGCAGTGCTACACCACCGTGGGCGTTTTCCAACCCCCAACATGTACGAAAGTGTGTTGTCTCGAGCGCGTGTAGCGATTTCCGCCCGGACCCCACACCCGTGAAACTGACTGAGCATACACCAGCGCAGGAAATGCCGCGCACAAGCAGATTCTGATCTTAATGTTACAGCATCATTCATTATGCATACCTATGCCCTATTCTATGTCTGACTGGCTATGACTGACTGCAAGGGAAATATTGACTACAAGGAAAACGCCCGAATTATGCCTATTCTTCTGGCTGGCAATAAAGAAAGCTTCAAGGAAAAGTCACAGGGGTATCGCGCTGAAGGTACAGAGCCCAGAAATGATTTTCCTCCCCGCTGTATGCAATGCAAATGCGTCTAAACGATGGTGTGAAAGCACGGTATGCTCTGCTTTTATGGTCTGTTTTGTCTTGGGTGTCGTGCTGTGGTGCGTCTGGATCCGCTGAGGCATGCGCTGGGAGGGGGCCGTGTGCAACGCGGGTAGCTGTCACACGTCTGCCCAGACGCCGCGTCGCAGCCTTCTCGCCCGCGCTCGGTGGTCTTTCAATTCTCCCCCTTTGCACTCGCCCAGGATGACTTTGCAGGTGTCGACAACCGCGGCCGAGCAGGTGCAGGCGCAATGTTGGGCGTCGTCGCAGCCCGCGCCATACCCGGCTTCACAGGCGTCATCACCGGTATCCTCGACGTCGTCCTGGACGGGCTCTCCGAGAATGCCGTCGGCGAGATCAGCGACGTGATCGAGGGGGTCCGCGCGTGCATGCCCATGGTCATCGATGCGCTCGACGGCGTGCGCGCATGCAACGTCATCGACGCGCTCGAAGGGGTCCGCGAATGCGTCGGTAGAGACGCGATGGATGAACCCAGCGATGCTCGCGATGATGTCCGCGATGGGATTCGGGAGGGCGTTTGCGGCGTCTGCGGTGTCCGCGGAGACGAGATGTAGGATGCCCTTGAGGACGCCCTGGAAGGGATTTTCGACGGCGTGTTGGTGGTGGTGGAGCGGAAGGATGCGGCGGAGGGTGCGCGCGAGAGCGCGCTTCCGTAGGATATTATGGATGCGCTGGACGGCGAGCGTACTGAGGCGCTTGAAGGCGATCTTAAAGAAGCGTTCGAGTCACGCTTTTTCAGCATTGAAGAAATGGTTTCTCCGGCGAAACTGGCTCGCGAGACCCATGCCTTGGGGGTGATTGGAGGGCGCGGGGGAGTGTCTATGGTCCGCCTTCGGTCCGGTGTCGGTCGTGATCGAGTTGAATTCGGGGTGCGCTCTGACTTTACGCTTCGAGCTGAACTCGGGGTTCGCATGTGCGTTGGCTTTCGGTCTGAAGTCGATGTTCGGATTGGAGCCGGTCTTCGGTCTGGAGTACGCACTCTGTTCGCAAGAGGGCTCTCGGGAACCTCGACGGTAGAATCAAAATACCCTTCCATCCGCTCTACTTCCGCTTCTGTCTCAAAGGCTTCATCTAAGATCAGCTTTTCTTCATCTGGAAATGAATCTTCTGAAGCTGATGCTGGAGCTAGTCCTTGGTCCAGGATGGAGTCCTGATCCGAAGGTGATATAGAAGCTGGCTTCTGAGCTAATTCTGGGTCTTGTTCTGCAAAGAATTCTGGTTCCGCAATTGCTTCGGGCTCTCCGGTTGTTGATTCTGGCCCTATAGCCGGTCCTGCAGTTGGCCGTATCTCTATGGTTGTTGACTCGGGCTCCAGAGCTGGCTCTTCAGTTGATTCTGACTGCACAGCTGGCGCTGAAGTTGCCTCCGGCTCCACAGTTGTTGATTCTGGCGTTATTGACGGCTCTGCTGGTGATTCTGATCCCATAGCTAATTTCTTTTGTAGAACCAATTCTGGCTCTGCAGTTGACTCTGACGCTAGCGTCGAATCTTGTTCAGGGATTAGTTCCAGCTCTTGATGAGGTTCTTGCTCTGCAATCAGGTTTGACTCTGGGATTGGTTCATGCTGTAGAACTGCTTCCGGCTCTGGAATCAAGTCTTCCTTCGTGGTCACTTCTACGAATGATTCTGATCCTGGAATCGGGTTCTCCTCTTCAGCCAGCTCTGGATCCAGAGTTGGTTCTTGCTCTGGGGTTGAGTGCTGATGCAGAGGTGTTACTTGGTCTACGGCGTACATTTCCTCATCAATGTCGTTATCTCGACCTTCATCTTTTATGTCTGACGACTCTTCTGCAAGTTCTGCTTCTGCTTCTTTCTCAGAAATCTCCTCGACTGGGCTTAGCCCATGTTCCCGTGCATGGACTTCTTCATTAGTATCATGTTGTGAGACCTCATCGTTGAAGTCTAGGGATTCGTCTAGACACTCTGCCTCCACTTCGGTTTCAGAGGTGTCCAGGTCTAGAGTGGAGTCTTCCTCTGGAATGTGCGTCTCTTCAACGATATCGTTATCTGAGGTTTCGTCCGTACGCTCTGCTTCCGTTTCTGCCTCTTCTTCTTCGGAAATCTTTTGCACTAACGGCAACTCTATTTCAGTTGTCTCAAGCGTTTCTGACGCGCTTTCTGGGTCCTCTTCTGACGGGGACGCGTCTCTAGAGCTGTCTTTCTCTAAAACCTTAATGTTGGGAAATGGAAATCCGTCTGTGCGCAGAATCTCCGCAGCAATTTTAGAAATCTTCTCCACAGACGGCAATTCCGTCTCAAGGATGGCCTGCACCTCAGGCGCATATTCCGGGTACTCGCTGAACAAATGCGGCGCTGTGCGGCCGACTTCGTCGCGAAGCTGCTTGCTAGGCAGCTGCATAACCGTCAGATTGTATAGGGTAAACTCGTTGTTGCGGCTGCGTACGTACCGTTTCTGACCTATCCAGACTGGTTCCGCCCATGGAACTGCTCATCGAATGAAAATCGTTCACATTTGCGAACGCGCCGAACCCCGACCTCCTGCGGAGCTGCGCGAGAAGCTCATCGCTGTATGCATCCTCCATGGCTGCTGCGAACTCGCGCAGCCAAGGTGCACGGTTCCGTGCACGGCGACGGAGTCGACCCGTAAAATCTAGGATGGTGGACGGATGGTGGTACGAAGCAGATACGAAGAACGGGGTCGAGTAGCGATGCGCACGTGTCGCGGGCGCTAATGTAAGTACCAACTCAAAAGAGTGGGATTAGTATTGCCTTTCCTGGGATGAGGCGCCGTACTGGAGGTTCGGCGCGGCACTGGTCCAGGGGTATGGCGGCGGTCTCTGCAAGCGTCATACTACATGTGCAGCACACGGCATGTTTGACATGTGCTGGTGCTAGTTTTCCCGTTTGTACAGAGATCTGTATATGTGCTGACTACAACTTGGTGACCAATTTAATTTTGTCGATGGCTGGGGGCGGTGAGTCGTTTTCGTTGTCGTCCCAATTGCGTTAGACAACCGATCTGAAAAAACGGTCGGTCCTGAGCATCAACACCAGGTGCACCTGATTTTGACATGTGCTGGAGCTAAGTAGATTTACTAGGATACCAGAAGTGCTGAGGGGTTTGGTGGTGGGGTAGGGCGTTATCAGGTCTAGCGAAAGGCTCTCGCTTCTACCAACCCATGGATGTTGACGTGCCTCTCAATAGTGAAGAGCTCCAGCTATCACTGCATATAAGGATGATGCAGTTTCACATATCTTCACGCAAAGCTCGAGAGAAATACAATCGTGTGTGAGATGGTTCACATAGTCATTGAGTGAATATTACAAAGCCTATTTGCAAAAGGGTATCAAGAGCCGAAAAAGCAATCCATGCCAGCCAGAAGATAGCTCGCGCCCATCATCTACGTTCAGCCCAGAGCGCCTGGCACCAAAAAAGTAATTTGTCAGGAAATTGGTTGGGTCTGCTTAGACCAGCAGTTCCTTGTGACGCGCCAGACGACCAGCCCGCGATCACCAACTACGCGGCCCATGGTCTTCCAGAACCCATCTTTGGGAATGTCCATGTCATCGAGATTGAGATGGCGCCGGAAAGTCCACACTTCTTCGAGGGAGATGTCCTCATGCTTGGCGGAGTCATGGTAAGGATGCAGAAAGTAGGCCGATCGGGGTGCGACCAGGTAGACAGCTGGTCTGTCTCGGAGCTTTGGGGGTTTACGAGTGCGGCATGTCGGGAGTACGGCACCCACTTGTTCGAGCATCTTGTCTCCGGACATTCCCATTAAATCGACTGTTCTGAGTTCCTCATTCTTGCCGTTCAGGAGCCAGATGGGAGGGCTATATGTCTTCCACCAGAACGCATGGCCGACAGCCTCGTTTGTCTTCGCGATGTGCATTTGCACCGGTACGATTCCACCCTGGTGATAGACGCCCATCAAAACCCCTAGTACGGCGTTGAACAGAATCCATGCTGATATCCAGAACTTCCTTTGAACTCTCGGAAGAGAGACAGATGCAAGTATCAGTGGGACAGCAGGAAGCAAAAAACGAGCTTCCTGGTGTGGAAAGACGCTGAGGAGCGCAATGCCAGAGAGCGCGGAGACCAAGGTCATGGTGATTTGTGATCGGCGGAGAAGGAAGAGAAGGGCGGTGGCTGGACCGAGTAGTTGTGGCAGATTGACAAGGAAATGCTGGTAGCGAGGATGGAGACCATGCTGGGCCAGGTTCGCCGAGTCAGAGTTGTATAGGAAATTATTGAGTGGTGTAATGACGGGATTATGTAAAACTTGCGCAAATGTGAAGTCGCCTGGGGTATAGAATGCCGTGTCGACACTGATCGCTAGGAACGCAGTCAAGATCGCAAAGAGGATTATGAATACAAGTGAGAATGGTCTGGGCTAGGTCAGCATAATCTGGTACTGTGGCGACAGGAAGGCGACAACTGACTTTCTCCAGAAATGAGGTAGCAAGCTGAAAGATGGCACAGCCAGGAAAGCAGGGAAGGTGATTCGGTTGAAGGTGCCTGCGACAACAAAGAAGCCCAGCAGTGAGGAAGCTAAGATGCCGGAGCGCTTCTGCGGATCGTTAGCTGCATGCGCCGTGGCAGATCCGGAACACATTCCGAGGCTTGGGCATACCTTATCTTCCACAATGCGCTGTATCAAGACCAAGCTCCAGCTCACAACCAGCGTCTCCAGGCTGTTCGAGAAGGTGTGTGTCTGGAAGGTCCACGTTACGTACGACGACGCGATCAGCAGCAGAGCGACGCGTCGGGCGCGCCGCGACTGCACCAGCTCTTGTATTGCCCAGTCCTCAAGCACAACGCTCAGCGAGAGCATCAGCACGCGCAGCGTCCAGTAGACGACCGACGGCGAAACCTCCCCGTATCTGAAGCCTTCCCAGAGCCAGCGCAGAATGTACATAGGCCAACCGTATGCGAGCCATAGCGGGAAGGTGCTGCGGATGGGATGCGCCGACGTGAACTCCCATGTTTCGAGTACCGGATACGAGAAGACGCGACCTGCGCGTTGAACGTTAGTCGCAGCTTGCAAATGACTTCCATGTGGGCTGTAGCATACCTGCGACTACCTCAGGACCCTGGAAGTTCTCGTCCGGGTGGAGGTAGCTCGGCGACAGCGCAAAGTAGATGCGCACGAGAATCAGCAGGAAGTAGGTCCTGCGCCACATGGTGCCTGCGGTAGGTGCGATGGGAGGAGTGCGCTCTGGGGCATGTCTGTTCGCGCTGGGCGATTCTGTGTCGCGGTCAAGGCCAGCGAACAGGTGGTGGGAGAGTTATTAAGCGTGATCAAGTCAAACGGCTCGGTGCTACGACCATGTGGACTGGATCAATAGGGGGATAGGCAGATAGTACCCGATACACAACACGTCAGCATCGGGGTAAATGTCGAGTATTTACATATCCAAGGCCCGATGACAAGAATAGATACCGGTGCGATGATGATGCACACTGCGGCCGAAAACGAGTTGTCGCGCTCAATGCGGAACATACTTCGCACGCCGCACGTGGCGCATTCAGCATAGCGAGGAATGAGCAGGCGGTGCTCGGTATAGAAGGGTGCATGTCGCTACACAAACCACATATCACCCAGTCTTGCAGATAATTTTTTCTTCTCCACAATGGAAAATGCTGGATTGGATGTGCGAGATGGTGCCAGATGTTGACACTGCGTAGGGATACGCTACTTTTGGTACCCGGAAACATGCATTTTGAAAGCACAACGTTATGGGAACGACTGATTATTGTACGAGAAATCTTATTAGCCGACATGTATCACAAGACACATAAAATTCAATTTGGCACCATAGGTACGCTATGTATGTTACGTCTTCCGCACGAATGATCCGTGTCAGATTGATCCACAGTGCTCAACAACCAGGATGACAGCGGGCACAACGAACAACGACGATGACTCGGGTACGTTCAAGCAGCCTTTGTAGAAAAGGTGTCCCTGCATCCGCTGTGGATCGCTGAGTGCTCGCATTAACGGTTCGAGAAACATTTCCGTCAAGGAGGAATGTATGCATGATATGGCAAGGGAGCAACGAGTAATTTTAAGACTGGTGCTCACCAGCAAGACCCAAAACAACAGCATTATGTCTCTTATGGTCGATCAACAGAAAATGTCCATCTCAGCCCCCCGCCCTTGTGTTAGGGTGTGCGCCCTTGGTTCTACCGTCGAGAATACGGTTGTTGGGACACTCGTTTTAAGTGCACTGTGAAAGGCGAAGGTGCAATCGGCCTGCACATGCGCACACAAAGCCACAGACGCCCATTCCCAGTGCGAGATTGCCGAAACATTCTACAAGTGAAAGGAACCCAGGCAGACAAAGCAGTTGACGTGAATGAACAAGTGAAGTACCACTTGACTCGGCACCCGTGGGACCACTGTGACAAGGACACGGCAGCCTTGCGCCATTCCCGATTCAGCGATTTGGGGCCTGAACAGCGCCGCTATGAGCAGGCAGGCGAGGCGCAGGCGGACTGTCACCCTTCTGCCTTCACTAAACAATCACCGACCTGTCGCAAACCATAGTTCGAGATCCTCCACCGGTATATAACCCGCTGCCGCCGGCCTCTAGCACTTCTTCACCTAACACACCCACAGCCTCGACTGCACGCCACTCCAAACTGCCGCGACCCCGCTTCGGACTACAGAACACCTTCGAGTAGTCACGCATACACCAAATTCGCCATGTCTACCTCAGCCGCTCCCCAGGTGGGCGAGAACCAGATCGTCCTTACCACCTCCGACAATGCCACCCTCCCCGTCGACCGCGACGTCGCCGAGCGCAGCATCCTGATCAAGAACTTGCTGGAGGACCTTGGTGTCGACAACACCGAGGCTATCCCCATCCCGAACGTACGTGCCACCGAATCTCGTGTCATCAACTATTTGCTGACAGCGCACAGGTGAACGAGGCTGTCATGAAGAAGGTTCTCGAGTGGTGCGAGCACCACCGCAAAGACCCCCCCGCTTCCCAGGACGACGACTCGGACTCGCGCAAGAAGTCCACGGACATTGATGAGTGGGATCAGAAGTTCATGCAGGTCGACCAGGAGATGCTCTTCGAGATCATCTTGGTACGTACTCAATTCTAGAATCCGCATATGCAAACAATGTGCTAACCACGACACAGGCCGCAAACTACCTCGACATCAAGGCCCTCCTCGACGTCGGCTGCAAGACTGTGGCCAACATGATCAAGGGCAAGTCCCCCGACGAGATCCGGAAGACGTTCAACATTCAGAACGACTTCACACCCGAGGAGGAGGACCAGATCCGCCGTGAGAACGAGTGGGCCGAGGACCGCTAAGCGGCGGCTTGCTCCCCTGCTCGGCGCTCTTCCGGATGGTTACCCTTCTTCGATTCCGACGCCCCCCCGATATACGGCTTCCACAGTATTCTCCTACGCCTTATGACTGTGGATAGATGGGTTTGATATTGCCGGTGTTCATGGGGTTCTTCATTGTTTGATCTGCCCGCATCTCAACGGGCTTATATGGTGGCTTAAGTCACAAAAGGCGGTCTGCGACTGGATGGTTTTAGGTAGCAGACGCGCATCATTATGGAAATGAGGTACGAAGTATTGGTAGCCGTCCGCCAAAGAAATATTGATCAAAGCCACCTGCTCGTCCACTTGGGACAACGTGCCTGTACGTGCTCTCGGACTCATCTTTGACAGGCTTAAAACAGCAGACATTGTGACACATTACTTTTGACGAGTTGCAGCACATCATCCACTTTGCGAAAAGTCTTGCAGAACAGCAAGCTGTCGGTGATCGTCTGTGGTAGCACAGATAATCGTGGCTCGGTTGTGCGACGGTTGTGCGACGGTTGAGCAGAGATTTCGCTTTTGCTATGTACGCCTTGCTATGACAACCCTTTTCGTAAGTCAATACAGATTTCTATCGCATAGTACACCTCACACAATGCAGCAGCCTCCTAGTACCCTCTCTTCGCGAGCTTCTCCTGCTCGCCCAGGTCACCGCAGTTGATGCCGACCATGGCCTCGCCCAGATCCATCGACACCTCCATCAGCACCTTCGGGTCCTTGTAGTGCGTCACGGCCTGCACGATCGCCTTGGCCCTCTTCGCCGCGTCTCCGCTCTTGAAGATGCCGCTGCCGACAAACACGCCGTCGCAGCCCAGCTGCATCATGAGCGCCGCATCCGCGGGCGTCGCGACACCGCCGGCGGCAAAGTTGACCACGGGCAGACGGCCCAGCTTCGCCGTCTCCTTGAGCAGCGCGTAGTCGACGCCGAGCTCTTTCGCGTACGTGTACAGCTCGGTGGACGACATGGCCGAGGCCTTCTGGATGTCCGAGTTGACCTGGCGCATGTGGCGGACGGCCTCGATGACGTCGCCGGTGCCAGCCTCGCCTTTTGTGCGGATCATGGCTGCGCCTTCGGAGACGCGGCGCAGGGCCTCGCCGAGGTTGCGGCAGCCGCAGACGAAGGGAATGCGGAAGGGGTGCTTGTCGACGTGGTGGATGGCGTCGGCGGGGGTGAGGACTTCGGACTCATCGATGTAGTCTACGCCGAGGGCTTCGAGAATCTAGGCGCGGGCTGTCAGCATGCTGTGGATATGAAGAGCGGAAGTCGAAGCCCGTCGAGCAGAGGGACAAGAAGCGAGGAAGGGGAACGTGCCTGGCACTCGACAAAGTGGCCAATTCGTGCCTTTGCCATGACGGGTATCGTGACTGTGTCCATGATCTCCTTGATCATCTGCGGGTCGCTCATACGTGCTACGCCGCCTTGTGCTCGAATGTCTGCGGGGACACGCTCAAGGGCCATGACGGCGACTGCGCCGGCTTCTTCCGCTATGCGTGCCTGTTCTCACTGTCAGAGCTGTTCGAACTGTTCTTGGAGACGTCTGGTATTCCAGCGTGCATTCAGTACCACCAAGATTGCGACGGCGTACCTGCTCAGCGTTGACAACGTCCATGATGACTCCACCCTTCAGCATTCTCGCCAATCCTGCCTTGACGGCGAAGTTGTTCTCGCCATCCTGGGCAGTGTTGCCGTTCGTAGTGGGAAGTTCTGTGGGCATATCGGCGTTAAATTGACTCTAGACTTTTCTAGTCGGCGTAGAAATACTAGATGGCGAGGAGCTTGCTCGTTCTCAAACAATGAAGTGAGAAGATTGAGGACGTTTGGGGTGAGCCAATTGATTTGGTGTAAATTATACAAAGAAGAGGACCCGTAATGGCAATGTGAGTCAAGTTACCTGATCGTTAAGACCACTTGCAGAAAAAAGAAGCCGCTGCATAGTCTTGCCCGCCCGAGGCGAGACCATTGCCCCGCGCCGTTGGTTCAACCCCACCAGACCCCATGGATACTGACGGAAGTCTGCTCCGGTGATTACGCCGAGCCAAACGACCCAATCACAAAGTAATTCTATCTCGCGAAGTGTTGGCTCTGCCTGGACACAGCTCTTGGCCAGTCAATTTTTGAGCGCCTGCGTCTTCGTTGAATTGATGCATGATTTACACAATTGGCGATGCACCACAGCTCGAGCTGATTATCAAGAATTGTGCATCGATCTCTACGACCAGCAGGAGCGTAGTGGGTCTGCAGCGGGGACTGATCTGTTAGTCTGATCGAGGACTTTGTGAGTCGAATACCTGACTACAGGGTATCATAGATATTTGCAAATTTACTAATCGCGAGGTCGGACCTCTGGAGCTAACACAACGCCGAGAATAATGCATGCTGTGCCGCGGAATGCCGAGATTCCAGTGCTACCAAAAGTAAGACAAGACGCCGCTAACGCTATGGGTAGGTTCTACAAGGGCGCGCTGTACCCTATGTTGATTAGTAGGGCGCGGTTTCGCGTTCAAGCCATGCCATGGTCAGCGGGTCGTTCTCGAAGAACTTGCTGGTCTTGTCGAAGATCTCTTGGTGGTACTCGTTGATGAACGTCTTCTCAGCTTCTGACAGCAGGCTCATGTCCACGAGCTTGCGGCAATGAGGTGTCATAGTGACACGTTCAAATCCAAGATATGGCTTGTCGCCGAATTTGTGTTTAGTTTCCACTTCCTTGACCAAGACCATGTTTTCGATGCGAATACCGAACTTGCCATCCTCGTAGTATCCAGGCTCATTCGACACGACGTTGCCTACGGATAGAGGGACTTCAGAGTACGAGACGCGGGTGCCAATCCCAATAGGTCCCTCATGGACATTGAGGAAAGAGCCAACACCATGGCCAGTGCCGTGTCTGTAGTCAAGGCCTTCCGCCCACAAGAACTGCCTAGCCAAAGCGTCAATGGCAAAACCGGTGGTTCCCTTGGGGAATTTGACCCGCTCAAGTGCAATGTGCCCTTTCAAAACAAGTGTGTATGCCGTCTTTTCGGTCTCTGTGGGTTCACCGAAATGAAGAGTTCGGGTGGTGTCAGTGGTGCCGTCTCGATACTGAGCGCCAGAGTCGCAGAGATAAATAGCGTTGGGGTCGATCACCGATGCAAGAGGCTTCTCGGGCTTGTAGTGTATTACCGCGGCGTTGGCTCCGGTCGAGGATATCGTATCAAAGGACAAGCCCATGAACAGGTCGTGCTTTGCGCGAATTGACTCTAGTTTATTCGCCCCGTCTACTTCGTCGAGAGTGGCATTCTTGTTGATGAGTTGGTCTTCTAACCACGCAAAGTATTCGGAAAGTGCGGCACCGTCGCGAATGTGACAGTTTCGCATGCCCTCGAGCTCGACCTCATTCTTCACTGCTTTCGCGTCTCCGATAGGACTACGAACTTCATCTACACGTTCCTCGCCGCCGAGAGCTTTGTTCAAAGCCCAAGACGCCCTATTGGACGTCAAAAACTTCTTGTTCTCTGCTGCCTCACTATTCGCGTCAAATGCTTCTGCGCTGAGTGCCTTCAGGTCACTGAAGATGGCATCGTATGGCTTTACGGTCACCTTATCCCCCAAGTGCTCTCTCGCTTCTGGCGTAAGTTTGCTTTCGTCGACGTACAGGATGGCTTCCGTGGGTGTGACTACCGCATACGAAAAGAAGACCGGGTTATATGGGATACTACGGCAGGTCAGTTTGCGTGTCATTTTTGCTCCAGACCAACATACTCGCTGCCACGTAGGTTGTATAGCCACGCGACTTCGTCCAGCAGCGATGCAACGAATCCAAGACTCTTCTTCTTCTCCAACTCCTTTCGAATGTCGGCGATCTTGTCATCGAAGCTTTTGCCCGAATGTTGCACCGGCTGCACAATGACTTTCTCGCTCGGCCGCGACGGCCTCTTCCTGCCCCAAACGAGATCGATGAGGTTCTCGTCCACTGCCTTGTAATCGCCGCCCTTCTTCTTGATCTTGTCTGCAAGCTTTCGAGCGTCTGCCGCGGTCACCACAGTAGGATCAACGCCCACGACCTTGCCTCCAGCAACCTGGTCTGCTGTCCATTCCTGAATTGTAGGCACGTCTTGCAACCCCTGCTTGAGGAGCTCCCAATTGCTGTCGAGCTGCTTCTCGGCCTGGTTGAAGTAGCGTCCGTCTGTCGAGAGGGCGGCCTTCTCGTGGGTGATGACTGCGTACCCAGCAGAGCCCGAAAATCCGCTTATGTACTCTAGAGGGGTCTCAGTATGTGCGAGGCGGGGTGTTGATGGGGGATCAGACCGCGGCGTCCATCGCAGGGCGCAATGTACTCGCTCTGGTGGCTGTCCTCGGAAGGGACCACTGTGGGGTTGTTAGCGAGAGGCACTGCATCTGACGCACATCCGACTGTACTGTAGACATCGATCTGGCGCTCCTGCATGAGCTTGCGCAGCTCGGCGAGCCGCTCGGAGGTGTTGACCTTCTCCATGTCGAGCAGACGGCGAATAGCGGAGGCGTGAAAGGCTCTCTGGCAGGGGAAGGGCAGTCTTCTGGCTGCGTGCGCTGCGGGAGTCGCGTGGGTGCGCAAGAGGGAGCGCGAGAGCAGCATGAATGGCTTTCCACGGCGGGTCCTAGTACCTCTCTTCCAGCTGCAGCTGCATGCGCCTGCCCCGCGACGGCAATCCAGCCCATCGACTGGCCGCGCACCTGCCCAGCTAGCCTAGCGCCTTTCTACAGCCTCGCGCTTGCCGCCAAGCCAGCCCACCAGCACGACGACGACCAAATCCTGCACAGCACCGCCCTCTGCTAGCGGATCCGGACCCTGGATGCTGTGACGATGCTTGCGCGCCTTGTCCATTCGCTTCCCAGTCTCCCGGCGCACCCAGTCAGTGGAATGCATCCTGCTAGACCCCGGACAAACTGAGGCAAAGCTCTGTCACATCTTTTCTGTGGCGCTACCAGAGCGTGGAACACGACCTTCTATAAGCTTGCTAATATTGCAGCATCCTCCATGAAAATAAAAAGGTAGCAATCAGCATTCATTCAAAGGTGCGTGATCGCGTACTAGTTCCTTCGCACCTAGCGAGTCATATTTCCTCACACGGACGCCAAACTCAGTCGGGGGTTTATACAGATCGACTTGATCTCAGCCAAGTCGGCTCGTTCATGCATCTGGAATGTACCTGTAGACGAACGGACTAACACCAGCACAGTCAGTCAGCACAACGGCCCATCAATATCTTGCGGCGCAACTACACCAGTGTCGCTACACCCCACCACCATGGCAGCGCCGCAAGCGCAAGCGCTTCCGTTGGCTCTACCAGACATCGAAGCACTCGTCAAGACCCTGTATGATCCTGGCCATGCGACCAAGATCCCCCAGACCGAAGCTACGCTACGTGTGTTGCAGAGGTCCCCACAGGGCTGGGAGATTGGCGACGCCCTGCTGAACAGTGCCGACCCAAACGTACAGTTCTTCGGCGCGCTAACACTTACTGTGAAAGTCAATGCAGACTCGTAAGTTCGGAAGCCTCAGAAGCTTTTTCATGTCGTGTTGACTTGAAATAGTGCAGACTTGAGTGAAGAAGAATCGGCTCAGTTGCTTTCTAAGCTCATCGTACGTTTTAGAACAGCCATGGGTTGCCCATAGCTAATTTCACAAGCATCATCTCGTCACGAATCCAAGCTCCACCACAGCGACACGAAAACTATGCTCGACGCTTGCCCAATATTTCACCAAGCCTATCTCTTCATGGGTAGAATGCATCCGAAGTCTGACACTCTCATTCGCTTTGCAACGGCCGGTTCTAGATGATACCCTCGACAGTCATCCTTCAACCTGGGATGTGCTTCCTCCGCTGGCCGACAACCATCTTTTGACGTTACTGGACTTCGCAATGAACGTGGCTGACGAGGCAAAGAAGCTGTCCAATCGCCCTGAGTGAGTTGTGCGCAACGAATTGTGAACTACATGACTAACTTGCTTCAGCCAACGACCCCATGAACGTCTGATAGCAAATGTTGAAAGCCTTGAAGTTCTACTGCAAGTTGCTTTCGGGCGAGGCATCAAGTATCTGTCAACACCGCCGGATGATCCTAACTATGAGCGGCTGTTACAAGCTGGAGAAAAGCTGTGTGTCGCATCTTTCGAATGCTTCCTTGGCTGGATTTTCTACGCGCAATCTGAGTTCAAGGCTGTGCCTGAGAAGCTGAGACACCTTCGCTCAATCACGGAGCTATCCTTTTCTTGCCTGGAATATCATGTGGATGATGCTATGGAACACATTGCCACCGTACTCGAGGGCTATCCAAAATTCTTCGAAGAGAAACATCTACATATGCTCTGGGACATAATCACGAGCCAATGGGGCCTCGAGATTCTCAAGAATCTTGATGCGGAGACCGTTTCATTAGCAAGAATAATAGTCGCATACGGTTCTGAGCTGGTTGAGACGAAGAAACTCTACCAAGAGCCCGATAACGGACATTACCAGCAAGTTTCATGTAAGCCTGATGAAGCTCTAGGTCCACTATAGTTGCTAATCAGCCATCAGCCTTTCTCCATGAACTACTTAAATATCCAGATCCCGTGGGCGTTGAGGATGAAGTGGCCCTGGTTGCGCTGGACTTCTGGAGCACATATATATCCGCAATTGCCGAAGAGTCTTTCCTTTACTCAGAGGGAGAGCATCCTCCGTGGTTTGTCGTTGCAAGGAGCCATGCCTTTCAGGCAATTTCTGAATTGCTGCAGAAGATTATCTATCCGCCTTCAGAGGTTACCAAAACTTGGGATTCTGACGCTAAGAAGACTTTCAAGGTCTTTCGGATGGACGTTCGAGATATTACGATGGAGGCCTTTGAATTGTTACGGAACGAGTTGACCGAGCAATTCATTGACTTCTCGATACAGGCCCTGGAGGCAAAGCGTTGGCTCGAGCTTGAAGCAGGGCTCTTTTGTTTGATCTCAGTCGCCGATGCGGCGACTGCTGTTGACGACAAGCTCAGCCGACTGTTCGAACGACCGCTTTTCAGTACGATTACCGAGAACACCGGCATTCCTGCTGTGACAAGGAGGACGGCAGTCGACCTTGTCGCAGCCTTCAACCACTTTTTTATGCGCAATCCGCACTTCTTGCCGCAAGTTCTGCCGTTCTTGCTTGGCGCTTTGGCGCAGCCATCGCTCGCTCAAGGTGCTGCAAAATCCTTCGCTTCGCTATGTTCAGAATGCAGGAGGACGCTGACCGGCGAGCTTCCTTCTTTCTTCCAAATGTATGACCAATTTATTACCTATGCGACTGCGGAAGAGTCCACAAAGAGCAAAGTTTTGGAGGGCATTGCGGCAATTGTGCAAGCGGAATCATCTGAGGAGAAGCAATTGGCTGGTCTTCAACAACTGTTCCAGTACGTCGCCCACGACGCGATGCAAGCTCTGAACCTCACCAAAGACGGTAACGATGCCGAGCAAGGCCTTATGCTTGCCCTGACCGCTTTGAAGTGCCTCTCTTGTATCGGAAAGGCGCTTCAGGCACCAGATGATGGCGTTGTTGACTTGGATGAAGTCGCTACTGGATCGACGTTCTGGACACAAGGCCTTGGAAAGGACATACAAACTCAGATCCTCAACTTCATCACCTACCTTACTCAGGTGTTCCCCGCCAACGACGAAATCATTGAGTCGGCTTGCAATAGTCTGCGTGCTGGCTTCAAAGAAGCAGGACCAGGACCTTTTGTGTTACCTGCAGCGGCCGCTGTCGACTACATTACAAGAACTACGCTACAGACGCCGCGGTTGACGTATGTATTAGAAACAGCTTGCTGCTGGGTCTCTTGCCATAAAGGATCAAGTGATTTCGAACCGCAATCACAACGCCTTCTCCATTACGATTTAGGGATCATGCAAGCGTTGCAGCATCCAAGAAACGAACCAGAAGTGTCCGTCGGGTGCATTGAACTCATTCAGAGCTTCATCAAGCAGAACGCTTCCATTTTGAAGCATGAACATCCGGACGTGTTGAAGGGCACTTTCGATTTTTCAGTTGAATGCCTCAAGTCGCCAGAAGTCTTACCGAAGAGAGCCGCAGCCTCCTTGTGGCGGGAAATAATCGAGAAGACCGCCAGTAGCGGCAATCCAGACCAAGTGATGTGTCAAGAAATTGTTGATCACTTCGGCCAAGCGGTCACTTCCGCCTTGATCGCGAACATAAGCGGAGAGGTCGATGCTTCTAGCCTGGAACACATTGTGATCCCACTTCGGAAGCTCATTCAGAACGACCGTCACTCTAAAGCATACATAAGCTCTGCTCTCTCAGAACAGCCACTTTTGCAGAGGATGCAGGGTGAACAAGCAGTACAAGACATGATCAGAAAGTTCATTGAAAGTTTGATGAGGTATGCTTGGTGCGCATTGTATTGACAGTGAGCTGACATATATACAGGAATGCAAAGAACTCGACTGCATTTAAGGAAGCGGTCAAGACATTCTGGCAGGGCTGCAAACAGCTTCAAATGCAGCTCGCGCCGCAGACGATGCACCCGGGACATCGCTTCAACTATTGATGCGATCCACGATCATGGCCGACGACAGCGATTTCCTCCGACCTTCTCAAAATTCTGCGAACGCGGCCAGCGCAAATGTCGCGCCAAAGGAGAGCTTGAAAGCAGCGTTATCCTGAATCAACGACCGTACATTCGTCTCTTTGAGTCTTCGCTGCAGGAAGGAGTACGGGACGAGATGAATACCGCGACTTTCAAGGAGCTGCACAGAGGGTTAGCTTCTTCCCACGCCAGACACACATAGACCTGCATATACGGCGGCGAAGTGGCATGTAGCACGCTTCCAGCGCGCTTCCAGCGCGCTTTCGATATACCCTTCAACATAGCATGATATAGAACGAAATGAGAAATGACAATTCACACGTACCTGGATACAAATAACACCCAGCCCTATCAATATTGCTAGCGGCTTGCTAAAAACACTTACACCCAGGCCCGCGAGAACGCCCAGGATGCTGCCCATGCTGACTTGGCGGAGTGCTCGGGGATTCGGCGCGCCTGAGGTCTTGATTACTGGCGTTTGTGCTTCGCCAGCGTACCTGTTCTTAAGATCCGACGTAATTTTTGACAGAGGGTCAGGGCCGTCGCAGAGGACGGGTCGTCTCATGGTTTGTACTAGAAGTGGTGCCGAGAGGATGAATGGAGTCGACAGCACGAGGCCGCGGCGGAGACCGGGAAGGAGGAATGCCATTGTTTTTTGGTTACTGGGTGGACCTGGGACTTTGATGCTCCGACTGTACTTCTTCTGTTGCACGCTCGTCCTATGTTGCAGGTACACAGCAAGCTCTGATTGCAAGTCCTGGTGGGGACTACCGGTGAAAGACCGAGATCCAAGAGAGGCGGGTAGGCAAGGGTGAGCGCAAGCGATTCGTGTTAGGCTCAGGTGTGGAATAGTACGATAGCGTCCTAATGGCGAACAGGACATTGAGACAATCAACGTGCAAAGGCGGTGCGCAGATGTAAGCCGGGATGAGGTGCTATGTAGTGATGTCATTGGCTGTCTGAGCGCGACGAACTAGGCTGATCCTGGGCCTAGCGCTAGACCCTGACACTGGACGCGACGTGTGGGCAAGTTGAGGACTCCGTGTTCCCATCTCAGCTTCAAGCTGCCTCAGAATGCCTTGAATGACTGATCCGCTGGATTTAGTGAACTGATACTCCAGGACTGTCAAGCGTCTGCGCCCCGTGACCGCCGCAATGGCGCTCCGAACGCTCCTCCTCGCTGCCGCGAACCTTCTCATCCCTGTTGCGATTTTGATCTTTGCGACAGGCTTCTTCCCTTATAAACCCTTCATGCCAGGACTCGCCGAATATGAGAAGCTGGGATGGGAGGATGCGATGGGGTGGAAGGAGGGAAGTGTACCTGAGGCGCCATTCGACAAGCTGGTGTTCATGGTCGTGGACGCGTTGCGGAGTGATTTCGTGTTCGGGGAGGAGAGTGGAATGACTTTTGTGCAGAGGTGTGGCGCCCCGATGTCCTCAACCTGGGTTGAGATGCTTACTATTACGGTGCTGACATGTTGTAGTCTGATCCGTGAAGGCACCGCCCTCCCCTTCACAGCGCACGCCGCCTCCCCAACCATCACCATGCCCAAGGTGAAAGCCATCACCACCGGCTCCATCCCTTCGTTCCTCGACGTCATCCTCAACTTCGCCGAGTCCGACACAACCTCCACGCTCTCCACACAAGATACGTGGCTCGCACAGCTGAAGGCCAAGAAAGGCGGGAAACTGGTCATGTACGGTGATGATACGTGGTTGAAGCTCTTCCCCGGCTTCTTCGAGCGCGCGGATGGAACAAGCAGTTTCTTTGTTTCGGTCAGTAGATCTAGTCGAATAGGTTCGAGAATAGGAATTGATCGTTGTGCTTTGCAGGATTTCACCGAGGTGGACAATAATGTGACGAGGCATGTGCCTGAAGAACTACTAAATAGTGACTGGAACGCGATGATCATGCATTACCTAGGTCTCGACCATATAGGCCATAAGGCTGGTCCTAGAAGGTGATTGTACGCGATCTTCGTGATGTGGAGAGACTGACTTTCTGCAGCCCTAATATGATTCCGAAGCAAAAGGAGATGGATGATATCGTCAGGGACATTTACTCCGCCATTGAGAATGAGGATCATCTATCCAAAACGCTTTTTGTCCTTTGCGGAGATCACGGTATGAACGAGGGCGGCAATCACGGTGGCAGCGCAGCTGGCGAAACATCTCCAGCCTTGGTTTTCATGTCTCCTAGACTCAGGGACATTACTCCGCACACAAATAGAGTAAGCCCTACGAAGCCGAAAGAGGGAGGCGGAGAGTTCGAGTACTACCGGATGGTGGAGCAGAGTGACATCGCACCGACGCTCGCAGGCTTGTTGGGCTTCCCAGTCCCGAGGAACAACTTGGGTGTTTTCATCAAGGAGCTGCTGGCCTTTTGGCCCAACAGTGAGTATGATTTATTGGAGTGTCTGACTGGAGACTGACGATGTAGGGATTGATCGACTGCGTCTACTGCTTCGGAATGCTAGGCAAATGAAGAGGATCGTGGAGGCTACGTATCCGAGCTTGAACTATGGAGACGACTCGCGGGCTCTTGGCAAGGAATGCGAACCACCATTGGTAGGTCTGGAGAGCGACCAGCAAGGTGGATGCTAACTTCGACAGAGCGATGGACAGGAGCTGGCATGCAAATGGCGTGGTGTCGTTGACATCCTGTCGGCATCTAGCAGACATATAACTGCGGATCTGAAGATAGACCAGCTCTACTGGGTACGGTTGCAGCATGACGGTGTCATGAATGCCTGCTGACACTGTACAGTTCATGGACGCTGCGCAAGAGAAGATGTCAAGCACAGCTTCAAACTACGACGTTCCACGTCTCACAACAGGCACTGCTCTGGCATTTGTCTCCGTAGTCCTGACCTTTTTCACCCTTCCAGCTCTCCGGCCTTTCACACCTTCTGGTATCGCTTACGCCCTGACTCTCATCCTCTACAGCGTCCTCATGTTCGCTTCGTCGTATGTAGAGGAAGAGCACAACTTCTGGTATTGGGCCGTCTCCGGCTGGTTCTTCTACCTCTTCATCGCCGAGTCGCGCAAGGAGTGGCAGTCGAAATTCATCTTTCATCCAGCTATTATGCTTCTCATTACCCACCGCATCATACGGAGGTGGAACCAGACTGGACAAAAGTATGCTGGCGCGGATGATATCGTGCACAGCGGTATCTTCCACGGGAGGTCATCGTTCATACTATGGGCGTTGGTTGGCGCCACGTACATGGACATCACGATACGGGTTTCCAGACATATCGCGCGCTCCATCGTAGTGTTTGATAAAAACAGCAACAGCGAAGACCCGCAAGCCGTGGATGCGAATCGCTTCTTGGGGGTAGTTGCTGTGCTGCCGCTGGGCGCCACCGCATTCATTTTCAAGCTCGCATTCACTGCGAGGGATGCCCCGGAACTCACATATGGCATCAATCAAGGTCTCATCCAGTGGGTCGAGGATCTGAGTCTCGTGGACGTGGCAAGGATGGTGTTCGCGGGCACGGCGCTGAGCGTAGTGTGGATTATGATATCGGAGTGGAAGCGGAAACGAGACAGACGCGGCGAAGGCAGCGGCGGTGCGCAATCCCCCTATCCTCCTATGAATCATGCTCACACCTTCCTAGATCTCGCAATCGCCCTCTTCGACCTACTCTCCCTCTTCATCATCACGCAGACCAAAGCGCAGAACATCCCGCTCTATCTCCTCTTCCGCTTCCAATTCTTCTTTCTATGTAAGCTACCCCGTCTAACTTCCCTCTAGTTGACTCTAACGAGATTAAGCCCTCCTTGATCTCTCCCCAGCAGCAATAACAACCACCACCCTTCTGCTCACCCAAACCTCCTTCTTCGCCCTCGGCAACTCCAACGCCATCTCCTCAATCGACCTCTCAAATGCCTACAACGGCGTCTCGGGGTACAACGTCCTCGCCGTTGGTGCCCTCCTTTTCCTCTCAAACTGGGCCGGGCCCCTCTACTTTACCGCCGCATCCTCGCTGCTGCTCTCCGCGCTAGGCCGCCCCCGGCGCAACATCGCGATGGACGAGGTCGACAGCCGCGACTGGGTGCAGAAGGAGCGGGAGCATTTGGAAAGGATGGCGAAGAGTGAAGAGGAGGGTAGAAAGAGGAGAGAGAATGGGGAGGCGTGGGGGAGACATGTGGCGTTGGTGACGCTGTGGGTGGGTGTTGCGACGGCGAGCGTGATGGTGGCGTGTACTGTGCTGAGGACGCATCTGTTCATTTGGACTGTGTTTAGTCCGAAGTATCTGTATGCGATGGCGTGGGGGATCGCATTTCATTTTGGGGGTACGCTGGGGTTAGGATCGTTGGTTTGGGGGGCGGGAAGGTGGTAGGGGGTTTGATGGGTAGGATCGAGGCCTGAGGTGTATATACAGAAGTTCAACGAGGACCGTGCGGGTAAATAGCGTCAAAAAGAGTAAGATGGGTATAAAGAAGAACTCCCCGCTTGCAATTCGTTTATTTCCTTTCTCTTGGTGCGGCGCAGTCCATGATCTCTATTTTAGTATCTCCAAATTCCAACCCGATCACCGAAACTGTAGAAGATTGACTCGAGTACTTTGAAGACGTACGTTCAACTACACCACTGTCACTCCCATTACTCTGTTTATACAATTGTCTGTCTTTCTCTACTCGATGTGGACACTCGTGTTGTTCTTTTCCTCCTAGTCAGTAATTTACCTATGCACTGACCTCTTGAGTCTTACCCGCACGCCGCATTCAAAAAGTGGCCAAACACCAACATTTACTGGTTACGCCGCACAAAAAGCGACTTTTGAACAGGGAAGATTATTGGATACGCCGCACTGGAGAATTGTCTTAGACTCAAGACTACAACTATGAAATCGGAGCAGGTCGGTCGCTGAAAACTTCAATCCACCCCGATCGCCACTTCGCTGCTATTGTAGTCGATACAGTCGCGTTCTTCATCAACCGTACTACTCATTACCTGCCACTCAATCAATTTCTATCTCTCCGCCATGGAATTCTTCGCCAGGCTTGCGATCTTCGCGGGTACAGCAATTGGCATCGTCGTCTACTTACGAGGCAGTGAAACTGCAGGGCTGGGAACTGAAAGATTCCGGAACGTAGCCCTGGGACTGCTGCAGCGCTAGACTCTCCGAACAATACAACAGCGTCTCTTTCGACTGGATTCCCAGGGACTGGGCAATTACGGGGCATAATTCTAAGAAGAAAGAAGAAAAAATGCCAGGACTCATACGATCTGCTGCCGACACCCGGGGTTGGCAGATACTATGTCTACACCAACACGTGCATTATGGATACGCCATATGAACAAATTGAGGAAATCGACACGGTCGTCTGGATGTTTCACCACAGATGGAGCATGGCCAAGGGTGTGCTGAAGATGTTCCAAAGTCGTCCTGACACTTCCACGACTGGGGAAGGTGTTTCTGAAGGTATTGAGCACCTAGATGATGACGAGCTGGAGTACTTGGTATGAGTTCTGTCTAAAAACTGTAGCGGTGGCTTTTGCTGATTAGGTTTCCTATCATTATCTTGTGATATATTTCTGTGGATCGTATCTCTTAGATCCTCGTAAAGTAAATCTGTAATCCAGTCCAAGTAAAAAATTCATGCTCATATGCTGAACCAGGCGCCAGATGATAGCATTTGACAGGCTACGAGAGCATCAAATCTCGTCATAACGATGATTGGAGCCGGTCAATGAGCCAGGAAGTGATGCAAGACGATGCTGATTTTCCTGACTTTGAGCCAAACGTATGTCCGTCTACAAGAAGGGGAGACTCGTATCTGGGAGCAGTCCACAGTCTAATCTGGGCTTACTGAGTCTAGTCTTGATGCATGCTCAGGTGCCTCTTTGTTTGTCATTTCGACCTCAATGTGCGAATCTTATTGCAGATTTGCGGCTTATGGTAGCAAATAACGTGTTACGAAACTGAGCGGAGTGGAGCGCGGGGGGCGCACCCAGCTGCTGAATCCTATGAACGATGACGTAACGTGAGCCAGATTAGGGTAGATTGTCGTCCAGCCTAAAGTCCGATCGCTGTATTGCCTTTCTTGAGTTACATCAACCTTCTCTTTATATGCTTACCGCACGAGCGATTATTGTGCCGGGACCATACGCGTCACGAGGAGGATCACCCGCCAATCATTGCGGGTCCGTAAATGTGTGCTTCGGTGATTCGCCGAAGTGTATAAGCGGTTTGCAACCAATATTGCCCAGGTGATGGCTGACTGCATGCGGCTACCCATACTTAGCAGGAAGGATTTTGAGAATTCTCATATTTTACTATTCAAATATCGTATTCTTGTCAGTCCAATACAACCATCGACTCATTCAATGCACTGAACAATGTCAGGCACCTGACAAGGCCAAAATAACAATAATTTCCCGGGAATTCAGAAGAGATGGCATCTCCTTCCATCAACCTCACGGAGCGCGGTACAACAACCAGACAGTCCGAATCCCCAGAGCAACGCCCAGTATCCGCCTCCATTCAGGATGGTGGTTACGGCTGGATCGTGGTCTTTGCCTGCTTTGTCCAGACATTTTGGGTGAATGCTTGGACGGGCTCATGGGGCATTCTCCAGGCGGCTCTGCTCGCGCAGAGCGCTATGCGCGAGGTTCCCGCAAGCACGTTGTCCTTTGTAGGATCGGTGGGTTTGTCACTGACCGTGGCCCTTGGGCTGGCCTGTGTCTGGCTGGCTGGCGTTATCGGGGCGCGGTGGAGCACCTTACTCGGCATCTTATTGTTCAGCGCGAGCACGCTCGTCGGTAGCTTCACTGTTCGAAATATCGGCGGACTCTTCGCCTCTGGTACTCTCTATGGTATAGGTGCAAGCCTTATGTACACCAATTCAAACAGTTTACCGGTCCAGTGGTTCCACAAAAGACTTGGAACAGCGAACGGGCTTGTCAAGCTCGGAGGTGGTATCGGCGCCACCGTCATGGCTCTCATTGTGCAGCTACTCATCGACAAGGTTGGGGTCGCATGGACCTTCCGTGTCATGGCTTTGGCTTCTCTGGCGAGCGGCGTTCCAGCCGCGCTGCTGATCAAGGAAAAAGAGCGGTCATCCCCCTCGATAAACCCGTCGCTCTTTCGGGACTTGACATTCTTCCTTCTATTCGTCGCTGGATTCGTTGGAATCTTCGCTCTCTACATCCCTTCCTTCTTCCTACCAACTGTTGCAACCTCGATCGGCTTGTCACCCTCCACTGCTGCCGCAGTAATGGCCTGCTATAATGCCTGCATGGCCGTGGGACGTCTCAGCTCCGGCATTGCTTGTGACAAGCTCGGCGCGACCAACATGTTGCTTGCGACCATGGCCCTCAACGCCATCACGATGTTGGCTATCTGGTCTGTGGCCTCCACTTTCGCGGTGCTCATTGTCTTCGCTGCTCTGAACGGAATCGCCAACGGAGCCTTTTTCGTTACAATGCCCACAGCCATCGGGAGGCTCCTTGGCCCGGGCGCCGCACCCGCTGGAATCGGCATGGCAGTTACAGGATGGACCGTGGGTGACCTTTTGGGCAATCCGATTGCAGGTTTCTTGATCACGGCAACGCACGCTGACCGGGGAAGCTCCATTGTTCCGTACCGACCAGCAATCTTCTACGCGGGCGGGACAGCGGCTGTGTCAACCGCTCTTGTTCTACTGGCTCGTCTAAAGATGGACGCTAACATTATCAAAAAATTCTAGGCTTCATCTCTGGTCTCGAGGGAGCTTGGAAGTAAACACCTCTTAGGTCAAGGTTTTGGTTCACTTACAAATATTTGGGCGGCATGGGACCAAGAGTGGACGATCAAGTATCACATTGGGGACAAAAATGCACTCGAGATGCATGCAGCTTGGCTTGAAGACAATTTATCAAGTAGTTGCGTAATGGGTCTGATAATCGACCAGGTCTTGCAATTACGTTGACGAGCGTTTTAGCGATAGAACGCCCCTGGCTAATCTCTCTCGGGTTTTACAGTTTCCATCACGCCGAGGCCATGTTGACTTTAGGCCTAGCATCGTATAGCTGGCCAACCCGCTTATTATGCAGTTCCAGAGCTGTCAGGTTAGGGAAACGCTGCGGCGTCTCGGAGGTGATGAACTGGGGCATGGGCCCGACGTCGGCATGGCGGTCAGCTTTGGCGAAGAGGGCGATGGTGAAGCGCTCGGGCATCACGCCGTCCTCCCTGTCTTTGAGGGACACAGGTGCTACGACATGATGGACGGCTGCTTTGAGGTGGCCGTTGGTCTTGTGCACGAGCGTATCTCCGATGTACACGCCGACCTCGGTAGGGTCACCGGTAGGTATAACGGGCAGCCAACCGCCGTTGGCTCGATCTTCGACCTCGAGTCCGCCTGTGGCGTCCTGGAAGAGCAGTGTGATGAATCCAAAGTCGGTGTGCGGATGGCAGCGCTTAATTTTACCCGCTTTGAGCTCCTCTACCGCCAGTGGGGGATAGTGCTGAATGCGCAGTTCGTCGACATGCGACTCCATGCACGATGTGAACGTGCCTGCAGGTACATTTAGACCGATCTCAATAGCTGTCAAGACATCACGGGCCAGCTTCATGCAGTCTGGAAGGAAAGCACCTTCCATCCAGTCGCGAAAACCGGGAATGCTTGCCTCTGATGGCCATGGCGTCGAATACTCGTCACCTTCGCGGGTGTAGTCAAAGTGCTCCTGTTTTTGAACGTGTGGTCAGCGGTTCCAATTGACTTATGTACTGAGCTTAGTGCGTTCTATCAAAGATTGGAAGTGAAGGTGAAAGCTTGCTAACCTTGGCATCTATGAGTTCTTGATCTACATCATCATCTTCACAGATTTGAAACTCGCCCTTCTGGTCCCGTTTGTTAACCTTGGAAGTCGCCTCAGAGCCAACATAGCTGTATCCTCGCTGTGGATTAGCGTCCCGGATGTTGGCAATGATGACCTTTTCCGCCTCGGGAAGCTTGAAGAACTTGTCACTCTGTCCTCAACTGTTAGCCTTTTTCGAATCATCAGTTCACAATGTCAAAGTTGTAAAAGACTTTATTACCTGTTCGTAGGTCTTCTTAATGCCTGAGGGTCACAACATGTCAGCGATAAACGCATCATGTCAACTAGTGGTAACAGATAACGACGTACTCTCTCCAGTAATTCCATGGGCTATCAGTCGTGTGGCACCATGTTTCTTGAATTCCTCGGTGATACGATTGGCGAGCACCCTACGCTCCTGCTCTGTACCGTTGCGGAATGCAGAGAAGTCGATAGCAGGAATAGACATCTTGAAAATCAACCACAAGCGGCGGATGGGCTACTTGAATTGGGGTTATAAATTGTTCAAGTGCGATGAAATGAGAAGTCCGAAGCGTTTTCAACCGGAGCACAATTCTTTACATTGAATGAGGATTCATGTCATTTTCAAGAAGGAATGATCATTCAGGAGCACATATGACCTCAGAACTTACGCCCTTCCTCTATGCTTCGCGGATCGTGGCGAAAACCCAAAGCTCTTGAGCTCACGGGGCGCAGGTACCTTCCTAAAGAAACATCGGCTAGCATTGCCCTATTCCAGTTTATTGATCCCCCAAGTCACAACCAGGGCGATCTGTTCCGCATTTGTGGCCTCTCGTGCACAACATTCACAGACACGTACGAGAATGCATCTCATTCAACGTAACTGTAACAGTCTGAAAACGATCAATTCGTCAATACAACTCGATCCTCATGGTGCAGAGTTTAACATTTCTTGAAATAGCTGACCGGTAGCAAGAGGCATAAGATACAGTCAGATGCAACTGCGAATCGGAGCGGCGGAGCGCTTTATGAATAGCAGCGCCAAGGCGTTCAAGTGCAAGATATTCGTTCCCGCTCGCCTAGTGTGGTGACTGCTCATACTGATGTCCATGTTTCTGCAATTTAGATCACATGAATGTAACGTTTTCTTCTTGTATGGGACCGAACCGTCGGGAAAGGCTAATGGCTAGGTGTTCATATTTCCACTAATGACGTCGGTCGAGATTTCACTTTGGCCATTCTAGCCTTCCATAATCTTGAGGGTTGCGGTTCACCTTGATGATTAGGCAGACAAAATCACGCAAAACAATATTGTTCGCCACTAGGCACTCCACTCTGTATTGATCCATGGGTGGGCAACCCAAAGAATTCGAGTGCATAACACTGCCTATTTTCATCAGTGCCGCCGGCTGAGTACTCCCTGGTTCTTCGGCAGCTATGAAACTGCAGGATTGACGGCGTAAGCAAAGAGGCAAGGTCACCGTATGTTTGCGGGTAATAGTTAGGGGCCATGGGTATCTGCATAAGCGAGGGCTGTCGTCATACGGAATTACATGTTGCCATTGAAAATGATGCCCGGACCTCGGTCCGAAGCATTCTGTTTAATTCAGTTCTTGTCTTTGAAGATACTCTCGTAGCCCAGTCTTTTATCGACCTTGTTTGGCTGTTGTCCTAGGTTTTGGTCAGAATTATTGTTGGTTTTCAGGGTATTGTGGCAGAACTTGCAAAGGCATGATTCAATTCTTGAAGGAGGCAATATTGGGCGCTAGTCCCGAACGAGAAGTAGGAAGAGACGCAATTCTTACAGAACAAAAGCTAGTTCTGACACACCTCAATTGAAGAGATTAAACCAGTGCGGCACGGCTATTCTACTCATGCTAGTCATCTAAGATGCTCTGTTTATGCAGCTCCATTTCTTCTGGGCGGATCTCAACATCAGACCGCACCCCTTGCCAGCAGTCTTGCCAATTCTCATCGAAATCGAGGCAAACCACATCTGCTGAGACCCCTGGGAATCTCTCCTCCCAGAGACGCTTCGCCTCATCAGATTCTTCCTACCCCCCCTGATCCAATTCACACCGAAACGTCGACTCCCGGCGTAGCTCTTCGAGAATATGCATGTCAAGGCTAGGATAGCCACACTAGGCACGGGTATGTGTCGCCGGGTATCGCGCGTCGGGTTCTGCCCGGAACGCGAATCCCCATCCGTGGTACCCCGTCCAATCCCTACGGTCGGTAGATTGGGAGACAAATTCGATGGTCATGCTTTCAAGCTTGGGCATATGAGTGGCTGCTTGCGCTACGCTTATATCAAGCTCGTCAAAGTAGACGGATTTAGGGCGCACGTGGCTTATTGCCGTGGGGTAGTCCCCTAATTTGTAGTCGAGCTGCACTTCTGGGTCAGCAACACCAAGTTCAGCGTCTGGATACAGGATATTCAGATCTTCATCCTCCATGTGGGCGGGGCGAGAGAAGAGGACATGGTCAGGCCGACGCATGATGTACTGGCCGAACGCTGCCTCAAAGCCTGTGTCTACATGAAATGTTTTCAGATTGGGATAGAGTTTGCCTGATATATTGATGCTGGGATCCCAAGAAAGCGTCGGGGTCAGCTGGTTGACGATTATGGATAGCTTAACGAGGTTGTTAAGCAAGATGTGCAGTGAATGGTATCAGCTCCGTTCTTCTGGAGACTTGGCAGACGAGAATCGTGGTTCACTGAGGACTTGAAGGGAAGACATAACTCTAGGATTTGGAGTGACTTCGTCGATAGCTCCTGGATATGCTGCGCGAGGACTGGATAGAATATTCGTGCCGCGAAGGCGAGGGCTTCCACGAATGATAGGACCCACCATCTCTCAATTCTGACCGCAATAAGTTCCACCTTTTCCGCCAATCCGAGCTGAAGATCCTTACAATTTCAAAATTGGGCAACGTCTGTGTTGCAATGACGCAGCCCACGATGGCTGGCTAGATGTCAATATCCTCAGATGCTGTAACATGAGTGACTTGAACGAAACTACTTGTGGGAGAGACAACTTTGAGCAGCTCCTTAGCCAGCAGTGGCTCGCAATGTGCGTGTAAGCCTCATCATCCCACCTTATTATGCGTCCTGAAAGGTCATATAAGGGTTCCCCTTCGATATGAACACTCTGAGTGTTCAGTTCCATAGCTTCTCCCCAATTGTATAGCTCTTTCCAAATTTTTCCCATCTCCACAAATAGTCGATCATGATCTGACTTTGCTTCATGGATTATAATCCCGAGGTTGTCCGTTTCTGGACGTAAATCAACCCAGCCTAACGCCTCATTGCTCAGGCTAATCTCTTATCAGTGTCAGAACATCCGTCTACTCCTCCAATTGAGCCCTTCTCTTCAACACTGCTGTCATCGCTGTCATATTCTTCATGGAATGTACATCGAAGTAACCGTTCAGCTTTAAGCGCAAAACCCTCAACGATTTCCGGCGATTGATGTCCAGAAAGCATAGATGGAATTTATCGGACTCATGGAAAAGTAGGACGACTTTAGCCCATGTGCACGGCTCAACGATGTCCCTTTAATGCTTATCCACACAAGCTAACGAGGTCAAGGCATTGGATCGCTTTTAGTCACCTGCTTGTTGAACCTCATTCACAATTTGGCGTACAAGCTCGGTTGGTAATCGGTCCATTTGCTCAGGGTTGGATTCGAGAGAGTTTTGGGGTCCGAACCCCACTGCATCCCGGTGGTCGCACATGACAGTTATAGTTCCATTTCCAAGTTTTTTTCACCACGGCTGTTCGCTATCCATGCCTTCTTGGGGTTTTGAGTGTTTGAAAGGACTATATCTTTGAGCCACACTAGTTGAAAGCAATTTACATGTGGAGTCCATGTTACAAAGCAAGTAAATGAATGGTTGCCATAACATACCCACGACTTCTATGATCAACTGAGATCGGCCTTTCCATCACTGAAACGGAGATAGGCAGGTAAGCTGCTCCACCCCAGTAGACCGCTGCCCGGTTCAAAAACTAACGCTCATCTTTACCGTAGCCCTGATTCACAGCGATGGTTAGCTCCTTCACGTCGAAGCCCGTTGGTTTCGAAACTTTCAGACGATAAATTTTCTTATGTTCGGGGAGTAGCGGCTAGTATCCGAAGACCCTGTGTGAATCGCGATTGCATCTATAGTGTATCATTGGCATCATTTCGTTTCTTCTGTGTAGCTGGCTCCCGATTCCTGAGCGTCCGGTCTTCTGGGTCATTGGAAGGGATTTGTACCCTTCCTCACTCCTTTTTCGGCATGCATTTAAACAAATTCAGTTCTCTTGATTCTGCTGTTGCGGCTCTTATCTCGGTTGGGACGACCCTTCCTTCCCACCGCGAGATCACCGCTATCGGTGATCTTTAAGGCGAGTTCGGTCTCTTAGCAAGCAAGCTCTTGCCGAACACCCCTCCTGAAGCTTCCCCTGATATTGAGAAGCGAGTAGGACGTGGTAGCCATGGCACACATAGAACTCCGAGACATGCTTCATCTGGGCCTCAGAGTCATGGATCGAAATCCAACACGAAAGGCAAACAATCGGACCGACCGAAATATGATTCTACTAAAAGGTTCCGGAAAAAGATAAGATCGAAAATTCCAGCTAGGCGGAAAAAAAAAGGACAGAACCCAGACGCAACCTACACCAAAGAAGCAAAGGAACTCGAAGAATTCAATTCAGCTAGGGATATATGGTCAACTTTGAAAGAGCAGGCCCTCCATGCTAACAGTTCGAGCATAAGGTCGCCTACTCGAGGTGGACTCGAGGTGGACGTGGTCGGAGTAGCCTTCCTGCCTCCAGCCTGGCAAACCGCGCGAGCAAAAGGTAAGCCAAGCAATCACAGGATATCTCTGGTACTTCAAAATCGATTGGATCCGTTTGCGGTATTAACATGGATCTGCCCGATGATTCATCGTATATCATGGCAATCGCAACGAAACGCGCCGAGTGGGAATCGTATATGGAATCATAGAATGTTAGAATTGTGAATCCACGTAAGAGCGACTATTTATTTGGAATGAGAAGTTACCCTACCGACGACACCCAAGGCGTGTGGGGGGGTAATTCTTTGAATACCGGCGGATATGCGTTCCCCACCTGGCCACGGCCGGCTGATGCGCTCTTTTCAAAAGGACCCTACTTTTTCTCTACATGCCAGTAGCGTTGTACGAAACTCCTTTCCGCGTTCCACCAGTCCCATATTGCTCAGCTATTCCAACTTAATAGTGCTTGCTAACATTCTGTTAAGGATTCTGGAGGCTTAAGAGTGTGGCGTAGCGGCCAATGACCGAAGCGGGAGCTAGAAATGCTTAGCCTGATCGGCGGCCGTGCGTGTTAGGCAGCACTAGGAGCTTGATTTCTGCCATCTGTCCAATTAACTGAAATTGAGTCGAATGTTCTTGAAGCACCAGTATGCGACGCTGTCCATTCTGCCCGTCTACCATAGCTAGTATCCGTCTGTTCGTGCTTTGGTTTCTTGATTAAATCGTCGAGCACTGCATTCTGTCATCCGCGGAACGCTTACACATCATCCTCGATTGTCGCACCACGCCCTCAACGCTTCTCGCCCTGGTAGAGACGTAACAGATTTGCGGTCTCGAATCTCAGAACAAAACGTGATTGGCTTTGCATCCTCATGATGGAACATTATGCGCGCAACCTTTGGAGGCGGAAAACGCTTCTTTTAGCATCAACTTTGATGCTCAGCTTTTGTATCCCCATTTTTGGACCAGAATTCTCGGTATCTCGGGTACTCGGTGTCTATAGTACATACCTCTCCATGTAAGTCAAGAGTGAAGCTTCGCGCGATCAAAGGTTCCAGGCTTACGTCGATCGCAGCTTGAACATTCTCCCAGTCCCAATTGACAGAATATCCACATTATGGGCTTTTTCGTTTGCATTTCATAGCTTCACAGACATCGAACGCTCCAGCCGGCAATTGTTCTTGTAAGCTTGCCTGTCTGACCTGAGATGTCAAGAATGCCCACTTACTAAAAAAACAGTCGATTCTTTCACTACTTGGTGTGCTGCTCAATACCGCTCTGTCTATGGGGAGAGCTCTCTCACCTCTACTATGGGCACGATGTCTGCGACAAGTATATATCTTCTTGGCTTCCGTCGAGCCTCACGCTAGGGGTACTGATCAACGCGATGATCTCATTCTTTGTCCCTGTAGATAATGCGCAGCTTCTGGCTAAGAAGGACAATCATTCCAATAGCGATGTCGAGGCTCAAACAGCACAGATGCTCAGTCAAGCGGGGTGGTCGAAGATAACCTATTCATCGACATGGATTTGTGTCTTCATGAAGGGCTTATATTAAATGTACTGCTTTTTGGATATAGTAACGCTCATCCGGAAAGTTACGTTGCAAGGGAGGAATCTCTAACGTCTACAACCCGTGGGCAGGATAACGGCTTCCGTGGGTCAAGGCAAAATTTTGAAGCATCCTCCGCGACTGGCTCAGCCTAAAAATCTAGCACACATCCACCCATGGTGATTGTTTAATACACGCATTCTCGCAAGTAATTCACGGGGTGGATTTACTTGGTTTTTCCAGAGCCAAAGTACGCACCATACAATCGCACCACTTTCAATGAGTCATGAGCAAAGGATGATTGCTATGCTGGACATCACCTTTTATCAATAAATTAAGGTCCTGTCGTTTATTGCTAATTCTTATGGTCTATTAGCTTCAATGACAGAGTCGGACTATAACCGTCCAGTCCGACTCCGACACTACCTAGGTACTCCGACGACTTAACGCAACTACATTTTTTAGGGACCCAGCTCTCAAAATCGGCGTTTCCTTGTGGGATAATCGTATCCTAGATTCATCGTGCATATCGTTGCAGTCGCGCGACTTCCTGTACCCTATCTCGCCGATCTAAACCAGATCTGGGACCAATCCAGGTCTGACTCACACAACAGCCTATAAGGCACCTTCCCCTCATTCTGGCATTTCTAAGCAATCTTCCAAAGCAATGGCGAATCCGCAGCTGGAAGTTTCGCTTTTGAAGCCTGAGGAGGCGGAGGAGTTTATGCGCATACGACACGAAGTATTCAGGCCAACTATCAACAAGATCCTCTACTCCCGCGGCGAGCCGTCGCAGAAGACGCTTGATCGAGTGACAGAAGAAATTAGGGATGGCATCGTCAACAAAGGGATCTTGTACCTCAAGTGCGTAGACAAGTCAACCGGAGAGATGATCGCGGGAGCGCGCTGGCGATACGCTAAGCCTAAAGAAGATAGGGCAAGAGAAAGGACGTGGGAGGAAGTGGAAGCAGGATTTACTGTGCCGGAGCCATACGACGAATCTGAACCGGAGCTCTTTCGACATTTGTTCCATCTCCTTAACACCAACAAGCGAGAGCTACTGGAGACCAGACCATATTACACACTGATCACGTGTGCTGTTCTGCCACAGCATGAACGACGAGGCGCTGGAAGTATGCTCGTGAAGTGGGGGTGTGACAGGGCAGATGAAGCTGGAGTTGAGGCATATCTCGAAGCGAGTCTGATGGGGGTCCCAATGTATGAGAGACATGGCTTCAGGCCTGTGAAGCGGATCGAATTGGACATGAAGAAGTTCGGCGCTGAGGAGAATGCGCCATTCGTTGTGAGTATCCAGCTATCTTTCCGGCCTGAAATAGTCTCAAGCTTATCAGGCCATAGGTGATGATTAGGCCGGCCAAGGAACAGCCTGCGGATCCTTCTACTGCCGCATGATGAGCATCTCGAGGTAAATTTGAACATTAATGCTACATCTGGGTACGCGGGAAGATCACGAAATTATACAATTAGCGGTTAACAGCAGCTTGGAAACAAAATAACTCCCTATTTCGACTCAATCCGCAAAAAATGAACCAGGTCTCAGCCTGTACGAATATCGAGACGATGACACTTAGCCGTTAGGTCTGTAGAAACCAAGCGAGCCACATTTCTTGCGCCCCTTTGCACTGTTAATAGGACATGTGCGTTCGAAAAACTTGGCACCCTCCTGAGAGTAATCAGTGATGGCCATTGAAACCTAGTCTTGGTTCCATACTGTGCTCAATCCATCGAGCGCTCTCATACTATTTTAGGGGTGGCCATCATCTGAACATATCGCGGGATTCCACGGTGAATGAAATAGATCAGGTGACGTAGTACGCACAATCCCAAGGCTCTCGAGTCCGAGCACCGTGAAAGGAACTTCGTTGGATGGGCGCAGACATCGAGTCCTGCCTCGAAGCAAATAAACTCTGCCTTCCTGTGGTCACTCATGGACACAGCCACCCTCCTTGCTCTCAACTCTGTTGACGCCACTCTCAAGCTGCGGGAGTCGCCAGTCCCAAACCATGGCTCGAACCAAGCAGATGGTTAGGAACCGAACGTTGTGGTCGTTCCTATTCCTGAAGCTCCCTCCTGAGATTAGGTAAGTCTTAAGCTGTAAACCTGGACTGAGATGCTCAATCTAACCCAGACTTATGGTCTACAAGGAGATCCAAGTCACCACCTTCACCACGTCTACGAGTCAACGCGAAAGGTGACGGGCGATCAGCCTCCATCCCCAAGAATTCGGTACTTATTGGTAACGCTCCACGACCAGCGTTATGGACCGACAAATGGAAATTACAGCCAAACACGATGGACGGGGTTGTAGACATGGAGATCTGGGAGCGCTAGTGGGCCGCAGGTGATCGTCCCTTCTAGGGGATGAAGGCACGGTGGAAGAGTAGGCCAGGCGGCGATGGCTCCCACCTCAATATGTCGGAAAACGTTATTTCAGGATCGCATGTGGCACGAGAAGCACGAGTCTCGGAAGCTGTCCACGCATGAGCTAGGAAGACGGTATACTGATCTGACGTTGCATGGGCTTGGGCAAGATGGGATAAGTAACTGGATTTCATGAGTCAAAATCATGAGCAGGATTGCTGAAGTCTTCATTTCAGGTTTATTGTGCGGTCCAAGCATTGTTTAAGCACCTTGTGCCATATACCAATTGTGGTAGGTTTACACAATGAATGTTATTACGGCGCTTGTACCCTAAATGAGGCAGTGTGTTTATGCGCACAAATGAAACATTGTTGCAAGCAACCGGAAGCGAATTCAAGGCACACGTAAGCCCGTACCACATACAGGTGAACACCTCAACTGTGCCCGGCGGCTCGGCGTATTTCCCTGATCATTCGCATCTTCATGAGCACGAACAGGATCTACTCCGCACTCTCATCACACATGGTCCCACATGTGTTCCTTCTGGCATGGCTTCTCCCCAGATCTTGGCGACACCATCCCCAACGCACTCTCTCTCCGCATTACCCCGCAACGACAACAACTCTGCCCTGCTCTTTCAATGCGCAATTTACCATATCGCCATTCCGTGCGTAGCGAAAACTCCGCGGGTGGCGTCACGCGCATCGGGTCGTTACGCAAAACTGGAGTAAAGCCGGGGGATCGGCGCAGGGGTGTGGGTGTTTTAGATGAAGGCACCGGGACTGCCCCGACAGTACCTGCATGTGTGACTGAGCGCACCGAGGTAGGAATTCACATGCGATGGCTCCGTAGTGGGATCAATGGTGGACAATTGGTGTTCTTCGCGGCGGAGGCAAACGGGTCGGCCATGAAGTGACGAGGTTTCGGAGGAGAGCACGGATAGGGAAGCTGCGAGGCTTTCGAGGGTCGATGGAGAGGTATATAAGGGAGAGGTGTGCGAAGTTGGAGGAGGTATCCTACTGTTCAATCTCGAGTTCAAGCATCCGTCTGAAATCTATCTTCATCATGCGCTTCTCTCTCTCCGCTGTTGCTCTTCTCGTCACCGCCGTCGCCGCGGTTGACATTTCGGGTGCTCCTGCTTGCGCTGTTAGTCAATCCCATCCTTTTGCGCCTTCGACATACCTTGCGATGTTCTGCTTCAGACCGAAAAGATCTAGCTAACGTTGCCACAGCAAACCTGCCTGCAGGACAATCAGGGCCTCTCCACTTGCGACCCGAATGCCACCGAGTACACCTGCTTCTGCGCCGACACCGCCTTCTATAGTGCTGTTCAGCAGTGCGTCCTCGCTGACTGCAGCTTGACCGATGCTGTTGGTACGTGTTGAAGATTTGTCGTCGATCCTAGAGCCGTAGAGCTGACGATGTGATAGCTACCTTGACCTGGTACAACTCTGTGTGCGCCGCATAGATGATCGTGGGATGATATGGCGCGTGTGGGCTGCACTTGGGCATACAAAGAGGAGAAGTCGAAACGATCAGATTGTTGAAGGAAAGAAACATCGGAGCCAACCGACATCATTAGCTATCCCTATTGCCATAGTCCATGTTGTGTTTAATGTGAAAGTATCATGACCCACCCTCATCGCCGTTGCTGCCGTAGTGAAGAAGAGTGGAGAATCGTCAAATCATGTGTCGCGCTCGGGTCGTCGGGAGCCGGCGGCTCTCGGCCGGTGGGTATCCGCCCGGCTCATCGCGCAAAAACGTAGTCGATATATAAACGCCAGGCCGCCCCGTGCACTACTCAATCCTTCTCCTTCAGGTTGTCCGTGGTCCTCTTCAGAAGGTCTCTATCTTCGGGGCTCATGTTATCGATCTTCTCCACCAGTAGCTTCTTCAGGAAAGTATTCTCTCGCTTCAGTCCTTCCACCTCTCCTTCTAGTCTCTTGTTCTTCTCTTGCATTTCGCGAGTCTGCTCCATCATCTGCTGCTCACGTTGCTTCTTCTTCTGCCGGAATCGCGCCGACGCCGCCTGGTTGCGCTTACGCTTGTCCTCTTCGACATCGGCAATGATGGGATCCTCGCTGGGCGCGGACGACGCAGTGCTATCCGGATAGGGCGTGGGAAAAGCAGTGCCGTTGTATTGTGGCTGCAGGGGAGAAATGGGCGCTAGGTCGTCGACCCGTGGCGCACCATGGTCATGGTATTGCGGAAACGCGTGACCGTTCATGGGGCGGTCAAGTGGAGGGTACAGTGGGCCTTGGTCTCGGCATCAGCGTGGAGCTTCGCATCCAGTGCAAGTTGGTAAGTTCGTGGGGTACGGGGAACCCCATCGTGGGGGATGTGTCGAGTTGTGGCATCTCGAGAGCGCCGGTCACGTGCGATTGCGAATCCACTAGCGAGATGACGCGATAGCAGAGCGCGAATCTCGGGTTGCACGAAGCAGAGCCAGGAGGAACGGTGAGCAGCGGCGTGAGCGCTGCTGATGTGCCCTTGGAAAGACCCGAGAGGGCATTGGACGGAAAAAAGGGGGGAGATGAAGGAAGACGTCGACATACCTGTCAGAGACTCGCTGCCGGGGTCGGTGTGCGCCGGGTAGTGGAACGCGACCGACGTGAGCACGTCGTCGGCTGGCGACAGCCTCGAGTGCGCATGCAGGGCGGTATGAGGATAGTAATCCTGGCCGTGGTACCATTCTCGATCCATCAGGTCGGAGTCGACAGGCGTCACGAAATCGTCAAGTCCAAACGAACTCGGTCTCGCAGACTTGTCGATTAAGGTCGGCGCTCCAGGTGTTTGCAGAGTGTAGATGTGCGGCATACCCTTCCATCAGTGTTGCGGACATGCGGCACGCGTGGTGTGGAAAAATGGTTGCGATGGTGCTGGGTGGTGGAGCTGATAGTGGAGTTCGTTCGCAGCAGGCCGGGCAGTTTGGTTGGCAGTCAGACGGTGCGAGCTGTCAAGCCCGCAGGAGGGATGCTGTGCCTATAAAACCGCACCCAGTTCACGACCGAGTTTGCACGCGAAACAAAGCTGCCCGTGTTCCCCACACCTGGTGCAGCGGGCCTGTTCGTCCCGTCAGCGCCTCGGGAAGTGGACCGTGGACCATGTCGCCATTCATCGCTGCGCCATTGCGAACGCTCGCCTTTGCTGCCATGTGCTGTTGCATCCGAGCGTGCGCGTATCTGCCCGCTAGCGGCACTCTCTATACATCAATATCTTTTGCCCTCTTCTATTTCTCCCGAGCAAGTGACAAGTGCTCGAGACGTGATCCTGCTGTCCTGCTGCCCCCACGCCCGCTAGCACCGCTACGTAAATGCCTGGGGTCCATCCCCCGTGGCATGCATCCATTCACGGGCACGCATCAGCTGCCCCAGTGCGCCATTCACGTCGCCAGCAGCGCCAATCCTCAGCCTGATCGCACAATGTGTTTCCCTCTTAAGAACAACCCCCGAACGCATTTGCGCGGCAGCGTCATGTCGTCGGGGCCTTGTCACGATAGGACTACCACTGGTAGCGCGAGCTCCAGTCCGTCACCTGCGAGCCTCATGTATGTACGAGATACATGTAGCCCAGCAAAGAATAGATGCATCCTGCATGTGGTCGGATGTTGCACTTGTCAGGTGACTAAGCCATCCCTGCATGTGTATGCTGTCGGCATGCTGATGTCCACAGGACGGCTGGAACCGATCATTGCTCAACAGAAGTAAAATAAGGCGCAATATTCTGATACCTCCAAGGTGGATGCCATCGTGAAAATTCTGTGAGGCGATGTCAATAGTCACTGTTCCTTGTACGTTCTGAGGCAGGTACGCAGGGACCCACTTAAGCACGCCATTTGCCAGCGAGCATTGTGCCATAGTACTCCTTTTGAGCCCGTCGCCATCGTATCTACGCATACAAAGAACACGCCAGCTGGCGGCGTAACAGCCGAACGACCAGAACCCACAGCTCTCACCACCCGTATTGCTGGCATTACTGTCCTCGGGCACTACTCGCTGTCGGCGCTGTCCGCTCGCTGTGGACTACATTGCCACCACATCCCACGAGTCCAGGCCTGACTCCTTCGAGCATCACGTAAAACTGTTGCGGTACCTGCGGGATGCATCCGAGGCATCGACCCTGGATATCAAGCTTCAGCCAATTAGCACCAAAGCAGGACCGGCCTGGCCATACAGTCATGTCCGCAAAGACTGTTTCCTTAAGACGGGCCTCAATTTCACCCTACGCGCTGCCTCATCGCAAAGCTGGAAGGCGTTTCCGACCCTGGTGGTAGCCCAGTCGAGACTCCGCTCGAATCCGGTCGCCACTCAGTCTCACTTTCCAGCCCCGCTAACGTAACTGTGCAGGGGCAAAGTCCACTCAACACTTTTCCGATCGAGTCCAGGGGCTTCAAGATTCTCCGACCCAGCCTGAGCATGCTCAGGCACTGTCCTAAATCGTCACATCATTCAGAGGCCATTCGCTACTTCGGCGTGCAGTTCCTGCCCTCCCAAGCATACGAATTTGCTGGAGTACCTACAGCACTACCATGGTGCTTCGTTCCAAGGCTCTCCCCTTTTCAATACCCTACACCTTTCTGTGTCTCGCAGAACATCATGCGTCACAACTTGGACACTACAATAAAGGCCATAACGTTCCTAGGAATCGAAATAACGTTCATCTCCATAATATCGCCTGCTCGATCAGCACGATGATTTCACCTGGTGCACACTGCCCACAATGGCCGAGCACGGCCTCTGGTAGTGTACATAGTGTGCTGTGGTTGCAACAATGCGAGCTTGTCACCATTTAATCCAAAACAAGACAGCTAGTAAGACATCGTGCACGAACAAAGATTGCTTCGACGCCTATAGAAAAGCAACGAACGTAAACCTTCCGTAACAGACAAATGAAACAGCCTGCTCTCAACTGATTTCCACAGACAAACGCGACAGATAACCCGCAACTGACTCACACAAAGCTGAAATGGATACAGTCACCACTCACTACGACACCCTAGGGGTGACCCAAGCCGCTGCACCCGCTGTCATTCGGGGCGCTTACAAGGCGCTGGCGCTTTTGCACCATCCAGACAAAACTTTGCGCCTGCCTGCAGAGGATCGCGCGACACATTCTTCGCTATTTCGAAGCGCCCAGGAAGCTTTCGACGTCCTCAATAACCCGTCCGCAAAGGCAGCATACGATCGCAAGTTGCAACGGGCCAGCCGCTCTAATTCCCATAGCCATGTCCATTCACCAACCACTTCGCGCCGGCCCAACACCATCCATGTAACTTCTCCCGAAGAGAAGCGCGCTTTGAAGGTCAAGATCGAACAAGACATTGCATACCTTCGGGAGCGAAGAGCCAAGCGTGATCTGGAGGACGCTCATATGGATATCGCTGCTTTGAAGTTCATGGCTCAGACCGACGCAGAGATGGCCGCCAAGTACGATGAAGATGCACTCGGTCACGGACATTCGCGAGCCTACCGCGCTACACAGATGCAGGTGTACTTGGAGAAGATTGAGAAGCGTGAGCGCAAGCACGAAGGATGGCTAGAAAATATGGCACGCCCCAGGGCGCCTGGCATGAAACCTGAGCGCCCACCGACTTCGTATAATATTCGTACCGCTGCGCCCTCTCCGAAGCCAGCATACAATGTTCGCACCGCTACACCGATGCCGAAGCCAGCTAACATGGAGGAATATACTTGGATTTCTTTTGAACCCTTCTGGCTTTACCAATACTAAAATTACGATTATGTAGATGCCTTCCTGCCTGATCTACGTACGTGTCTCTAATCAAGCGAAATCAGGCACCATGGTCTGTAGGCTCAACATCAGCTCTTTAGAACATAATTAGTACTCAAAGCCTTATTCTGCTGACCTAAAAACCTGTTCTATAAGCATAAGAGGCCACATCTAATCACAAGGCTGCAGGTAGCGTGCAATTGATAAAGATCGCCACCCCTGTTCAGTACTTCAGATAACAATAATCCAATTAGAGCCTTTAAACGATATGCGTCGCATGTGCCTTTATTTTGTATCTTTTCTTATCTACACGCTTGGCCTACGGCTTGTAGCATGCGTTATTAGGCTTCCTTAGCTACTACCCTTGCATGCTGGAACAAACAACCATCGCTTGTAGGACCACCAGCGGTCAATTTTGTCACGATGTCAATACCAAAAGATTGTTCCAATCCAATCCTTTACCAACTCCTAGCCCGTGCCCAAGCACGTATCGGGAGTAACCTAAGACAGGCCACGACTGTCGCGATGGTGCCCCAGCGAGGTTGGTGTGCGACTTTGTTACGCGACTCTGGCCGATAGAGATGTGGTGATTATGACTGAGGGCCGTGCAGAACAACGAAGTACTGCCATGTATAAATTTCGTGACCAACCATTGATTTCTCAAGGTGAAAGTCAAGGCTAGATCGAGATCCAGGTTTAACATTTAGGTCCGAAGGCGCTGTTGATCGCCATAGCCAGCGCTGGCAACTGAGAATTCGGCTCAACAGCATCAACATTGATGAAATTTGGAAACGTTTTTGGCGTTAAATGATCCCATAGCGAGGCTGCCTCATACAAGCGATCTGCCACCTGCGCCGCAAGGTCTAGGATATCTTCATGCAGAAATATGTCCAACCAATCTTGCGTAAGAGCCCAAGAGAGAAGAAACGGCGACACCCGTGGGTCGGTGCCGTGGGTCTGGAGCTTTGCAATTTGATCTTTGATCATGAGGTCTCCTATGTCTTTGTTGGAGTATTCGTCGTAGATAGGAAATTGCATCCTTGAAAAGAATCCTCAGCCCTCGAGAGCTCCTATGTCGATATTCATGTTGTCTACAATGACAAGCACTGCTGGCCCGTTGCTGAGGAATGTGGAGATCAGGATGCAAGTAAAGTCTTGGGCTCTGTCGGCCAGTTGGAAACGATGCTCGAGTCTGGAAAGTTCTTGGAAGAGGCTGTAATGTCCATCCCTGGGTCGGGAGACGCACCCGTGGCGAGACACTTTAGTGATTCGGACCTTCGGAATTTCCATTTTGTAAGTATATAAAGCTTTGAATAGTACATTAAGAATCTATAGCTATCATTCTCTCACAAGACTAAGCTCCGACGTAGATATCTGCAATGTTGGCCATGTTGTCGATCGTTTCCTCAGCGCTATTTATCCCCGCTTCAGCTATGACCCCTGTGTAATCGGCCGACGCCAAAATTACACGACTCAGGTCCATACTGGTCAAGGTCCTCTGTGCGGTCTATGTAGGATCCTCGATAGTGGTTAAAGCATTCAAGAATATGGGTCCCAGCGATGATGATTGGGCAAAGTATATGAGAGAGCATGTAAAAATTGGTCCGCCCGGGAGTCACGGGTGGTGTTGGGCATTGCAGGATCCACAGCAGACAATATATCTTGAAGATTGCGGTTTTACAAGATGACGACTGGAAATGCGGCTATCCCGAAGAGTTTGTCCCTTTGGGACCGAGGAAATGGCTTGAGCGCGAGCACAGACGAATGTCAATTAGACCATCATTTTAGATGATATTTCTTAAGGCCTTTAGCCTAGTTTATACCTAGAGGCTTATTAGGCTATTAGTGTGAGGCCGATAGTGGGTAGTACTCTATACTATCAATACTATATACTTGATTTACATAACGTTAGGTTGTCTTAGGGAAATTATATGTAATAGGAAATCAACGAGCGTTCTCTTCACATAGGGTGATATACTGTTGGTCTATAGCATTCTTCCAAGCGTCGACCGTGTGCAAGCGTATGAAGCGTAGTCTTTCTTCCAGTCTGTTTGACGACCTTGTCAAGTATCGAAGTCTCATCAATTGCTTCTTTAAGAACATGCATAGCCTTTGAGTGGGTTTGACAGTAGTATCTTCTTGCATAGTCACAAATCAGTACCCTTTATCAGCTCTGAACCTATAACGTTAATCTCGTTTGCAATCTTTTTGTTTCTGGGCGAGTCATGAACTCTGACAATCTACGAAGACCATGAGTTCGTACGTATAAGTCTAGCCGACGCGGCATCCCGCTGTCTCGGTGTTCTCGTGATAATGCTTGCTCGACCATTTAAGTTGTCATAAAGTAACCATGTTGTTTACCTTTTCAGGCGTCCTCGACCTGTGATACACCGTGTGACAAGGCATGTTAAACCAATTCAGGCTAGCCTCTGCCAGGATACGAATACGGCCTGCATTCCCCTCCGAGTGTTGGCACCACCTTCAAAACAGCGGCGCACAGCATGTTAACAGCACTACCTATGGAGCTTAATCTACCTGTCGCAGACTCATTTGACCCGGACTTCAGACCTACAGCGCTGGACGTCCGCGCTACGCGCATCCTCCTGCAACACGTCGGCCTCCCCACCGAGCTGATCCTCCTCATCCTAGACTTCGCACGCTACTGGACCAGCTGCACCACCTTCCGCGCCTCAAAGTTGTGTCTGCTCGACTGGAACCACGACCTCAACCACTCCTCCACTGTGGCTTACCTCTCCGCGCCCGTGTCCCTGCGTCCCACGTCCACTGGGGAAACGCCGAAAATCCGGGAGATTGAATTCTGCATCCTCAGTCACGACCAAGGCTGGACGTCCGAATTCACGCAGAACAAGTACAAGACATCTTCCTGGTTCGAAGTAAGTATCGTGCGGGGGTCGCCTTCGCGCATGCTGGGGGACTCAACGCGGACCTCTGGGACGAACTCCTCGTGCATGCCACGGAACGTGGCTATGTTCGCGGATGTGGAGCGCGCGAGGGCGCACTGTAAGTATGTCGAGTTTGTGCGAAGGCCGGATGAGGGAATGGAAGAGCAGAGGACGCATTGCAGGGAGATGATAAGGGTGTTTAGGGATGAGTCGCAGGGAGAGATGCCATTGGAGGAAGGCATGCATGCGTGGTGGTTGCAGGGGAATCGTGTGGTTACCGCGACAGGAGATCCTGATCGGTGGGCGAGGAGGGAGAACGCGGTAGAGAATCGAGTGAAGTGGGGGTGCAGGGCTGCTCCGGCGTGGGAGGGAAATGAAGGGGCAGGGAAAGGCGAGGGTTTTGTGGACAGTTTGAAAGATGGAGACTGTGTTGTTCTGTGGGCTAGAGTCAAGGTAAGTTGTTTCTGATGGTGGAATAGGACGCACCGCAAGCTGACGTAGATTGATAGCGGAGAGGCTGGGAGAACCACGTGTATGAGGCGAGCATCTCGGTAAGGTATACAATGGGGCCGTCGGGAACAAAAGAGGTGAAGGCTGAGCGATATTGAGGGTGGTATGCAATTTGTGAGATTAACTGCAAAAGAGCGCGTCCAATACCGGGCTACAAATTAACAAAGGAGGAACGTTGGACTCTTGCCAGCAGCGCAGAAGAACAGAAGCGGACAACTGCACAATACCATACGTAGGGGTGGCCATAACTGAACTTGCTGTTTATGTCAGTAGGAAAGTAGGAACGAGTCGTTGCGCAGGTTCTGGCTCGTGTTATTGTGCTCTGATCCAAGAAAACAAAATTGCAGTGCTCGCATGGTGGTGATCGTATCGTCCATCTCCCTTGAAGTCATGGGGTGAACTGGCTAACAACAAAACTTGGCCAGGTGGATGTTTAAAGCTGCATGGACTTGAGAGATGTCCCGGCACTGAAAATGATGGTCTCATGTGATTTCTGGAATGCAATCTAGACGGCGTTCCCATTGCGACTTTACTCTAATACGCCCGTCATATTATCGAATCGAGACTATCATCCGGGAGAGCTCGCGCCAATGACATCGTCATGTCGCTATGCTAACCTGAACTCACCCTTTCCGTCATGCAGCGTCCGAGAGGGCCGTTCTTCCAAGTCTCTTAGTGTGCCTTGCCTTGGAACACATACTCCTCCCATCCAGGTCCATCATACTCTCCAGCGCGCCACTTTCTGTTTGATCTCGGGGCGATGATGAATCCGACAATAGCTAACAAGCGCGACGACAAAGATGTGTCTGCGCTGCCAAAGTGCCGAAGTGCTCCCACCAGTCTCAAAGTCTTCATTCTCTCCTTGCATTGAGCCCCTGAGCCCCCAACGCATCGGACTCTGCAATTACGCTAGTATAGGTATGTCGTTCCAGAAAGCCAGCTACTCATCTAGGTCGTTGTTAGCTATAGCTAGTAAGGTGTGCAGGCAGCAGAACTAAGTTCTTGTTTCCAATCTTCAAAAGGTGGGATATGGCAAGAATATCCGCGACAAGTTGGATGTAAGAATGCTCGAACTGAGCACGGTAGTGGTTTATGTCGGTTGTGCTTGCCGAAACGCCTTGGTGCACGGAAGCTCATAGAGTTTTGAGAGGGGTAGGCATGATTCGGAAGCCAATTTCGGCGTATGTGGGTGGGTGAGTTGAGAAGGAATGCTCGCGGATTTCAACTTAGGTGTCGCTACCATCATAAATGTGGGGTTTCAGTAGCGTGGTTCTGGACATTGTAAGTGAAGTTCCATGAGGGTGTCGCCCAAACGAGGTCCTGGCGGCGCTCAAGACGTTTTCATGGGTCCGGATGTTACACCGTTGACCTAGGTAAGATGGTCACATGATATCTTGATCATAGACGGGCTGCAGTCGATATAATCACCTCACTAGTGGAACCGCTGGAAGGCCGATGGACTCGGTCGCTATCGTTCACAAGCTATAAACAGTGACATGTTGCAAACGTACACTCCATTTATGCTCCAAGAGAGGCACACCTACCTCAAACACATTCCGAGGTTCTCTTGCTTCTCCGTCAGGGTTGTTTGAGTCTTGCAAAATACCCATCAATGGTAGCTACAAAAAACGCTATCATATAGCAAACACAGTCATGGCAAACGACCCCAACGACCCACCGGACGCATCTATGTTCATCCATGCTACCGCCTTGACGCAGAACTAAAAACCACCTACTGCGCCTCTTACTTACTTCCCTCCTCCACGACCTCTCCATCGGCGCGTACCTCACATTCCCACCCCAACTTCGGGCCCTCTGCCACGCCGCCCCCCAATACGTCTACTCCGTCTCACGGCATACTTCTGACTCTGTGAAAGCCGTGACTTACACACTCCGTCTTCTTCATTTAGTGAAAATGGAGGATCTGGACGCAAAACTGCTGGCATGGCACGACCTCCGCTCGCAGCAGAGATTCGAGGCGTATTTGGAGCATTTAGGAGGGAGCTTAGTCGAGCGACTGAAATGGGAGCTTCAAGGGAGGGTGTACATGATTCTAGGTGTTTTGGTGGATAGATCAGAAGAAGAGGAGATGTGAGTAGATGCTGTGAGCGAGATGGTCAGGTGGAAGTGGTTGGAAGAACGGTATAGGCGTGTGGAAAGGGAATTTTGGGAGGTTGCGAGAGGATGTGTGGAGGATGAAGAGGTGAATGGACGGGAGACAAGAGTATAGGAATATGGGGGGGGAGTGGTTTGTCGTCTGACGTGATTTCAATTTTGTTGAACATTGATGTGCGGTTACCAGTGGCACCACCTTTGGTAGACCAAAGCGGCGACTCGAAGTTCTCAAAAACCAAGAATCGATATCCGTGAATGCCTTCAGCTAGTAGCGTCAATCAGCCAGCCCCTCCTGTAGAAACCGTTTGTACGAGATCAACCTTCGACAGCCTGAAGGACGGCCCCCTCACTCCCACGGAATCTGCTCATCCCACTCGCCATCCTCGCTCTCACTCTCCAACGCCTTCGATTTCTCCTCCGCCCGCTTCTTCATCTCATTCTCCTCCTTCTCCTTCCTAATTTGCTCGCGCACCTCCTCGCAAGACTTCCGAAATTCATCCTTCACAGCCATCCACGCCGCACGAACCCACGTCACGGGCTCCTTCCAGATGTGGATTTTGAACGCACCCTTCGGCACCTGCTCCCAAGGTCCTATAAGCAAGACGCTACACTTGACCTTCTCCCCGTCTACGTTGGTGTTCTTGATCACGGCCTTGACGAAGCCGTGCTTCATGTACAGGTCTATGGCCTCGTTGAAGTGGGCGCTGTCGGTGGTCCACATGCAGTGAGTGCTGGGCTTGCTGCCGGGAGGGATGTAGGCCATGATGGGGGCTTTTCCGCCGTGGGAGAAGAGCGAACGGGAAGGGCGGAGATAGAGGCCTGTGTCAACGGGAAGGGCGCCGGGCACGATGGACGCGTTGACGTTGTTAATATGGTCTACATTGGTAGATTTGAGGGGGTGCGGGTGGAAATGGATATGGAGCCTGTCGGGGCGGGGCTGGGTGGAGCCGTCCTTGGTGTTGACCTTGGAGGTTTTCTTGACGTTGCTCTTGCCGCAGCTCTTCGGGAGGGTAGCTGGAGCATGAACGCGGGTGTGAACCGGCACGGTTGGCTTGGAGAACGGCATCTTCAGAATATTAGCTTGATCGCTCGTCACGAGAGCATATCTGAAGTTTGTCTAATCAATTGATTGCTCCGAGTCGTGCAAACTTCTGAGGGCACTGTAGCCTCGAATACCGGCCTCGACTTACATTGAATGAAATGCGCGATGGAGGTGGTAGTGCGAATATTCCGAATATGAAGGGTGGGGCAGGGTATTGATATATCTCTGCAGGAAGCCGCTAGGCTAGTTCGTCAAGTGAAGGTGAAAGTGAACAGACCGGTGATGCGTGAATCGAAGTCCGGACCTTGAGTCCTCACTGAGGCCTCGCAGAGTGAGGGTTGAGGAATGCCAGCTGTCCGGCAAGTGAATATATAGAGCTGTGCGCCGTGTGATTCTAGCGAGTTGCGATACGCTCAACATTATGCGCCCGGCCGATCGATTAGACACTGCAGGTTTTTGAGCAAATATGATGGTAACTATTTGATGTTTGAAGCGAGTCGTTGGTACTGCTTTGATACTAGCTCCTGATCGCATCCGTTCGTACGGTCGCGTTGTGCCAGCTTGGGTTGATAAGTGTTCTCGCAGCATGCAAGGCGTCCACAACAGTAAGACGTCGAGAGTTCGAGGGAGAAGTCGAACTGGGATGACTGCATACTCCATGTGAGGTCTTAATGATGCGCACAGCAAGACCCCCAGGCGATTAAGAGTGATCGTGCTCGGGGTGACGGCTGAAAATTAAACTTGTTGAGCGACCAGCAACGAACCAGGAGGTCCTGGATGTCATCCAAATCAGGTTACCGCCGTAGCCCTCATCTTATACAAAGCGGAACCAACAACATCGCACAATCTTCAATAATGAAGCCGCAACCAAAAAGTTTAGGGTCCTAATTCACACCCGCTAAGCCGGGCAGATCCCGCATCTCTTTCTGGACCTCCCAAACTAGGCTTAGAAAATCTCTCTTCTCTGCCTCGCTCGCAAACTCGATCCGCGCGCCCGTGACCATCTTTTTCTTGTCAACGCCCTCGCCCCTGTTCTTTCCCTCTGCAATAACGCTGTCTTTCCTCCCACTGCCTTTGCCCTCCAATGGCACCCGCAACCCTTTCACCTTCACCTCACGGCCGCCATCGTCTTTCACGCGAATGGGCGTGTTAGCCGAGTTGAGGTAGAAAGCCAGGTAGCCGTTACGGAACTGTGGGCTGAAGTGGATGAGTACAATGACGGCGAGCGAGTCATTGTCTTCCCAGATGCGCAGATTCTCCATGCCGCACATTTGCTCGGCGTATGAGAAGGCACCCGAGAGGCCTTCGTGGATACGCAAGGTCTTGGAGGTGCGGTAGGTGGCAAGGAGTGTGCGGCCCATAAGCTCATTTTGAAACAGCGCTGCGCCTGGCACACCGTTAGTTGGACACGGGCATTGATGTAGGGTTACTGCTTACTGTGCGCGGACTCGAAGATGTAATTGATCCAGGTCGTCTTCGCAGTCCTGAGTACACGTTGTCCATACTTCACATCGTGGAATTTGAGCTCGCACGGCACGGTGACGGAGACTTTCTCCGGGCTAAAGTAGCTCGAGTACGGGACATACATCTCACCGTCCACCATCTTGAGTTCTAGCCTGACCGTGTTATCATCACTAAAGACCCATATTGAAGTCATCATGCGGATATCGTGTTTCGCATCGGCCATCGCCTCGCGCTTACGAACGACAGCAATGCGACATTCGTGGCAAGCTTCCACCATCTCAACATCGTGAGAGCCCTCGTCGGCCGATACTTTTTGCGCATATTCGACTGTGGTACCACGGCTGAGTATAGTCAGTCATCTGAAGGTGAGGAATGGGCTAGTTGACGTGATTGTGGCAGCAGAATACGAGATATGTGGCTTACACGTCGCATAAGATAGCCGCGTTCCGGAACGCCACTTTTTCGAATTGCTCTTTCTGAACCAATGTCATCGAGCTTCGATGCAATTTCTTGATTTCTGATCCCGCAGATGGGGATTGTTGGCCGAGACTCAGCCCTGATATCAAAGACGCTGTTTCAGCACCAGCCTCAGTATCTGGCAAAGGTGGAAGCGTCATGGCTGGCGGTGGTAGCATGGGCGAAAGCACCCCGGAGTCTGGCCTGGAGCGCGCCTCTCGGTCTGTCACCGACTTGGCAAGGTTGGGGGCTTTCGTGGAAGGTTGACGAGACAAGTACGCGTATCGGAGTGGGGTTTTCGAGTCGTGGCTGGAATCTCCATCAGAGGACGCTACACTGCCAGAATACCGTGACCCAGGGCCGCCGACACTGAATTCGGAGATCCGTTTCCGAGTTGTCCGCGGCGAAGGCAGCGTAGATCTAGGCGGTGAGGCAGGCGCGGAAAGCTCTGGGGAACCAAATGAGGGGGGTGGAGATCGAGGGCGGTTACTGTTAGAGCTCTTCCGAGGGGGGAAGAAGTCTGATGCCAAGTAAAGATCTGGCGAATTTTGTGATGGCTGAAGAGGAAGGGTGCCTGGTGAGCTGGCCATAGTATTTGGCGTGGGCGGGAAGTGCGACCGGCTTGCAATGTCTCTGACGATACGATTGGCTTCATCAAGTTGCTGGCTGAGGGTGCGCGTTCGATGCTGAATGCTGTCTACCTGTTCAGCGATCGGATTGACGACGCATTCGAGTTGGGTTATCGACTTGCTACACCAATTAGCGAAGGTTGCGTGTGCCAGAACCCGATGCCACCAAGTTACCTCTGCAATGCACGCATAGTGAGAGTGATGGTGTTTGCGTGCATCTGAAGCAGATATCGCAGGTTCTGCAGGTTTCCTCCATCTGTAGTCCACATCATGGTCTTGTACTGCGCCAGCACCATGTCACTCCATGATCTTTCAACGGCAAAACCGCCGGAGTTGCGCGTTTTCTTGACGACTTGGTACTGGTCCAGCAGAGATTCGAGATCGTGAACGGCTCGCGAACAGGAATTGACAATAGTGGCAAATCCATGTTCGGTTTTGGCGTCTGCTTGCTTCAGCAGGCCATCTTCAGACTCGGCGAACAGAGCCTCGGCAAGCAGCTTAAGAGCTTTGGCAAGGGCATTGATCTCCACCTCGACGTCCTGAAACTCGGTGGGTGCGTGGGTCCGGCCCGCAGTGAAAGCACGACCGACTTTCCAAGCCGTTTGGGAGAGTAACAATATATCCCCGATGCTGGGGACCGTCATCCTGGGAGCGGGTGCAGCATGGACGGGTCGCTGCGGAACACGTGCAAGCTCGGCAGGGGTGGCCGTGACGATCTGAACAACTGCTGCTGGGGCGTCTCAGTGAATCTGGGGGGCAACAAAGAGGATCGGACAGCCAGAGGGGCGCGATATACGTAGGTGAAAGGTGCGTGGGGGCATGGGCATGGCAGCTGTCAAAGGCGCACGGAGCCCCGTCTGGGAGCCTGGGGCCGTGGGAGCTCTGGACGCGTCTACAGGGCTGGTGCTCCATTCTGACGGTCAGGGTGCTTTTGACCGATGCTTGAGGTCGAGCTGCGGTGGAGCGCGGGCCGATATATTGGAAGCAAACGAGCGACACGTGGGGTTGGGAGGGGCCCACCATTGGTGCTCTTGGGCATCACTTGGCTGCAGTGCTAGGGCGCAGCCTCCAACGAGCATGGTAGTCCTGTTTTATTCGCACTGTGAACCGTAGATGGATTGCGCCTACGAGCGGCAATACCAATACGGTCAGGCTAGCAGGTGGTTTACACGTCCTTTACAGGTCTAGCAAAAGCCACACGCCAGATGGCTAGGCGTGCGGCAACCATTAAATTGCGTGCAGGAATGTACATGTTCGCAGCGTGCTCCACGTGTGGACTGCTGCTGTGCACGCCAAAGAAAGAGGAGTTCCCCACGGCCGGAATAGACCAGGCCCTACCGCCTATGCTTCCCTCTATACATGTCCTATACATGACCCATGATGCCAGTTGCGCCGGATGATAATGGTACGGTAATATACAGCGGGCGACGCGCCCCTCGGAACCCAGCGGGGGTGTGCCACTTCGTGACGGCACGCATTTATGCAAGAGGAGAGAAGAGTCTGTGTTGCCGTCAGCCTTCACCGCTTTGGAGCCTCCGGCCCGAGGACACTGACCGGATGAGCGACGGCCTCGGCTCGCTGCGAGAGTATCCGAGATAGAGGATCAACGGGAGGTAGCCGTAGTGGATCGCGACGCGTGAGACATCGATGATGCGGGCGATGCGCTCCTGGGTGATGGTTAGTCTGGCTGCATTGGGGGGGGCGGGAGCGGACGGACCTTGGATTCCTCTGAGAGCTGGAACATGGTGGCCGGATTGGACGGAGCGGCGACGGGTGCAGGATGGCGGGCGGTGGCAGTGTGGTGTGATGGAGTCTCGTGGGGATGGACGACGAGCGCATCCCGACCCGGCATGAAAGTTTCGCGGCAGCTTGTGCACGTGCCGCCGCGTCTGCCAAGCCGCTACCTGGGGAGAGCTTCAATTTTCGGGCTCGACGACGACAACAACCCGCCACCACCACCTCGTCTTGCGCCCACGTGCCACGAGCAACGCATAGCACTCTCCGGCCAGCGAGCAGATTCCCACCAGCTCACCCAAGCCATGGCAGGCCCCGCCGCGCGCCACTGGTACGTGTCGCAACATGCCCAACTGCCTTGCACCTGCTGACTCCCGGCAGGGAACAGAACAAGGAAGCCACCGTCTACGTCGGCAACATCCACGAAGATGTGACGCAGCAGCTCTTGACCGAGCTCATGAACCACCACGGCCGCGTGCGCACCATCAACATGCCCGTCGACCGCGTCAATGGCAAGCACCAGGGCTTCGGCTTCGTCGAGTTCGCGACCGAGAGCGACGCCGAGTACGTCATCTCCATCCTCAACGGCACGCGCCTCTACAACAACGCGATCCGCATGAACAAGGCTTCTGCAGACAAGGCAAAGAGCGTCGAGGTTGGCGCGGAGCTGTTCATCGGCAACCTCGACCACGGCGTCGACGAGCGGTCGCTGTACGACACGTTCCTGCGTTTCGGCCAGCTTGTCAACGCCCCCAAGATTGCGCGCGACGAGCTGGGACTTTCCAAGGGCTATGGCTTCGTTTCCTACGCCGACTTTGATGCCTCGGATGCAGCCATCGCGAACATGCACGGCCAGTACATGCAGGGCAAGCAGATATCCGTGCAATATGCCTACAAGAAGGACGGCCAGGGCGCGCGCCACGGAGACGACGCGGAGCGTTTGCTTGCCAAACAAGCAAAGGCGCACGGTGTCGCTCCCGCGGTGCAGCCCCTTCCCGCCCATCTCTTCCAGGCACCCCCGCCACAGGCTCCCACAGGACCCCGTGCCCCTGGCATGCCGAATGCACCAAGCGGGTACGCAGGACCACCCCCGCGGGGCCCGCCCCAAGCCCCGCCGCCCTCTCTTCCACCGCTGCCATCCGGTCTGCCTGCGAGGCCTCCCAGCGGTGCCCCGCCCACGAATTTCTACCCTCCACCGCCCGGCTTCCCTGGAGGCCCTCCTCCGCCGGGCTTCGTACAACCTCCTCCAGGTTTTGGAAGATAGATGTACGGCAACTCAACATGCATGGAATGGCGTTATGAACTTTGACTAGATGAGATACCCAATCAGAAGAATCATTTCAATCACAACAGTCCCATGCCCGAATCCAGTAAATCTGGGGTGTTGTGGAGCTGGTGCTGTGAATGCTGCAGACAAAACACAGCTGATGCCTCGGGCTAGGTAGGCGTGAAGTGTACATTGAGGCAACCCACTCACGGGAGAGGCATGTTCTAGCGATTGCACTTGATGAGTGCGAGAAGATGGGCTGATGTGGGTATCATCACATGTCGAAGCGAACAGTCCTTTGTGCGCATAGTACAGATGTCAGACTGGCGACACTGCTATACGTCAAACAGGATGTGAACACGACTAATTGGAAAGCAAAGCAGTTTTTGAATTGAATGAGTACAGCATCGCTTGAATGGCTTTGAATTGAATGAGTACAGTATCGCTTGAATTACGAAATGGTATCACACCGAAACACCGCGCAAACATGCCGTCTCGCAACTACAACCACTCTATGCTCGCCAACTTCTCTGTTCCATACGGTGCACTCGGCGTCTTCCACTCGGTCTCCGCACCCTCGATTTGCGCGACAGGCTTCAGAATAGACAGCCTCTTTCCATCAAACGCACTCTTGTCGAAAGTCTGGAACCAGCCGCTCTCTTCTTCAAGGTACTGGCCGAGGACCTTCTTCCACCCCTTCCACACGGTCACGAGGATGTCCAGCACATGATGCGAGCCACGCATGCTCTGCCACTCGAATCGCTCCTGGCACTCTCGCACCACATCCACGGGGTACAGCCCTACGTCTTCCCTCAGCGCATACGCATTCACGCCCGTCAAGCTTGCATGGACAGAGTAACTCCCACCCTTTGTCGCGCGGTCCCGCAGTGCAAGCAACGTGCCCACCGCGCCCAGTACACCGGTCGACATATCTGAGATAGGAAGACTGGGTAGCACGGCCTCATGTGCGGGGAGGTTCTGTGTCAGCTCCAGCGCCTTGCCCGTCACGTAGGCGGATCCCGCTGCTGCATCTGCAATTTGCTGCCACCCCGGACGCTCACGGTAGTATCCCTCACGCCCGTAGCAGTTCTCAGACACGTACACGATCCCCTTGCCGCGTTTGCCAGCCATCTCGAGCATCTCCTCCAGCCCCAGACCGAACTTCTTCATCTTGCCGTGGCGGAACCCTTGCACGAAAACGTCGGCGTCGGAGAGGAGCTGCTGCAATTGCGCGAGCTCTTCGGGCTTGCGGAGGTCGACGGTTGTGGTGCGCTTGCCCGCGTTGAGGGTGAGTTGCATGATGTTTATGTCTGGGAGATGCGGTGGGTTGAGCCTAACCACATCTGCACCCAGGGATGTTAAGATAGTGCCGATTTGCGGTCCTGCGATGACGCGGGTCATCTCCACGACCTTGACGCCAGCTAGTGGTCTAAGATCACCCTTCTTGAGTGGAAGAAACGCAACGGGAGGCGTGGGCACAGCGTGCGTCTGCTGCTCCACGTCCACAAGCGGATGCTCCGCCAGCCTCTTCCCCATGTTGCTCTCATTCCACTGCTTCGGCGTGAAACACACAGACCCGCAGAACCCGTTCATGAGGTTGTTCATCTCGAGCTCCGCGGGCAGAAACTTCTTTGTGTGCTCCGCGATCAGCTGGGCAGCCTCTTCGTTCGAGCCAACCTTCGTCGCGGGGTCCAGCCCGATGGACCGCAGCACAGGCTCCGCATTCATGCTGCCGTGCAGCGAGTACCACGTCTGCGAGTCCTTGGTCGGATAGAGCCCTGTTGCGCGGTACTTGAGCGGCGTGTCGACCCAGCCGCGCTCCCAGTCCGGGACTACGTTCTTCAGAGCACCCTTGCCGGCCAGCGTGAGGACGTCTTCGCCGCCGAGGTATGCTGTTGCGACGGCGCCGAACCAGAAGGCGACGTGTGTGGTGTTTACAGTAACCTTGCGGGAGGAATCTTGTGCGCCGCGGAGGGTGAGGATCTCGTCTGCGAGCACGCCGCACATGGCGTGGAGGGCTGCGGCTACGGACGTCGCCTTAATGGGGCCGGGGATGATGGGGAAGTCTTCACCCGTGAACTGAACCTTTGAGAGGAGGGTTTCATCTCGTGTGAAGCTGGGCGTTTGTTCAGCGAGCTGGCGGAAGATGCGCTCTGTATCCCTTGGAACAGGTATGAACTCCTTATCAGTGTACGTCCCCGGCCCGTAAATGTCCTTTGTTCGCTTGGCTTCAGACATGTTCGCGGTGGTAAGGGAAAGTAGTGTAATCAATAAGGTTGCTAAGGTCTTGTAGGGAGTCGAATCGCTGGCGCATCAGTAAATGTCTGCATCCAAAGCGCCGTCCTGCCCTTCTTTATATCTTCTTCCCGATATCAAAATCAGACAACATCCTTCACCGAGCAACAGACACCACCACGTCATTCCCAATCTCGGCCGTCACAACGAAGCTCGGTCTGATCACTAAAATCGCCTCGGAAGGACCCGCGCGCCCCCACCCGCCCTGCGTATTCTGCGCGCCGTTTCCTCGTACGAGGACAGCACCATCTCCAAATGAGGTAGGAGATCATCCAGGTACCGTGGTGTAGCCAATGATTGATCGTGTAGGGAGCGGTTTGCCACGTTTTTGACGGCCCGATTACCGGTAGGGGCCAGGAGTACCGTGCCGGCCGATCTCCGCCGATCGTGATGCTACGAGATATCTCCGACGTGTCTGGCGTCATCGGATGGGCTTCGTGCGAGGCAGCGCGAAATGTTTTTGCGAAGTGTTTGAGTGAGGAGGGGTCACTACGTACTCATTGCAGGTTGTATATAAGAGATGGGTGGGCCAAGGCGAGGTGGTCTTTACCTTAGTTGTCCAACGCTTCGTCCTCTTGATATCAGTTCTATCGTGTGAAGATTCATACATCATTGTAAACAAGTATGCCACACGCTACTCCCTTTCACCGAGAGATACGAAATGTCGCCATAATAGGATGCGGTTCGATCGGCGCATCATGGGCAGCTCTCTTCCTCGCCCAGGGTCTCAATGTCAGCGTCTACGACATCAACCCATCAAGCAAAACATTCCTCCACACAGTCACCGCAACCGCACTTCCAACGTTGAAATCATTAGGCCTCCTCCAAAACACGTCCGCGACCGTAGACGACATCACATTCACGACCGACCTTCAAGAAGCGCTCCGCAACGCCGACTTCGTGCAGGAAAACGGCCCAGAGCGATTGGACTTCAAGCAAAGTCTCTTTACAGACATCGCGAAACACCTCCCCGACCATGTCATTATTGCGACCAGCTCCAGTGGACTGATGTGCTCGAAGATCCAGGAGGGTATGCCGGCAGCTTCAAAACCCGAGCGATGCGTGGTCGGCCACCCATTCAACCCTCCTCATCTCATTCCCCTGGTCGAAGTTGTTGGTGGTCAGCTCACATCCAAATCTACCATTGAGCGAACCCTGCAATTTTACGAAGATGTGGGAAAGAAACCAATCTACGTGCAGAAAGAAGTTCCCGGGCATATCGCGAATCGTCTGCAGGCGGCGCTGTTCCGCGAGATCTTCCACATCGTAAAGAACGATATATGTACTGTGAAGGATATCGATGACGCGATGGCGTATGGCCCTGGGCTAAGATGGGGTGTTATGGGACCCAGCACATTAATGCACCTGGCTGGCGGTGAAGGCGGAGTCGAACACATGGCGAATCACCTGCTGCAGCCGATGACAACATGGTGGGCTCAAGAAGACCCCGTGATAGATGAAGACTTGAAGAACAAGTGGGTGGCCGGTACCCTAGATTCCGTGAACGGCAGGAAATATGTCGATTTGTCTAGGAAAAGAGACGACGAGATCGTGCAACTGCTTAATCTGAGGAGAGAAACAGAAGCAGAAGCTGGAGTCGAGAAGGAATCCAAACGATTATTCATCCTTGACACAGATCTATCTAAACTTCCCAACACTCGCGGGAGCATCAAGTCATGCGACACCAATGGCTCAGACCTGCGCACCGTCGTCGAAAACATCAAGACTCTCCCGGATGGTATCACCATCGACCAAGACCACGAGTTCATGTACTGGACCAACATGGGCACCTCTCTGAGCAGCAACTCAGGCTCTATCGAGCGCGCCCACCTTGACGGCTCCGAGCGCTCAGTCATCGTGGCGCCAGGCACACCCGGTGTGCATACGCCCAAGCAGATCACCATCGCGCCTCTCAGCCGCAAGCTTTACTGGTGCGACCGGGAAGGCATGAAGGTATGCCGCAGCAATCTAGACGGCACAAACATCGAGATCCTAGTAGACACCGCCGCCTCGGAAGAACCGCACCCGCAGTGCCGCTGGTGCGTCGGTATCACGGTGGATGAAGCGCGCGGTTTCTTCTACTGGAGCCAAAAGGGTGCACCGAAGAGTAAGATGGGCCGCATATTCCGTTCTCGCGTAGATAAGCCAGACGAATGCGAGGTCGTCTTCACGGATCTACCCGAGCCGATTGATCTCGAGATGGACGAGGAAAATGCGATGCTGTACTGGACGGATCGGGGTGACCCGCCGACAGGAAATTCGCTGAACCGGGCGAAGATGGATGGCGGCAAGCGGGAAAGAGAGGTATTGGCTACCAGGTTGCACGAAGCAATCGGGCTGGCACTGGATAAAGACGCTGGTCTTTGCTATGTCACCGATCTTGCTGGTGGAGTTTATAAGATTGACATCGAGAAGAGGGAGAAGAAGGTGTTGTTTGCGGAGCTTGGTGATCTAACGGGGGTCGCGCTTGCCTGAGAGCGATAGCGGGGTTGGAAGCAGCTACGAGTGCGCACCGCTGCTAACATTTTTCATTTATTATCATAAAACATCCACCCACTAATGAAATGTTTTTGAACCCACTCAAGTCAATAATGCTTGCATCAACGTTATCCATGTCCACTTCTCGCTTCCTCATCATTCCTAAGTTCCAAGAAGCTGAACTACTCCTTCCAACAATTGGGCAGTCAGCAATGCTAGCTCAGGCCAGAGTGGTATCTATGGTATCGAAACATGTCAGATCATACAACCTGCTGACGCTCATGTGTATCGATCTAGAAGGTGTTTGGGAACACTTCGGAGCCATCGCATCGTCTTGCGGCTGAAGACTTAGTCACTTGCAGGGGCTGCGGACTCTTCAGCTATGGATACAACACCGCAAAATGAGAGGTTGTGTTTCTGGTCGCGTTTCATTTGCCTCCTGATTTACAGTTCAGACATCTGCGTTGATAGGTCACATCTGCTCGGAGATTTGTCAACTGAAAGGTGTGTGCCAGGGTAGTAATCTCATGCGTGAAAAAAAGTACAAAAGATTCGTGCCCGCTTGCTTGTGGAACCATTACACATCCAGAATAAATTGCGCTGCTACCAGATCTGGTTTGTGCTGGTAAGACCTCGTCTTCTATTGGACAGCCTCGTGGCTCTGACGCAGCTGATTCTGATTCGGACACACACAGTCGCAGCATATGTCCTCTTATCGCATATCAAGCGATGTAGAACGGCAAGGCGAAAGCGGCGCCGCCGTGGCAAATCTCCAAGTTTGCATCGCACGTTGGCTCACATTATGACCTCCTAATATGAACGGTGGTATTCTCTCAACCGAAAGGCGTCTTCTCGCAAAGCCGAATGGATCGTCCCTGTGGTAGCCAGACTCGCTTCAGCCTCGGCCTTGCATTCATTCTTGCTCTCGTTGTTGGCTCGCTAGGCTCTAGCCTTGCAACGTTCTCAGACGACAAATGCTTGAATTCTCTGGAGGGCATCGATGGACCGAACGGATACCCTAATGGCACCTGCACACCACTGGATATAAAAGGTCCTGCTTGGAAAAGCTTCCAGATCGTGGGCCTCGATCATGGATGTACACGTAAGGCGCAGCTATTCGCCCATGCTGTATCTCGTTAACGTTCAAAGCCACCATCTATGGGAAGGACGAGGACCCTACCAGTCCATGCTCGTCCAAGACTCTTGAGTTCGCACACATCGCTACCTGCTACAACAGAACGTGGGTATACTACAGCATCGACTTTTGTGACGTACCTAACGGGACACCTTCGCCTCTGGCTTCTGCGGTACCGCAATCGTCACCCGGTAATCATACCGGAGCTATAGCAGGTGGCATAGTAGGCGGTGTCTGTGGCATAGCCCTGGTGGTTGGACTGGTCTTTTGGTACGTCCGAAGGAACCGGGATGGCCAGCGTGCCGGGCACAGAGACTTGCCATCTACGCCTCCTCTAGAACTTCCATCGCTCCACGCCAAACAAGAGATACACTCCAATCAAGCATACCCACCTCAGGAGATAGGCAGGTCTAGCGTATATATTGAGCCAGTGGAACTGCAGGGCAGAAGCGTGGGTACGACTAACGAAAGCGGGTTGGCCAAGCCTATGAGTGGGGATGATATTCAATTCCAGAGGTCATAGCGGAAGTATTTTTTGCGGTCGTATATATAGATAGTGATAACGCGCACAAATATCTATCATACATAGTACTTGTCGATGCCGGAATAGGTAAAAAGCCGTTAAGTGAGGAACTCTCTATAGCACGGCAAGCCGCGCGGGACAACAGCATTCCGGAACCGCCCCGCTGGGGTCCGCCAGGCCCAACAACGACCTGTACCGCTATTCAGGGCGCTAAAACATCCGCAGCTTCATCCAGCGATATTCAATATCTTCTTATCAGTCAGTCCTGATCTTGCTGAGTCTTCGTACGTATGATGCAGGCGCCACTGACGCTGAGTGCACGGGCTCCAACCCTGGAAACCTATTACCTAAACTGCAGATTATCGCAGAGAGCTGTATGAATTCAGGTATCAAGCGGCGCCTGATGAATTTTATAGGCTATAGACTGCTTTTATCCATGCTTCGTGTATACGTTGACCTTCGCACAGAGTATTGACGTTCTGCCTACGCCATGACGAACATGGTTTCTGTTTCCAAGCTCCCACTGGAGCTAATCAATGAGGTCTGCTCTCACCTCATCAGACGCCGGCCTGGGTCCTATGCCAGCAAACTCTATGGCGTGTTTGCTTTGCGAATGACGTGTCGCACCCTCTACTGATAGACTTTTCGCGACTTCTGGAAGGCGGCTTACCAACGCTCATCGTTGATCTGACATTGGGAAGCTTGGGTCGACTGTACGATATCAGCCAAGACCCTGAGATTAGCAAGACTGTACGATGCATCTATATCGCCCATGATGGTACCGACAAGGTCCGTCTGGGAGTGACGGATGGGCATCCGGATACACCGCTCAAAGAGCAACTCCATAGCTTGTTGCAGGAAGGGTTTACCATTGCATATCGGATTCGGAAGGACTGATCGTCCCGCAAAGATAGTCACCACGAATCAAGGTTTTGATTGGTCTCCAAAAGCCGGTGCTCAGTGAGCAGTTGGATCGAATTGCGTCGATAGCAAATAAAGTCTGAAAGTAAATTGAGATAGGAAGATATTACATTAAATTACATAGGGGATCCCTCTATGCCATATACTAAGTAGTGATTTTAATTATCTTCGCAACACTCGGTGTGCCAGCCGAATTCAGCGCGAACAAGAACCAAAACCCGGGAAGAGCCACGCCGGCATCACTAGGAATCGTTATTGTATATGTAGTCCCGCTGCCCGAGGGCGTGAGTGGGATCCGTCGCTGATCGGTATCTACCGTGTGGGTTGCGGAGCCGGATCGAACTAGGGCAAATCTCGTTACCGCTGAATTCGTAGTAATGGTGACTGTAGCGCCGAGTCGCACGGTCGCAGCAACGTTGTTGATGACTGGACGTGTTCTTCGCGTGCCATCGGTGTTCAACAGATATGGAGGAACGAAGATCTCGGCGTCGAAGTGGTTTACACCGCAACCGCCGCACAAGCCACCTCCTCCTTGAAGGACGGTTGCATCTGGAAGAAGAATTGCAACCGAGTGATAGGTCCTGGCAATGGACATTGGGTTCAGTTGCGTCCACGTATTCGTCGCAGGATTGAAGAGCTCGGGCGTAAATTGTGCGGTCGTGTCCGTGAACGGTTTGACATAGCTTTGCCCACCAGTCACGAAAACAGTGCCATCGGGAAGAGCGACTCCATTTGCAAAGCCTCGTGCAAAGGCCATGTTGGGAACTCTGGTCACCTGAGGGTTCTGTTTTGTCGCTCCGATAGTGATGACATAGGCATTCGTGCGGGCGTTATCTTCCTGGTAGTTTGCAGCGCCACCAGCTGTCAGGATCTTACCAGCAGGGGCATCATACATCACCGCGTTACCACACATAGCATCGCCGTCATCTCCACGGTTTCCTGCGGCAGTGACACTACCCGCACCAGTGGTATCATACCAATGCATCGCTTTGGAAGGACCAGCTTGAAAGCTAAATTCAAAATAAGATTAGCAGAGCTGGGTAAAGTCAATTTGAACATGACTTACACAGTGCCAGACTTCCATGTGAACAGCCACGCATGGTTGTCCGAGCGATAAGGACCCTGCCTGTCTTGAGTCTGCAGAGGCGACACTAAGGCGCCCGATTGAAGCGTCCAGGTGTTTGCACTGGGGCTGTATATTTCGCCATTCTTGTTGCCCTCTCCTCCGCTCCAGCTACCACCAATATTGAAAATGCGACCGTCAGAGACGGTAGCAGTCGATTGATACCCTCGTGCTATCTTCATATCTGGGCCGGCGGTCCATGCGTTGGTTGCAGAATCGTAGATACTAGTCTTTGCGGCATTACTACCGCCTGTTACTATAATGCGCCCATTGAAGTCCATCGAGATACCGGGACAGAACATGTCGTGGTTTGTGTTGGTTACAGTACGAGGGGTGGACTCTCCAGTAGCCGGATCATAGATGGCAGTCTGTGTGAAACCATTCGAGCCACCAAAATTATCACGTGAGAAGGACGACCAGACTAGCACCTTTCCGTTTGGAAGCATCGCTACCGCAGCAGGCACAAGCGGGAAGTCGACGGTGTTGACCCAAAGACCCTTCGATGCCGCAGGAGCAGCAGGAACCACTTCCGTCTCGCCTCGGACGAGGTTAATCTCTCTTGCAGTAGTCCATTGGCCACGGTTGCCAGCTTCAGTGAGAGCGTTGAGCCGGAAATACCGAGCAGTCGCGCTGAAGAGCGAGATCTTCTCGTCCTCGGTATCTACCCACATGCCGGTCGCAACTTGTGTCCACGTGTTGCCGTCGTTACTCACCTGGATGCTGTATTGTCCGATACGTCCGTTTCCTGGACTTCCTCGGGGTAGATAACTCAAACCCTCAACCGTAATTTGGGTACCGGCATCGATCTGGAACCAATGCGGCAGTGGTGCGACAACCCCACCATTGTATTTTGTATGCCACAGGGTGGTAGGGTCACCGTCGATAGCCTTTGACGCAGGAGAGTTTTCACTGACTGTTTCCTGGCTGTCGGCTGAAGCAGTCCACCCCGTTCTCGATGCGTAATCGTAGGTCACTTCATGATAGACGTTGATCTCGGCCGCCGAAGTCCACTGCAGTCCGGCTCCCTGTGCCTCTGTGGTCGCAGTGATCCGGACATACCTAGCTGCTCTTGTAATGAAGGTCGTCTTCTTTACAATAGCATCATTGAGGTACGTCCCAGTTGCTGCGAGATTCCAGTTCGTTCCGTCAGTGCTCACTTCAATCTTGTGACCGCCAATTCTTCCATTTGCACTGCCGTCCTGACGAGGGAGGTATCCGACGGCATGAATGTTGTAGATGGTTTTCATATCAACAACAATCCAATTTGGGAGTGCATCGGGGGTGGGATTGAATTGTGAATGCCAGAAGGTATTCAAATTCGCGTCAATAGCCTTTTGAGGTTCGTTTCCCTGATTGAAAGAGTCGGCCGTTGCAGTCCATGCCGACCTCAGGATAGGTGCAGAGACAGATACCACATCTCGGATTAGTAAGAATGCTAAAAAGAGCGACAAGAAAATAGCCATAGTGAATGTAAGACAGCAAAAGCCAAATGCAAAGTCGCGTATCCACAAGCATTCACTGTTGTCTCGACCCACTCATTATATGGTTTTCCTGTCGCTCTACTCACGCTCGCGCTGCGCCGCCCAAAATCGCTCCGAAATTCGTATGCAGGGCAGCTGATCGCGGCGTGGGTCGTATCTAGGCCTCCCGCCTTGCACGCTCACTTCAGCTCACCCGTTGCCGTTCCCCAGGCTGCTGCTCACACCGCAAACACCCAGCTCTGCATCGCCCTAGCCGCTTCTCGAAAACCCAATGGCCCGGAGAGCAACGTCTTACGTGCAACCCCATGCGACCGGACGCACGTCCTGATATGCACATCTTGCAAAATCAATATATCGTGCATGATCGCGTCGTAAAGTTAGTTTGAGGAACGAGGGGCAGAAGCATGGTGGACGTCACTAGGTGAGAAGAATCCGAGTGTGGCGCTCTGTCATGCGCTCGGCCAGCGTACCAGATTCTACCATTGGCTGAAGCAACTTTGGGACCGTTTTGGTAGGCGAACGATGAAATTGGGACGGTAGACAGCAACTAAAGATGGAAGGTAAGGATGTGGTCCGTATACACCAAGATTGCTAAAGGGAGTAGCGCTGGCCCTAAGGGCACCGAGTCCGAGTGGTAACGAGGATCGTTGGTTGCGTAGGATAACCGAACTCGGTAGTGTGCAGCAGTGTGCTTGAGACTACACTTTCCTACACAAACAGCACGATAGCGTGCACGATAATGTGCACGTGCAAGCTATTTGTGGCGTTTACGTGCGTCTGTCTAGCAGTCCGCGTGCAGCGATCGCCATATGCGAGAATCCTCCAGGGTATCGTGTGCCGGATACGAGAACCAAGATCTTCGCCCACTCCGCAGAACGAAAACTTCACCGATTTGAGCGGAAATTGCAAGGACAAGACAACAAGTCGGTGAGACTGCAAGTCGCAGCTCGTAATCACTTTGACGCGTGATAGATAAGCTTCTGTAGGAGCGGTGCGAAAACTAGTCACTAGGGTCGGGAGCTACAGCAGGAACGACATGTCAGATTCGTTACAAGGCGAAATCACACCACTTAGCTTTCGTACCTCGTAGTGGGGGTAGGGTAAGCTTGGTCGTCTTCAGCCTAGACATTAATCAAGGTCGCTTGCCAATAATTCTAGGGCTATATTACGGCACGTTGTAAGTACAAGTGATAGAAGTGGATATGTCGACAAACAATGGACGCAGGCGGGTTTGACAGCGGCCAATAGTCCAGATCGTCTTATATACTCCCACGTTAGGGCACTGGCATGCAAATGTGACGGTTTAAGTACAAGGATAGCCCGAAGCGCGAGTCAGCAGAAGCTTAGCGACTTTTTGTGCTTACTGCTCACTCACATCCTTGTCTAAGCAGGAGAACTCGAGGTCCTTATAATTAATAGGAGCGTCTCTCATATCGCCTGGAACAAACCACACGCCCTAGTAAGCTGCAGCCACCCGAACAAATGATCTCAGATCCTAGGAATCGCAAAAGCTCTACGTCAGCACGTGGCTTCGCAGCTGAGAAGCTAATCAACATCAACCAAACAACCGATGCAATCCTACTTGGTCGACTTGTTTTTCTCGGCTGACGGCTGATACAGCTCAGAAGTGATTTGCATTACGTTGTCAGATCGGGAAAGTGCACTACCTCAGCAGAGGCACCAAGCTGAAATTGAAGAATTCTACCCAAGTAGTCGTATCACATTCAGTCGTTATACCATTCGTATCATTACACATTAAAGTCGTTATACATATAGAGTTGTCTGATTACTTGTATCGCGGTGCTCGGTTCGTAAGTCATATCAAGATTTCTAACAAGTGCCAAAGGTAACGAGGAGGCACTTTACTGATGTTGCTCGAATCCCCCGCAGCTCCCGTTATGTCTCTTCAGGAGACCCTTTTGTGATTGCATACCACACGGAATGGACTGAGGGATGGCCCAGCTGGATTCCGAGCCGGCTGCGACTTTAGTCCAGGTCGTCTGTCAATATGCTGGGAAACGCTTCGAAAGGCTCCAAATCTGGCATATCTTCGTCACTTTCATCTTCAGAATCTCCGCTGTCGCTCTCCCTCTTGTCGACTTCGTCCAGACCATGCTCCGATTCTTCGTCCTCATCATCACTCTCCCCAGGGTCATCCTCATAGAGTGTCGGAAGGCTCTTGGTCGTGTTTGCTGTTAAATCGATAATGTAGCTCGTGATATCGCACATGAAGAGCAAGTCTGGCCACACCGGTTTGACTCCGGTCGAAAAGGTCGAGGCTGGAGTTTTGACTTCATCCCGACAGCGTAGGAACAATTCTCGCAGGTCCTCGAGCTCGTCTGGCGCGTTGAGAATAAATTTGGCCCATGGAACGATGTCCTCGTCGGGGCAAATGATCTCAAGACGGCGAAGTTTCTTAGGGAGGTCTGAAGGCATGATCTTGTACTCGGATTCTATATCGCCGAAGAGAAAGTCTTGCGGAATCTTGAGAAGCTCCAGCTTCCTGAACTTGTCCATTGACGAGCCGACATTCTTGCAGTGTTTTAATACGTAGTTCCACTCATCAGTGTCATCCAAGGGATCCAAGTCTATCTCTAGAACTTTGAGTGTAGACTGGAGACTAGAGAGTTGATCCACCAGTAGCTGAACGTCGAAGATTGGGCTATGAATGAGACAGTAAGATTCATGCTCGAGCTTGACTTTAAGAGTAGAAAGTCGATCACATCCAAGAGCGTCGATGAGATCGCGGAAGTCAACCTGCATATCGTTGATACAGTCTTTATCCATTAGGTACACCGATAGTCCTACACATAGCTCTGACAACCTCGCAGTCCCTCGAAATGTATTGGGACCGTTCAACTGTAACAAAGTCTGTACGGTGACAGAGGTTATTCGGAGGGCATTCAAGTTATCGAAAGTAAAGGAACGTAAGAAAGTCAAGTCCGACATGCACAGCTCCTGGAGATTGGCCTTGAAGGCACTTGCGAGGGTGGCAGGCGGATAGCAAGTTGCGAAGAAAGCCGGGATGGGATCCACGACGCCACAGCCACGGTGGAGCTCCTTCACGGCATATTGTAACTTCGCGAGGTTGGGTAGGATGCAGAGAAGCAATCCAGCATACGCGGATTCAACGTTATTTCTAAGCGAAACCATCCACGGATGCTCTTCGGAATAACCAAGGTTGGCGAGTTGACCAGCGCAAAGGTCTCGAAGAGCCGGTAGGTCAAGATGTTTGTTGGGGTATTCGTCTTGGTAAAGCTTGCCGACATTGCGCCGAACCACCGAGAATCGGAGCGCCTTCACGTGGTGTACGAGCGCTGGATGTTCAAGCAAGGTGCGCAGAAGCTGGAGCGCAGAGTTGACGGTAGGATGGCACCCACAAGAGGTTGAGAGTTCTGCATTCGCATAGAGCTGCTCTCGTGCAATGGGTAAAAGCTTCCTGGAAACCAAACACAGATTACGTAGATGTACCTGAGAGATGATCAATGAATACCCAAGAACGGTTGAGATGCGGTGCTACAATCTTGGTCCCAGGTGAAGCAGATTAGATCGCGATACGAGGCGCGAAAAAAATGGCGTGCAGCGGCGCAAGTTCACATACCAGGTCGGAAGCAGTTTCGGGTCGAAGGTGATCAGTTATCTGCAGCAAAAGCTCGGGCGGGAGCCGATACATGGCGGTCGGCTTCGGCTGCGGGTGCGCCATGTTGCGTTGACAAGGGAAGGGAGCACGCGAAATGGAATCTGGCGACGATGAGGCTGAGCTGGTGCTGGTGATAATTCGGGCCCAGGTGCGGGTCCCATGACATAATCATGCGCGCGTTCACGTGATATTTATTGGGCGCTGTCCCCCACAGCAACCCTAACGACGTGCTGTACGGCGAAAAGGCCAAAATGACAGGCTGGCAGTGTCTCCCGTCGCAGAGCATAACCCACAGTGGTTGACCCAAATACTGAGTTGAGCAGCTCATCACGTAACAACTCACTGTACACAACACTCACAAATCTTTGCTTTGATAGTCGATCTCGACATTGTATGTTCAATGTTTCACTCTCACCTACTGTGATCCGACGTTGAACGGCGCGAGCCACTTCAACGAATACACCAGTAGAACACTTTAGTTTGACCATGATCACATGATCACTTGGCTTCCGAGTGCAAACTTAAGGCAGTAGCAGCAAGCAGTCAAGGCTTCTCAGAAGGGTGCTACGTCTCCCTGTAAATCATCCCGTATGTCGCTCGTCGAGGTTTCGCTAAGCTGATCCACAGTAAGCACTATGGCCGTATCCGGTAATTTCTCCCGCCTCAGGCAGACCTGCTGCCTGTTCACTTTGACCGGTCACACCATTTTAAGCTACTCTGATCCCGTGCATACGCGTCTTCTTCGCGTTGTCGAGTTCATTCGGACTTGCTCCATTCATTTTCTGTCGCCCACATAGAACGAACCCCCAACCACGATTCGTCAAATCACTGGGATTCTCGCGCGCGCTCTAGATCGGAACTCACAACAGTCCGCAGCCGGAAACATGACAAATGAATCAAGCTTCCTGTCCCAGACCCTACAATCCATCACCTCTACCAAGAAGCGTGAGCAGGACAAACGTAGGACTACCTTCGAAGACCGCAAATCCAAATTACTTCAAGCCGTTGACGCCGCTGAGAACCAGACGGCTAAGCTCGAGGTCTTACTTTCCGGTCTTCAAGAGCTCTCATTCAGCAACAAAGGTGTCTGGTATGTCGACAGTGATCAAGAGAAGTCAGTTCAGAACGTGAGTCGCTATTTGGAACAGTCCAGACATGACTCCTCCGTTTCAATGAACATCTTGCGTCGTTTTGAAACAAAAGTGCGCGAAAAACTGGAGCAGGAGAGCGAGCGCTTCAACTTCGCGAATCTGTACTACCGCCTACTTACAGAATGGACTTCGACTGATAGCAAGCCGATCGCTGAATCAGAGCTCAAGCAAGGGGACTTGGATGGCTCGTTCGAGCATGTTCAAAGGTACAATCTTCAGAACCTCAAAGATAAATTCAGCAGTGTTGTTTTCACGCCCTTGGAGACGGACGAGGTCGAGATTGACAACTATCTCAGCTCGTTATTCGACGATGAGCACGCCGAGAAAATCCTTAATGACCTTCGTGCGAACGTGGCCCGCTTTGGTGCCGATCTTAAACAGCGTGCGAACCCATTTGATCCCCCCGTCCTGAAGCAATGCATCTGCGCCCTGCTCACGAATGATCTGCTCAACGATGACGCGAAGGCGACTTTGTCGGACTTTTCAACAAACGACGTGGTCCTTGCTGAGATTGCAGACGTCCTGAACCTTCGCTTCTCTGATCTGGACAATTGGTCCTGGGAAGCAGAGGATGGCATGTACTATGAGCCGAGACGACAAGCAAACGGAAAGTAAGTAATTCCCTGAATATGTCCCAGACACAGAATACAACACATCGATGCAAATCAACATGGCATGTACTGACTCCCCATCCTTGCGTTTAGGTACCGCATAATGATGGATCAAGACATCTTGCAGGCCATCTTTTTGCACTATATTGCAGTAAGCTGGAGCGCACATCTCAAGCAACAGTTCACAAGCCTAGCATACGATGATAAGTTCTGGAAGACTAAGAACAAGCCTTCGAGGCTTGAGGAATCGCGCCGAACATACTTTTCCAACAAGCTCCAGCAGTCGAATCAGGGGGTAGCAGGTGCACAGTTGGAAACTTTCCGGAACACATTCCTCCTTTCAGCGTTACCTTCGTCGCTCCATCACGGATCTGATCCGTATGGGGAAGACCCTGAGTCAGGCGGCAAAAAGAAGAGCGGTCTTGCCATCCGACAACTACTTCTTCAGCAAATCGCGACAGACGTAATTATCAGACGTGCACTTCATGGAAGTGTCGCCGTCGTCCAATCTGACTTGCAATGGTATGCCACTGGTCTTCCTCACTCCACACTGTTCGCTGTTCTTCGCTTCTGGGGTATTCCCGAGGATTGGATCATGTTCTTCAAGAAGTTTGCCGAAGCACCCTTGCGAATGGACCCAACTCCCGGTCAAAACGTACAAATACGGAAGCGAGGTATTCCGATCACTGACGCCTTCGAGAAACTCTTTGGTGAAAGTGTATTGTGGTGTATGGACGTCGCCGTGAACCGCCTCTGCAGCACCACATTGATCCGCTTTCACGACGACCTTTGGCTGTGTGGTGAGCCATCGCTATGTGCGCAGGCCTGGGAGACTATTCAAGACTTTGTTAAAGTTCTTGGGCTCGATATCAACACCAAGAAAACTGGATCTGTCTATGTTTCAGATCGTCCTAAAGAATCGATTGCCGCGTCAAAGTTGCCACATGGTCCAGTGTGCATGGGAATGCTGCAGCTGTCGGAATCAGGCGACTGGACACTGGACCAGAAACAGGTCTCAGCTCATGTACGCCAGCTGCAGAAACGACTTGGAGAGAGTCAGAGCATCATTGGCTGGGTCCAGATCTGGAACGCTTGTATGGGAAAATTCTTCAAAAACGCGTTCGGTCGACCAGCCAATTGTTTTGGACATGCACACGTTGATGCCATACTGAAGACTTTTGCTAAGATGCAGCGCGAGCTCTTTGAAGAGCACAACGGCAGCGTCTCAGAATACCTGAGGCAGCAGATCCATCAAAGATTCGGTGTTGAAGACGTTCCGGACGCTTTCTTTTTTGCCCTTGAGGAGTTGGGAGGTCTTGGCTTGCAGAGCCCGTTTGTCCCATTCTACATCCTCAAAGACCAGCTCATTAAGAATCCACTGGATCGCATTGCCGAATTCCACAAAGCCGAGAAAGCGAAATACAAAGAGCTTCAAGAGTCATTCGAGATGCTCTCTGCCCAGGTAAGCCCACTTATTTTCGCCTCATCGATGTGGCTATACCCCAATATCATTACGTCGACAACCGAACCCTGCAGCAGGCCCTAGGCCGTCAGAATCTCTCGATCTATTATCTGGAACTGCAACTGACTCTGTGCGCGCAATTTAGGATCGACAACGTCGCTTCGACTCTAGCTTCCACAGCGCGCGAGAGACTGGCTTCCCAAACGAGCCATTTTTCTCTTTCGAGGAGTATACCGCCCATCGCGAGACGTATTCTTACGAGTTGAAACAGGCTTACGATGATCTCATGCGCGAGCCTGTTGAGAAAAGCATCGAGTTGACCAACGATGTCGCGCCGTGGTTTGAGGAACTTTGTCACTCGCACAAGATAAGGTGGGATGACAACATGTCTAGCGAGAACAAGTGGATCATGCATTTGTATGCCGAGGAGTTGAAGCATAGATTTGGCGCGCTGAGCATCGTGGACCGCAACTTGCTGCCTAGTGGGGTGATGCAGATGTTGAAGAAAAAGAAGGTAATCTGGCAATTGATCATCTGGGATTAGATAAGTACTTGCTTGTGGACGGATGTAATCCAATCTCCCATTAGGTGCCCTGTTGCACAGAACATACAACGGGTGAACTATTTCCCTCAGGCCTGGGCGTTGTTTTGACGAAACTCTGAGGACGCAACGCCGCCATGAGTCTAGGGCGCAGGCTCTGTTGTTGACCAAACCCCAGTCTTCTAATCGCTTCATTCCATGCGACTTGCTTCATAATGCTAAAATTCGATACGAAGATGCTCAGTGCACCTTTAATGCGTAGCACTGATAGCGCCCGAGGCCCGGCAACAAGCTTGCCGAGTGTTTTGTACTCGCAGGCCGCCGCAACCCGCCGTCGCCCACGATTAAGGCGTTGCGACCTATAAGCTGTAACCGTGACTCCGCGTACTATCTATCTATCACCTTGACCCGCGTCCGCGTTCTCACTGATTGATCTGCGACTGGCGGCCAATTCCTGTCGAAACTTTTCAAGCTCGCTCTTGTGCTTGGCAATATCTGCACGGAAGGCCAACTGCTCTTCTTCACGTGCACGTAACACATTGAACGTATTCCCAGACAAGCTTTCCATAAGCTTCATCTTCAACACCATGGGGAGATGATCCCTCATTATTGAATCCGTGAAAGTGAGCTTTTCAATCTCACGCTTGAGATCCTGGACAACCCGCCGAGGTATACGTGTAACCCAAGGGTGGTCGGTCCTGAAAATCTAGGATGCGGGTGATCCGAGCGCGGAGGGTGTCGTTTTGACCGAAAGGTGTCCACTGGGACATCGAGAAAATCCAAGGCGTGATCTTTAGTAATGACATTCGGAAAGTGATGGTAAAGGTCCATGACCGTGGGATAGAGCCAGGCGTCTTTGCAGTTGTTTGCGATGAGGTAGTTCGCATTCTCCGTCATATCAGGAGGAGGGGCCTAAGAAGTGACTGTTGATGGGTTGTTACTCATGTTGAGATGCAAGATTGCTGTGTTGAACATTTGAGCGCTGAGGGTGCTCTTGTTTATAGTAATGGCGAGATGAAAGCTTCACTTCGCTTGATCAACCCAAATGAGTATGTGCATGACAACTGCAGTTGATTACGTTTTACCTCGACTTTGCCAACAGTCGATACATAGAGAATCAGCTGAGATTGATCCCGCAACGCGTTTGTGGTTGCGTGCATCCCAATCTCGTCGGTATCTCGTCGGCTAATGGCAAGGCAGCAGTGACCTACGAGCTCGATGAAGTCAGTACGGGTTTGTCACCCGTGTTGGTTCTTGCTCAACCAGTCATGGCATGGTGATGAGCGATTATGGCGATGATAGACGCCGCAATACATTTCGCAACAATCCTGTGGCTGTTCGACGTGTCAATAGACTCGGACTGGAACTGCTGACCCCTTTGCGGTTTTCGACCAGAACAACAGTCTCAAGTCTCTGTCTTGGAAGCTTTTGCGTTTCAAACTCTATTCTTACGCCCGTCATATATCGTCTACATCATCTACTTCATCTTTTCATCACACCCTCTCATCAGTGCTGATGTCCCTCCGCCCCACAGTTGTACCCAAACGCTCTCCTTACCCTCCTCGCCTCGACCATCCAATCCTCCAGCTTCGCCTCGCCACGCTTAGCATACCCATGTCCATATCCGTGCCCATAACCGTGCCCATACCCATGACCACCATGCCCTCCAGTCTTCCCCTCAACAATCAAATCCAACCACGCCGCCAACCTCACCCCCGCCTTCGCAATCTGCTGCTGAATGACCACAATAGCCTCATCGTAATACTCCCCCTGCAACTCCTTCCCCTCGACCGCCTCTTGCCCTTTCGGCACCACCGCGGTACAGACATAAGAATTTGCGTCCTGGGCCCACACCATCGCGCTCGCGACAGGGTCCTTGATATCGATGCCGTTCAGCCAGGTGGAGCTCGCATTCGCGTACTTTCCCGCCGTGATCGCGCCCACGAGCTCGCCCGCCCAGGCCCGCGCGTCAGACAGTGAGTACCCCCCGATGAGCTTCTCGGGCATGTTGGAGTCCCAGATGTGGTGCAGATTTGTCGCGGTGCCGTTGAAAGTAACATTAATTCCGTTGCCGCCGATCTCGAGGTTCTCAACGTGCAGCGGCTGGTGGATGTCGCCGAGGAAGTGAATCACCCACTTCAGCGCCTTCTGGCGCTCCACGAGGGAGACGTTGGCCGGCGTGATGCGAGCTGTGTAGTTCGCGATGGCAGACACGATGCAGCCTTCCTCAGGGCAGTCGCGCTCGTAGTCGACGTTGCATTCAGCTGGCGGGTCATCGAGCGCGTCGATGTAGTGCAGGGGCGAGGAGAAGGCGCCTTCGGCGGTGTAGCGGTAGGAGTCGGCCCAGGTGGCAACATTGGCGAGGTAGGCGTCTGAGGAGTCGTTGAGGAGGGCTTTGGCGAAGGAGGCCGTCTTTTTGGAGACGAAGGATTGCGCGATGAAGGCGACGGTGTCGTGGCCGAGTGTGCCCCATGCGACGGAAGGGGATATGAGAGGGAGGAGGGAGAGGAGGGTCGCTTTGTGGAAGGCCATGGTGAATGGGCGTGCACGTGCGATTTGTGGTTGTAGTGAGGAAGATCCTGGGGCATCAAGAGTCTGGGACGTGGAAAGATATATATACCATCAGTAAATGCACAGGCTTAATTCAGGACTCGGGCTTCCCCGTCAATCGTCGTAGCCCATTGCCACAGCGTCCCGTAGTCCCACCAAAAAGAGGCACGATGAAGCGGTGAGGTAGCCCGATTAGGCAGGCACTTTACCGAGCGCCGGGTCATCGCTTAGATGATGTAGGTCCCTGAGCACGTTCATTGGATAATGGCTGAAACACGTCCGGGAAGCGGAAATGGAGATAAACACAGATGGAGGCCAATTGTCAATGCAGACACTCGCGTGGTATATACAGCGATGTCGCTCGCTAGCACGTGGCTCTATGGAACAGAAGATAGGGTATCATAAAAATGCGCTCGTAGTCTGATATCTCCGGGACGCCAAAGTCCATGCCATCATGATGCGTCTATTCATGTGCGTCGCGAATGGGTACTGGCTGAACGTCGATTTCATCGACGGGCTGGCCTGTCAGATCCGTGAGGTCCTCGCCAGTGGGCTCCGGGGGTGGAGGCGGGCCTTCAAAGAGACGGACCCACCACGCGGGAGGGTCAAGCGGGCTGTGGTTGTTATGCAGCGGCGGGTATACGTCGTTGAAGAAGTACCAAACTGTACGATGTTAGCATAAGTCTGCCGGAGTGGTGCGAAGATGACGTACTGTGGCCAACGACGATTCCGCATATCTCGTCCTTGGGCACCGTTCCGTGCATGATGAGAGAGAAGCACAGAAGCACCCAAGGCAGATAGGGCGCCTTGAATATAAATATGCCCAGGAAGCTGAGCTGGGTGTCGGGGTTCTTGCGACTCCAGATGTAGACAAGCGTGCTAGAGAGAGCGGACCCGAGGAAAGCCATGGAGAACAGCGGAGCCATGCACAAGAGCAGGGTCGATGCAAAGGTAAGAAGCCACGAGAAACGGGCGGGCGACCGACCCGACGACTCCTCGAGGAGGCGCGAGTATCGCTGGAGGAAGAAGATGTGGTAGAGGAGGTCGAGGCTGAAGGGCCCGAAGTAGAAGAATGTGGTGATCAGACGCCAGTACTACGCATCATTAGTTCGTGTACCCGGAGCTATGCGCATGGGATTCACATACCTGGCTCCGTACGAAGACAGTGCGGAAGCTGTAGAACAGCTGGAAGGGTGACACGATGTGGCATTGCACTAGTAGGCTTGCGCTCAAAGCAGCCGTCATCCACCACCGCGTGCACACAGGCATCTCATAGAACCACTGCTCGAGCGGGAACTGGCCAACCATGCCGCCGCCGGCGAGCGCGTCCGCCATGGTGAGGGCGGAATGTCGGAGGTGTTGGGGGAGCGCAAGGAGGGTCGGTGCGAGTGAAGTGCGGAGGTAGAGTGGAGTGCTCCTGCGCTGTATATCGTAAGCGGCGGGTGAGAGGACAGCTGGCGGAGGGCAAGCAGGTTGACAAAGTAGGCGCGCCCGCAGGACGCACTTCGGCAGCCGATGATGATTACGTAGCAAGTCGAGGTGGTTGCGGTGAGATCATCTTATCTTATCTTATCGGTCGTCACCTGACCGCGTGCCTGGGCTCCAGATCCGAGGATCCTCCGACAGATCCCGAGACCAGTCCCAGCCACACCACCTCGACCAGCCCCCCTCGTTCCCCGAGTCCCTCGACGCCGCCGCAGGAATGCGAAACAATGCACAGCTCCCACCGAACGACTCGCTCCAGCTCCATTGCCCCTGACGTCTCCGGATTGCATCTCTGAAAGCGCCCGTCTGCCATCGCTTGCGCGCCGTTTGCGAAACCTGACGCGACTTCCTCGCGTCGAACAACAAGCGCGTTCTCCAGCACCCGGCGTGTGCGCCTTCATCTCCCACCGTTTGCCGCGGCCTCCAAATTGAAGCCTACGGGTCGAGCCCGCCGAGTACCACGCGATGCCTCCGAAAGGCCAGATCAGGAAGAATACGGCGCGGCCGTCGCGCCCCATTGGCAGTTCCCAGAGAAGCGCACGCAAGCAGGACACAGCACGCAAGACTGGGACTCCGAGGAGGTCATCTGGTGGCGCGCGCGGTACGCAATGCAATGGTATCGTTTGCGCACAGCATGCTGATTAATCTGTAGTTGGCGACCCTGGCCCCGCGCCCAAGGGAAAGCGACGATACAAGCCTGGAACCGTCGCGCTCAAGGAGATCCGCAAGTACCAGAAGTCAACCGAGCTCCTTTTGTTGAAAGCGCCTTTTCAGCGATTGGTCAGTATCATGTTTGGACTGTGATGGAAGCGATGCCTAACATTCGTCAAGGTCCGAGAAATTTGCCAGAATGTTACCACCGAAGACGGCCCCAACAGATGGCAGAGTCAGGCAGTCGCGGCTCTGCAGGAAGCTACCGAAGCTTTCCTCGTCAGTCTCTTCCATGACGCAAATCTCTGCGCAATCCACGCCAAACGCGTCACAATCCAGCAGAAGGACATACAGCTTGCAAGACGACTGCGCGCGGCATGGGGTATTCCTGTTTGAGAGGTGGGCTTGGTTGTTGCATCTATGCAAGTATTGGGCATAAATTTTGGGCGGATGGGAAAAGGATACCGGGCATTTTTGCAAGCGATCATTGGCTGCACTGCGACAACCATTGATGCAGTTCGGAGACTACAGAAAGCAGCTCTATCGGCGTTCAGCGGCGCAAAGTTGGTGTCGAGGGCGACATGTTGTTTTTTATCGGGGCTGTTATACCCATCAGAAGCTTGAATTCCTATGCTGCGAATCGACTAGTAATCAAAGACATTTCAAATATGAAGGCTGCGGAAGTCATACGTCAACAGTCGCAAAACTTGAGTCTGCGCGATCTGACCCCCGAATCACGGATGTCACGAATATGCATGTCAATCACAAACCAGCAGCCCTTTGGAAAAGTTGAATTCTTCCGTCGGTCTCCATGACTGCCTTTCCTTTGGCTTATGACGATAGATAGGGTCCGTAGATACGCCCCGTCAACATCCTGTGCTTTCCATCATATTCCGCCCCTCGCTCACACCCTACCGGATTCCTAGTCCTGGTCCTTCATCGATGCCCTCTATTCCGTACTCCTCGTCATACCATCAATGATCTCAGCTAGACAGCGAATCAGCTCCCATTCTCACCACCCCGCTCTGCAAACTAAACATACCTCAGTGCTTGCAATCACTCCCAACAACCCCCGTCCGAAGCCAGCAGCAGTACGAGAACTTGGTCATCTTCTCCGCGATGCTGTGCGCCACGCAATCCTTCTTGTCCTCGTCATACTCGCCGTGCACGTGCGCCAAGCAGCAGTACTCCGTTTGCTCCCAGTCGTTCACGCCGTCCACCAAGCACTTGCAAGCCGAGGTGGTGGAGGCGAACAGGTAGAGGAGGGTGGGGAGAACGAGGGCGAGGATGTGAAGTTGCATGTTGTAGAGAAGTTTTGCTTGTATGGATATTGGATTAGACTTCGGTTGTGGATTTTGGAAGCTGCGTGACGGGTGTTTGAGCCATGGGTGAGGGAATTGAAGAAGGGGCAGCGGCAAACGAGGTTTGATATTGCTCGTTGTGATCTGGGTGCCTTCCGTTTGCCGCGCGCATTAAGCTGGCAGGAGCGCACAGATCTCGGGATATCCACTCATTCGCATTTCGTCCCTGCCCAGCTCATTCTTCGTTTGTGCAAGATACCGCCTGCCGGAGCTGCTCTCGAAGCACTTGCAAGAGAAAGTCGTGAGATGTGGACGTGGAGAGGCACGTGAGATTTTATGCAGCTATGAAGTCTTTCATTTGTCTCGCGTCTCGGGCATGATGGTAGCGCATCTTGCTGTTGTGCTGGTAAAGGAAGTCTGGTGGAGTTCTGGTGGCGGAGATGGGGGAGAATCAGGATGTAGGATCGGCGAGATCGATGTGGGGTCGCTGGAACGATACAGAGACACGAGATTGGTAAGGAGGCATTTGTATTTTTTATGTACCTGCTGTTTGTGCGCATAGGTTTATGAGTCTCAGCGTTTGAGCGCTTTAGCTCGAGCGCGGACCTGCAAACACTCCAACTGTGATCACTAGATTTCCCGCTTCAACCATTTTGAACTGTCCTTCCTCGCCCAATAGCCGCCATTGTAATCTCTTTCCAACCGAGCTGTCCTTTGCCATATCCCAGAAACAATGCCCAGGCGACAGAAGATCGAAAGCCTGACATTTGTACTTTGTACTAGCAAGTGCGCAAGCCTTCCCATCCCACACTGCTATCTCACGCATCTAGTCGTTGCTGGCTTCATCACAGTTGAAGGAGTAGTGACACCCACGTTGTGGCAGCAGGAAGAGAAGTAACGCGGCCTCTCGGAGATGCTGCGCGCTCCACAGTCCTGCTTTGCCTCATCGTACTCCCCGCTACCGAGATCGACCGTGCAGCAGAACTGAGTTTGGTCCACCACGTTGTTGCCGTCTTTGAGACACTTGCAGGCGAGGGTGGTGGAGAAGAGAATGAAGATAGCGAAGAAAGCCGTGTAGCGCATATTGAGGTGTGTTTGTGAGGCTTGGTAGAATCTCTTGTGTAAAGGAGAGGTCGCTACCTTAGATTTCAAAATCGAGAAGATAGATTAGGAAGAGCTGGTACTGAAAAAGTGGCGGAAAGGCAGTTTGTACACTTTCCACTGTGTACGCGCCAACGTGATTGAACGAGTATCGGTCGCTGTGATTGCCGCCGTAGTGGCCCATAATCGAAACGCCTTGCAATCACAATTGTTCACGTGTAAGGCTGGTGAGATTTCATAACAGTCTAAATAAAGAGCGGGTTAGACAGTGGAAAGGCCATTGTATGTACTATTGACAGGAATCGAACAAGTTTCTCCCTTTCTGAAATCGACTCTCTGCCAACGTGGAGAAGCTTGGGCTGGCATGTCCGGCAAACAGTAATCCTCGGAGTGAGCAAGGTCAACGTGGTCTCTCGTGGCTTTAACAATAGTTCTGAGAATAGCCGACTGCCGTGACTCAAATCTCAGTGGTCTGCTGCAAAGGAAGATATGGAAGCCTGGCATGGTCCTGGCTTGTTGGCTCTCCAGCACTGTCATACATGTGTACATGTTATACTTTGGACAGCACACGCTGTCCTGTGCCTTTTGTATTGCTCAATATCCGGCTGCTGCTCACAGCTTGTAATTGTTTAAATCTCAATGCTTTTCTTCATATTCCTCTTCCTGGTAAGTACCAGCGCCGCTTGTTTCCCCAAACCCACACCAATCAGTCCCAGGAAGGACGCAACTGAGGCCGCCGGCCACAAGGTGCGCGGAAAGATGAAGTACTATTCCGATGGCGACTTCGACTGCATTGCGCACACCATGTCAAACAGACTACGCAGATTCCCGATCTGGTGCAATGTGTATGGAAATTGTCGAACTGCCTTTGTCCGCACGGATGGAGCAACATATGCCCGAAAGAGGGTGCAGTATTTGAAGATGGCGTTTCAGACGATACGAAGGACGACGACGATGAATTCTGAACCACTGAGAGAGGTCGAAATGCTGATAGTGAAGATGCTGACGAAGAAGGCAAGTTACAGACGGTCGCCTAGGCTAGTCTCGCAGTGACTACGAGAATCAAATAATAAGAGAGCTTCCGATGACTATGGGATATAGCACAGCTTTTCTCCTCACTTGGCACATCCGTTCAGATTAGCTGTGATGCAACATCATGGCTGTGACAGGCACGGGTGGGAGCGGACGAGGGTCGATCGCGGTGATATCAGCGTACCTGGGCACATCCTACTCCTTCTACGTATAAAAGTTTGTTGAAGTGCGATGCCTCTATTCAATGGGAGCAACAAATTCGTGTCCGGGCTATTGGACGATGAATTTGTTGCTCCCATTGAATAGAGGCATCGCACTTCAACAGAGTCAGGGGATATCCTCGAGCTGAGCGCATGGCGGTGGACATAGGCTCGAAGCGAAAAGTGGGGCTTGGACAGGACCCCACAAGCTCAACATTTCGCCATGCCCAGCACAGGACGCACACATTGCCTTCGTGGAGTTATCTCGTTTGATCACCTGCTCTTAGAGTGTGATTTTGCAATATCATTGGGGGGATGCCAATGCAATTGAGTGTACAGAGCGCCCCGCGGGCGAGTAAGAGCAACCATTCCCAAGGCCTGGCAATGTCGTGTGTCCCCATCTAGACAGGCGCTTGGGTCGTTCCGTTCCGCTTTACCGAATGTGTCTCGATCCGGAGGTAAGCATCAATTGATGCGGTCAGCTTGTGGCTGCAGATAGTCGCCCAGCAACTGCAGACGACAATTTTCATCGCTTGCTTCCTCCAGGGTCGTCGAGCGCACTTGTGCAGCGTGAAATATGAGCAACGCGACACTCGCACCACAAAATTTTTCAAGAAGTACTGTATCTTCATAAGCCATTCGACCACGCATCGCAAAACTTCCCTGCGAACCTTGATGCTTCCCAATCTCACAGTGCCACACCGATGAGATTCCACCCGAGATGGCGGGGCGTATCTTCCCAGGAACCTTTATCTTGGCGCATGTACGGTGCGGCGAACAATCGTCGAGGGACAAAGACAGGAATATGCTCATATGTTGCGATTCGCTGAACCCGCCCGGCTGAAAGGTCTTTAATTGATCTACCGGCATGGCGAGAACAGCCCTAAATACAGGGGGCTGTACGACGTGCATCGTCACACTATGGAAAGATTGGTACCTTAGATCCTGAGAATCTTCTGCAATGCATAAGAAGAGCGATTTTGCTTCATGAGAGCACACTGTAGTCGTCGAACCTCCTTGACTTGTGTTGCAATGGCTCGCATACTGTCGTTTGTGTCCAGCCTCGCGTATCTATCACTACTTGGTCTATCCTCTGCGGCTCCACCAGATATCAATGGAAAGACCTACGAGTACATCGTTGTTGGTTCTGGTCCCGGAGGTGGACCACTCGCGGCGAACCTTGCCATAGCGGGACACTCTGTACTTCTCCTCGAAGCCGGAGACGATCAGACAGAGAACCTCAATGTCTCACAATGGGTAAATTTCAATGCTGCTGGAAACGATCCGGCGACGAGATGGGATTTCTTCGTCAAGCACTCGGACGATGCGGCGCGAGAAGCCCGGTATCTCCACCGCACTTGGAGAAAGACTGATGGCAGCTTTTATGTCGGTATTGATCCACCAACGGGTGCAAAGCCCCTCGGAATATACTATCCTCGCGCTGGAACACTAGGAGGCTGCGCAATGCACAATGGATGCTTGACTATGGTGAGTGACACTTCGTCCGGCTCAGATAAGCCACTGACATGCACGGTGTAGAACCCTAATGATGTTGACTGGAATGAAATTGCTGAGACGACTGGAGATGAGTCATGGTCGGCCGAGAATATGCGCAAATACCTCGTCAAGCTCGAGAAGGCACATTATAACAGCAGCTACGTTCATGGACACGATGGCTGGCTCGACACTACCATGCTTGACTCCGGCTATGCAGGGTTCGAGGACGCGAGAGAGCTAACTACCCTCGCCGCCCAAGCTGCAGGCTACAAGACGTCTGATACCACCAATCTTCTCATCCGGGATATGAATGGCAACCAAACCAATCGTGACAACCTAGTTGGACCCTTCGGAGGCGTCAGCCACATCAATCCAAATGGTCGCCGCTCCTCTCCAGGGTATTACGTCCGCGACACAGTGGCCAAGAACAAGTACCCGCTGACGCTCTCGCTCGACACGCTCGCCACTAAAATCATCTTCAAGAGCACTGGCACCGCTCCGAGGAAGAAGGCCGCTGGCATCGAGTATCTTCAGGGCAAGTCTCTCTACTCCGCCGATCCTCGTTCCAATGCGAATGTCACCGGCAAGCCCGGCAAGGTCTACGCCTCGCGCGAAGTCATTATCTCTGGTGGTGCTTTCAACACGCCGCAATTGCTCCTCCTATCCGGCATTGGCCCCCGAAAGCAACTAGAGAAGTTCAAGATCCCCGTAATCGCCGACCTTCCCGGTGTAGGCCAACAAGTCGCCGACAATTACGAAGCTGGCATTCTGTCCCTTGCCAAACGCGACGTCAACGTCGGGCAAAACATCTTCCCCAACTTCTTCAAGAGCAGCGTCGGCAAGATCCGCGACATCTACATGTGGTGCGGGAACTTCGCCTTCGAGGGATTCTGGCCTGGGTTTCCAAATATTCCTGAAAAGAATTTCACTGGGGATTACGGGCCACGCGAGTACGAGTGTGCGCTTGTGCACATGAATCCCAGAAGCCAGGCCGGCACCATCGAGCTGCAGTCGACGAACCCACGGGACGTACCTGCTATCAACCTCAACTTCTTCAAGGATGGTGCGGATGAGGATCTGACTGCGATACATGAGGGCGTGGAGTGGGTCAGATCGTGGCTGTCCAAGGTGAACGCTTCTGACGCAAATTCTCTCGCTCCATTTGAGGAGAAGCATCCCTGTGCAGGCACGATTGGAAAGCAGAACTGTACTGCGGCAGCGGAGAAGACCTACATCAAGGAGCAAGCGTACAGCCATCATGCATCCAGTAGCGCTCGCATTGGCGCAGATGATGATCGCTATGCCGTTTTGGACAGCGAGTTCAAAGTGAGAAAGGTGGCTGGCTTGAGGGTTGTAGATGCGAGTTCGTTCCCAAAGGTACCTGGCGGTAAGTACGATATGAACCAAGGATGCAATGATACGGGAAGCTGATCTTGAACAGGTTTTCCAGTGCTTCCGACTATGATGATCAGCGAGAAGGCTACCGATGTCATCTTGCAAGGCTTGGCCGACGATGAGTAGGAGAAGATGGTATTAGAACCTCTTTTTGGTATCGCGGGAGATTGCACCTAGATATCGCACCACCTACTTTCCATCGCGCTCTAATGTAAGGGATCCCCCTTCAAGTACAGTCGACTATTGTCATGTCAACAACGAGCCACGATGGGCTCGTTGTGGCGCCCGTATGTCGCCTTAACGTTGGAAACTATGTAGTTGCTCTTCCCCTGCTTCCCGTTATACCGGTATCATATCATGCTTGACTAGAACAGAAGTCCTGCTCTAAATATGATAGCTGTGGTGTACTATAACTGAGCAGCACCTCTCCAAGGGGAATGGAAAATTTTTCGACCCATTGAACGCCTTGGATTTTTTTTATAAGGTGCGAAGTGGGTAGTATGAAGGTACTGACTTTCTCGCCCACATCGCACTAGCCCAGAAAGTGCGTGCAAGGGTTGGAAAGCGCACTCATCGGTGAACGCCAGTCGCTAGTTTCCAAGGCACGTTCACATGTCTACCCTCGGACCTCACCGCAGTATCCTTGGCAGGAGAGAGACGTTATTTCCGACGCTTGGACGCCAGGAAAAAGGGTTGCGAGGTGCGAGGGACTCACTTTTTTCACGCGGAACATGCACTAGTCAACGAGGTGCGTGTGTTCACTGTGAAGCGTTTGAGTTCAGGATGTTCGGTGGGATCAGAGGCAGTATAGACTGCAGCATCTCGGAAGGTGTGTCGTCGGCATCCTTCCACCATCACGTCGAAACATGCAAGAGCACGTCCTATTGTCATGATTCTCTATCTCCTACATAATCCACCCCAAGCCTCTAACCACTCCACAGCGTCGGGCCCGGCATCGCATAGCTCGTGATAGTAGTATACGGATTCATCAAAATGCCCTTGTCATCCGCCTTGTACAGCGCCGTGCCCAGCGTCCCCGCAGGCAACGTCTTAGTCCCAGATCCCGTAACCGCAATGTTGAAGCACTGCGGGTAGTTCTGCGCTCCGTTGGGCGAGTTTGCGCCATGCAAACTACGAAGTACTCGTCAGCGCCTCTCTAGCGACTCCACAACGGTAGATGACTTACGCAATTATCTCATGTCTAAAGACGTAGTTTCCTGCCTTGAGCGAGGCGGGAACTGTCAACGTCCACTTTCCTCCCTGGCTAACTAGCTTCTGGCTCGCCCAGACCTGGCTCGCGTAATCGATGCCTTCTGCCTGGATCTTCACCCACTGGAGGTTCGTCTTGACGGCCTTGGAGCAGTCGCCATCGCACGCAGCTACGTAGCCTAGGATTGGACCGTACGGGTGCGGCCACCCGTTGGGGCCCCACGAGAAGGTGAGAGTGCCGCCGGCCTTGACGGTCGCGGTAAGAGCCCCGGGCGCAGAGTTCTTGTGGCAGTTTATGTCGGCGGTCTGGTAGGCGTTGGGAGCGACGAAGCCGGAATCGAGGTTCTCGGCGTACCAGGCGGCGATGGAAGGGAAGGAGCCGGTGTTGACCTTCTGGTAGTAGTAGTCCACTGTGTCAAGTCAGTCATCGTTCGGTCGAAAAGAGTTGTATATTGTTGTGGAGGGTGGGATGGAAGTACGTACGTAAGAATCCCTGGTTATACTTCGCATCGGTGGTAAAGTTGGTCACGAAGCCGTGGCCCATCACCGCCGCAGCGGACGCCACAACAATCGCAAAAGAAGTCTTCATCTTGCCGGTATATCAAAGATTGCTTCTCGTTCCTGTCGATCAACTCAACCTCCATCACCCGTCTCTTTATACATCCCTTCCATCATCGCAAAACCACGCCAGCGCGCTCACTGGCGGCTTCCAAGGAACTTCTCCTCTGGCATCCGGTCTCGCGACCACCCACGCCTAGGCTCCATGCGAACCCCGTATATTGCGGGTGGTGAGAAGATGCGGCTCAAGATGCGCGCCCACTGGTGGGATATTGTGGGGCATCGCGTGGTGCCCGTCGCTAGGATGGTGGTGCCGACAGCTTAATTAATCTACCGCGCGAACTTAATATAAGAACGGGGTCTGCGACCACATGTTTGATTTGAGTACGTACTACTTGTGGCGCTAGGCTGGATGCGGAACGGAGCAAGAGGCTCCTTGTTTTCAGAAGGAGGTCTTGGGGCCAAGGTTTGGGATGCTGTATGGTGATCTCAGACCGATTGTTCGATGGTTGGAGGACCGGATTGTCAGTGGAGTGTGGTTGCGTTGTAGGTGCCCAATACTGATCGAAAGGATTGGAGCTTGTGAAACGGTTTTGGCGGTTTGCTGTTTTCTCAGCTCGGTCGCACATCTTGGAAGTTACAACGACCCATTACTTCATGTTTAAAAATACTTCTATCACACCTCCGCAACCTCAGATTTGAAAACCCAACACCAAGCTATGCACCAAAGCCATCGATGAGCCAAGCGCCTCTGTGTGAAATCGTCAGACGCGTCTGTAATCACGCACTCTTCCTGATGCCACTAATTCCACCAAGCGCACCCTTCGATCCTTTTTGGAACTCTTGAATCTTCTCCCTCACGGCGGTTTTGATGTCGAAGCCCTGCATCATGCTCCCTCTCCGCTTCCTCTCCTCAATCTCTTGCCTGACCTCTCTCACAATCTCCTCAACTTCCGCTTCCGGATCGTCGGCGATACCCAAAGTAGGTGCTTTACGCACGCTCGAAGCATTGCTTTCCATACTCAATGCTGACTGTCTGCGCTTCAGATCCGCCTCGATCTCCTCCTTTGCCACTTTCTCGATGTTGTCATTAGAAGAAGCCGGCTGACGAGCGGCTTGCATCTTCTGCAGGTGACGCCGAACCGGGAGAGAGCGAGAGAAGGCGGCGAACGACGCGAGGACTCCTATGAGGGTGTAGAAGTAGACACGAGACCAGACAAGCCAAGTACCGCTGAACGTGAGAATGATGAACGGCGCGACGGTGAAGGCGAAGACGACTTGGGTAAGGACCCAGGTGAAGACATCATAGTATCTCTTCGAGGGAAGAGGCTGTTTGCCGTCGGGTGTCATGAACAGTGGGCGAATCAACCGACGGGCATCTGCAAGTATGTCAACGTCTATTCTTGGTTCACGTAGGAACTGTATACGAGGATTACGCACTCTTTGCAATAGTCTGCAGGAACGATGCAAGTATGAAGGCGAGATAGTATCCGGGGAAAAAGCCGTGCCAAAAGGCGCTGGTGACGAAAGTCGCCAGCGTAGCTCGGAATCCGGGTTTCTTGCCCTTTGGTGTAACGCGTAGGTACATGTAGTTGCGCAGCCAGTTGTTCGTGTTGATATTCCATCCTCCGAGGTATGCTCGCGTGTTCTGGGCGAGTTCGACCTCCATAGGCTTGACGTTGGTAAGACGATCCCACTTGGCTCGGCCTGTCACTGGATCGAGGCCATTATATCCGATTCCAGCCAGGATACAACCACCTTCAGAGAGGCTCCAGACACCATAGTACTTCATGCGCGTGATAAGGCCCAGCATGTATAGGAGCCAAATGCGACGCAAGAATCCGTATTTGAGGAACTCGTCTGAGAGATACATGTCTACCGCATACCAGGAGGAGAACTTCAGAAATGCAAAGATCCAGAGTGAGCCAATGACGCATTTGATAGCAGCAGGTGTTCCGCTTCTAGGAATCTTACGCTTCTTGCGCGTCGGAGGCGCTTTCGAGGGATCAACTCCGGGCGGAAGCGTGAACATGGTGGTGCTGATGTAGCGGCTGTAATCGCAGTAGTCGAACGCGGGACCGGCCATAAGTGAAGGGAAAAACAAGAAGTAACCTGTGTAGTCGAGTAGACTCGGGATTGTGCGAATAGCGTGCTCTTTCTGAAAATCATTGAGCTCAGCATCCGGGAGTCTACCATCCTGAATGTTCCAGCAGAAAGCAGTAAGTTTCATGACCATGACCATTTGGGCCCCAGTGATATCGGTAGCTGAAGGATCATGCATCCTCTGGCGTGCGATGTGACTAACAGACATGTGTCCCATAAGGAAGACGAAGCCGATCCATGGCATGAAGGGAGAGTCGATTTTGGCGGCGATGAAGTAGGCGCCATAGGCGCTAATCATCAGGGTCAGGAGACCATCCCAGAGATCGAAAAGACCAACGAGGTAGAAGAGAGAGACGCTTAGCAAGGTCAGTAAGTGGTGCGAGTGGTGTAGCGGAGAGGAGGCTTTACGCTATTATGAAAAGATTCTTCTGCCATGGCGCTTTGTCCGGTATGCGCTTGAGGACTGCAGCAAGAGGGAAGGAGAGATAGAATGTGAAGACGAGCTTCACTGCCAGACATCAGCTTTGGCCTGCAATGCAGAGACCAGACTACCTACACTCGTCTGCAGAGGTCCCAAGTGAGCTGCCGACGTACTCAAAAGCTGTGGCACCTCAGTGAGCCGTCCAGAAGCATGCATTCGCAGGTGCAGACATACGCGCATTGATGTATGGCAGCATCTTGAGAAACGGGGCTAATGCAGGCGAGGGCCAATGACGCAATGGAGGGCTGAGGAGAGAGGGGAGGAGGACTACGGCGAGATGTTATATGCAGAAGTGCCGCATGATCCCAGCTGTAGGACTGTCTGGTTGTGTCTCGAAGGAGGTCGATACGGGGACTGCAAAGGTGCTGAGCAGGACGCCCGTGGGTTGTGCCCGGCGTGTGACGTCTGCCCACATGGCGCGCGAAATCAGGCGGGCACCTTGCCGAACGCAGCACTAGTGCGGCCCGGGCGGTCAGGGCGCGCTCGCTGGCAGAATTCCAGCCGTCGCACGCATCCCGAGCGCAAACACACGCGCAGCCGCCCGCTCGCCTGCGCCATGGCCTCGACGTACAATCTCGAGCCGCACCCCACGGCGAAGGTGGTCCTGCACACAACCACCGGCGACCTTGAGCTCGAGCTCTTCGCGAAGCAGACGCCCGTGGCGTCGCGCAACTTCCTGCAGCTGTGCCTCGACGGCTACTACGACAACACCGTCTTCCACCGCCTCGTCAAGGGCTTCATCATCCAGGGCGGAGACCCGACAGGCACCGGCCAGGGCGGCGAAAGCAGCTACGATGGCGAGCCCTTTGCCGACGAGTTCCACAGCCGGCTCAAGTTCAACCGGCGAGGCTTGCTGGGCATGGCAAACACAGGCAAGAAGGACGACAACGGCAGCCAGTTCTTCTTCACCCTCGCCAATACGCCAGAGCTGCAGGGGCAGAACACAATGTTCGGACGAGTGGCGGGAGACACCATCTACAACCTGATGAAGATGGCCGAAGCCGAGATCGCAGAGGGAAGCGAAGACAGGCCGTTGTATCCCACGCGAGTGACAGGCGCCGAGATAATCATCAATCCTTTTGAGGACATGGTTAAGAAAGAGCAGGTTGCGCACAAGGCAGAGCCAGACACCAAGAAGCCCAAGAAGACCAAGCGAAAGGCGGGCAGGAACTTGGTTAGCTTTGGTGATGAAGAGGGAGAAGGCGCAGAGGTCGCACCAGTGGCGAAGAAGGCAAAGTACAACGCGAAGCTGGTCAGCGGAGGCGCCCAGGCACCGTATGTCGCGGATGGCCCATCTGTAGATGCCATGCCAAACGAAGAGAAATCCATACCTATCCGCAAACCACGCAAGTCCCCATCACGCTCGCCGTCTCCCAGACCAACATCGAAGCCAGCACAAGCATCGCCTCTCCCAGCGAAGGATCCATCCCCTCCACCCAGGGAGCTCTCGCCAGAAGCGGAGAAACAGTCCAGGCTCGATCGCGTCAATGCACAAATTGCGGAGCTCAAGGCGTCAATGAAGCGAAACACGGGGTCTCAACGAGCAGAACCTGCAAAGAAGAAGTCGCTTTTGGAGCAGATGATTCCCACCAGTACCACCAAGGGCCGAAAGAGGGGCGCCGCGAGTAGTGCCGCTTCAGAGAAGACCACGCTTGACATTCTGACCAAATTCAAGTCCAAACTTGAATCTGCCGCGCCGGCAGATACTAAGATGAAGTCGCCTGAGATACCCGAGGCAGTTGTTGTACCTGCAACTGAAGCGAATGGTGGCAAAGCTGCAGCGGACGAGGAGGAAGTTCCGTGTGATCTTCACTTTGTCATGGGTTGCCAATCATGCACAGCCTGGGACAAACAGGACGAGGAGGAGTCGGATGATGACACCGGCTGGATGGGCCACTCGTTGAGCTTTGCCAAAGATCGATTGGGTAAAGACTTGGAGTGGAAGAGAAAAAACGAGGAGGAGTTGGTAGTCATTGATCCACTCGAAAAGGCGAAAGAATACAAGGTGGACCGGAAAGGAAAAAGGGAATGGGATGACGTGAAAGGCAAACGGAAGCTGAAGACCTAAAGGCTCGTGAAAGTAACAACGAAACGCTCGTACGCGCAATCGCGCGACAACTCCGACTGCGCAATTCCCCTGTTGCTGGTCTACTAACGTGACCGTGACGGCCAAAATCGTTGCACCGATACCAGGTGCGTCCTAGGCTACAGGTATTCGTGTTTTTCCAATGTCTCAGAAGTCCGGCATGTGATTGACGTAGAAGGTGTCACAGGCAGGCGTGGTTGTGAGTTGCCGCAGGGAGGATCGACCAACGAGCGTGCCTGTAGCGCAGTGGTGGGGTCTCCCACACTTCAGCCTGCTGCTCCACACCCATGCAGCAAGTACTTTATCGTGCATCACCAATGCCCTTCGTGTCACGATTAGCGTTTTCTTTCGTCCCATCGTTCACGTTATTCTTCACGTCCGCTACCATTATTGCAACAACCGATGCTGGAGCCCGCCGGACTCGCCAACCCCCGTGCACAGCTTGCCTCGTTCCCTATACGAGCATCCGGTGAAGCCAAACAGACCCTAGCGACGCTGCACACGAGCCGCTAGCCGGGCTGTCTTGCCATCGTCCACCGGTATCGCAACCGGGAAGCCTGAATCCTATTGTTGCTACAGCGTGGTATCTGGTCGTCTTTTCAACCTGTGACTAACGTCCGTTCACTCTTACCACACTCGTTCGCTGTCTGCACCGATCGCACGGATTCACCACACAAGGTCTTGGAGCTCTGGCTGCATGACACTCTCCGAGCAGAGCTGCCCTCCAACGGGTCGCACTCACTCAAAATGGCACCTCGGCTCAACTGCCTCACAGGCTGCTTTGGATGGCAGCCAGCCAAGTTGAGCAGATGCAGCGAGTTGGCAACGAGGGCCTGGATGTGGGCTATTCATCTGATCTTGATCATACCCACCGCCATGGCAGCATTTATCGCACGTAACAACTATCTCTTGGTAGAGAAACACCTGGAGTTGCAACAGTATCCCTATCATCCAAAGATGAGACTGGGCTTCTATATGACATATATCGGGGTGCGTACTGTACTATTTGCACTACGACAAAATCTCTGTGGAGACTTTTCATTCGTGAGATCTTGGCTGACTGATGTAAGTGTGCCGTTCTGTTCCCTTGGGTCTTTCTCGCCACTCTTCTACTCAAGAAATGGTACGGTACGTGGACCCTACCTTACGGGATTATCAACTCGGGCCTTGCTACAACCATTGCTATTGGTATTTCCATGCAGACCCAATTTCTACCAGCATCCTCCAGTGGCTGCAAAGATGGCAAGGCCATGAATTGGCAGGTAGTGGATGGCTATGACAGTATGTTTACGCTCGCTGCGAAACTCGATCGGAACGATGCAAACAAGGCCGAGGCGATTTGCAAGAACATGGTCGCTGGCTGGACAGTAGGGGGCACCGTTGTGTAAGTTTCTCACGCAGTCTTCCACTAATGACTAGCACATGGGCACGCTTTGAACAGAATTAGTGAACACCCATGAATAGCATCATCCAGCAAACATACTGACGAGACATGCACAGCTTCTTCCAGTCCGTCCTCGCATATGTTAGCGTATTCTTCGATGAACGCGAGTTCAGCCTTCTCAACCCCATGCGACCTCTTATATGGCTGGTAATTCTCTTTGTTGGCCCACTACTTTTTGTTCACGATGTCATCTTCCCACGCATACGTCTTTGGCTTAGCTATGCCAAAAAAGGTGTGGCTGAGCTGCGCAGCACAAGAGATTTTCAAATACCCCCGCAGGCACGATTCACACCGCAATACCAAAGCTTCGAAGCACCGAAAACAAAGTTGACGAATGTTCTCGCGATCGAACATGTACTCCTCAACGTGACCGACTACCTCCATCATGATGATGTAGTTCACCTCAGCATGACATGCAGAGCAGTACGAGAGGTTGTGTACCCATCCGAAGACCTCGACTACCGGGTCCCAAAGTTAACGAGACATTGTGAGTACAGTTCACCTTTCTATGTTCCTTGTCAGTGGCAGATTGCGAGCAGATTCGGCCAAAATGATCTCCTACCTGATCCAGCAACTGAACTCATCTTCTAGGCTGCAGCATTTCTGAGGCATCGAAGTGCCTCTATTGCAACAATAAAATCTGCGGCTCCTGCCAACGCAATCCCCTCTGGCCCGGCCTTTCCGGTCGCCGCCACGTAACGGATTGCAAGCCCTACTGCGAGCCCTGCTATTACAAGTCGTTCGCGCGGCATCCTCGTGGCTACAAGAAGCCTTGCAAATGCTACAGCATCGATCGCAGCAACGAGTTCCAGGATGTCTGCCGTTCTTGCATGAGTAAAGATGTTGATACTCTCCAAGCCGCGCGGCACAGGCGATACCAACAAGAAGCGAGAGATATAGCATACGACGAGAACTCGAAGTGTGGGGACTGCAAGAAAGTGTTGAAAGATGGTATGCGATGGTGGAAGTGCGGGAAGTGCAGCGGTGAGTGCAGAGATAAGATACACCCAGGATTCGTGAAGACGAAGAAGGTGAGGGATCCCGAGAAAGGAGATGTGGGTAATGGAGGAATAGATGAGGATGTGTCATGGTGGAGGAAATGGCGCAATGTCCTGTGAGCCTGCTCGCATGGAAGGATCATTGCACAGCTAACATCTCTCGAAGACTCCCTGAACGACGACAGTAGGTTGAGTATTCAGTGAGGACAGCCTTGTTCCATGTGTATTGAACCTGCAAAAAATGGTTATCTACAAGATTAGATCCCATGTTTTGGGGATTGTCAATCTGTGCTTCGAGCGCTAACTCAAACATACCCTGCCCAATACGTGTTCCGGATCCATCTAGACGCATAGCTAGGGTCTGCTAAGGAGTTCTTCGAAGCTTGGGATCTACCTCGATCCGTGACTTGGTCCTATTGGTCACTCATTATTCTTCCAAGTGTGCGGAGGGATAGTCGAGCCGAGACTGAGATGGTGTCCTATAGGATCGTCCTCACTTGGGCGGATGTAGAAGCAAGAACCAGGAACAGCCATGTCGTGCAAGGAACGCTCAGCCTGATACCAGAATTTGACGTCGACACCAGTGACTCAACATCTCAAACTGATCTTACGCGTCTGCGTTGTTCTAGCAACTGTTCACGTCGTGGTATCCAGGTAGCCACCCTATTGGGTCACTTGCCAGTATCCTCCATTGTCCCACAGCAGGCCCGGACCGTTTTTGACTCATTGGTGTCGTGTGGAGGTGTTGCGCACCGTGGCAACTAAGTGCAGATGTCTACGAGATATTATGGAAGAAGCAATCGATTCCCCAAAATCTCAGCGGCGAGGGTGTTCCACAACTGCACGTCAACAACCCACTTCCAAGCTACCACACGAAGCGTTGTTCTCAATGCAAGTTGTCTGGCCGTTTACTTCTCACGTTCTCATCGCGAGCTCGAATCGTCCCGCGTGCAGGGGTATGCAGCTGTTGCATATCTGCACGTCGCACAACGCCACCTCAATATGCAGGCCGCACAGCTCGACCACGGTACTGAGTCTCTCTGGCCCAACCGTTCACTCACTTCACTACAGACCCACAAATGGCATCTTAGCACGGCGCGAAAGGCGCGGTGGCGCGACGTCATGTGAGTGTGGGGGTGCAATTCTGTGGTGGGCGTTGCTGGGACAGCGTCGATTTCTCACCTTCACCTGGGGAACAGGGCAAGAGGGGGAGCAGGCTATAAATTTTGGATCCGCATGCGAGGGCACGACTCTACACTTACTTCCCACAACTCTGCACAAGTTTCTCGTAGCGGCTACATTTGGGCAAGCTCTGCTATCCACCCTCTCTACCTCCACAAAAGCTAGACCGCACTACAACTTGTAAGTTGCCTTTCCTTGTATTCTCCAATGAGTCCTGCACATCTCTCTACTGTGCGATTGAAGCACATGCACTCCGCATATCCTGTCGTGGAAGTAGCGTGTTAATGTCTTACAGCAACCACCATGCCGATCAACTGGCAGGACCCGGAGGTCAAGGACCGCATCCTTGCATCCATCATCGCCTCGTTTGGCACGCCTGTACGTCCCACTATCCTCTTTCCCCTTCCCTATCCGATCCCTACTGACACGTTCAGATCAACTGCCGCGAGGTCGCCCGCATTTTCGGCCCCGAGGCGACCTACGACGCCATCGAGAACTTTCTGCGCAAGCCCAAAAAGAAGGCCAAGGAGCTCATCACCGAGGCTGCGGCTCGCGGGAACAGCGCGCCTGCCCGTGGAGCTAACAGCCCGGCGAAGCAGCGTGCGCCGAGGACGCCAAAGAAAAGCGATGGTGAGTGATGCCTTTCTTGACAGTGGGCATTTGGATGGACTTGCTGATACTGGGAAATTAGGCGTCAAGACCGGCCGTGTGACGAAGAGCACGCCGAAGAAGAATGTCGGTTCGCCGGTCAAGAAGGAGATGTTGGAGGGTGACGAGGCGTTCAACGGTGGAGCAGTGAGTACGCCGCAGGGAGACTACGAGATGGATGAGGATTTCGATGCGGAGATCTAGGTATACTATTTCACTAGGCGTGTCCTGTGGCTGCGGCTGCGAACAAGTGCGGGTACATGGCACATGCGTTCTTTGGATGTGTCGGCATGATTTCTCGGATTTGATGGCTGCTATGCAATGCATTGGACTCACGGCGTTGCTCGCTGTGGTCTTTGACTTTGGCAGCGTAGCGGGCATGGCAAGGAAGAATCTAATGGTTAAGCTTCACTCTTGTGTTCGTATGTCGTTCAAGTAGGCGCATAGAAATATATCTGTTTCCGCCATGCTACTCTATAGGTGCATGTTCCACACATCAAGCCTGTTCTACCTCCGTTGGAAATAGCCTCTTCCCCCTCGCCCACGTCTGCTCCAACCTCGCCTCCAACAACCTCCCCGCTTCCCACTCACACTCCAGCACCACAAAATCCGCCCAAAGCCCCTTTTCCAACCTCCCCGTCCACCCCTCTGCAAACCTCGAACGCGCCGCCCCCGTCGTCGCCGCATGGAACGCTTGCGTCAGTGTCAACGCCTGATGCGGCGTCGTCCTTGCCTCCATCTCCGGCTGCGTCGCCGATCGCCTCGTTGTCGCATTGTACAAATTCGGCAATGGGAGATGGACTGCGGTGGGCGCATCGGTGCCTAGCGCAACGCAGGCGCCGCCGTCGAGGAAGTCTTTATATGCGAATGCGCGGGCAAAAGTTTGTGCGCCGACAAGCTTTTGGTAGTCGTGGAGGATGGCGGGGTCGGAGTGGACGGGCTGGACAGACGCCGTGATACCGAGCTGGCCCAGCCGCTGGGCGTCTTCTGGGGTTGTGAGTTCGAGGTGTTCGATGCGGTGTCTACCACCCGGGGTATTGGCGCTGGCGATGGCGTTGATGGCCTGGGTGACGGCTGCGTCACCGATTGCGTGGATGGCGACTTGGAGGCCAGCTTGTGTGGCGCGGTGGACGACCTCGTTCATGGCGTCTGCGGGCCATAGTGGTTGGACAATATCTACATGTCCGGTATAGGGGTGTCTCAGTGCTGCGGTGCATCCATCGACGACACCGTCGCAGATGAGCTTAATCCCGATGATGCAAAATTCTGGACATGTAGACGGGGGCCACTCCCGCATCCGCGCGATTGCTACATCCACCTTCTCTTCCAGACTGCCTCCACTGCCTGGCGGTGTTATCAGCCAATGCGCTGCAATGTGTATGGGCAGAGCGCCCTTCCTCTCGCGGTAAAGTTTCAACGCATCCCAAGCGTTGTCGTCCATAGCCATGTCGATAGCTCCTGTGTATCCAGCCGCGATGTACGCCTTGAACGTCTTGTCCAACGCATCCTGTTTCTCTTCTGTGGTGTATTGGGCATTCAGAAAAGACCAGATGATGTCAACCTGGCCTGCCTCTGCAAACAGTCCACTCGGTCGCCCGTCCTCACCGCAGACGACTTGATGAGGTCCTAGCTCTTTTGCGTTTTCCAGTGGCAGTTCTCGTAGTGCGGCGGTATTGACCCAAGATGAGTGCAGATCGAGTGCCTCTACGTAGATTGGTCGCGGGTCGAGATCATCCAGCATCGTAGCTAATGCTAGTCGTCCTGTGCTGGGCTGTTGCCAGCCTCGACAAAGAATGCGTGGTGCGTCGGGATTGCGTTTTCCGTAGTCTGAGATAGCGGCGCGCACTTCGTCTAGAGATGCACAGTTCGTGAGATCCAACTTCTGGCGGGACAAGCCAAAGAACAGGAGATGGGTATGTGCGTCGATTAGGCCTGGGACGAAGAGTTGTTGTTTGAGGTCTGTGACTTCGGCGCCAGAGTCGAGGAGATCGCGGACCGTAGTGTCATGTTCAGAGCCTACGTGGATTACATTTCCATCTTGGATTACCATGCAGTTGCAGAAGTCGATTTCGCGTTGTTGCGCGCTGGAATTCGCAAAGACACGTGCGTTAGTGAAGATCTTCGGAGCCATTGCGATGGTTGTAGTCTGTCCGTAAGTTCAGAGATAAGAAGAAGCCATGCAATATGAGCAGATGAGAAACAATATTGACTCCTAGTACCTTTGTACCATGCCGCGTGCGCTTCCAGAAACGCCGTGAGGTTGCGTACTGCTCTTCCGTTTCACGAGGAAGCAGCAATCTAACCGCATCGAGGAGGTCCAGCCGGAACGCTAAAAGCTAAAGCACCACCCACGCATCGCTGCCGGGAACTACTCCACATCCATCACCATTTTGCCGCGGCTTCCCCCGCAAACCGACTTGTCACTGCGTACAAGCCAAGGAAGAACGTGGAGCCCAGGCCGATCTGCCAAAATCCTTATCAAATCGGCGGAATTGGAACCCAGGTTGCGCCGCAACCTTATCTGGCGATGCTGCACAGGAGGGGGAGGCCGGCGCGATAGACGCGATAGACAATCTGTATAAGGGACCCGAGGGCGCCGACACAGCTGTAACGACCCACAGAGTCTGCTTGCTCGCTCAAGATGCAGTCTTCCTCAATGCCAGACTATGATAATGCCTCGTCATGGCCACCGGGAACTGTGACACTTGAACGTAAGATCTCTCTTTCTCTCTTTGAAGTTGCATCTAAGTGTACTGAACAAGGATCATAGAGCTTCAACATTCCGCAGAAGGTGTTGAGGGTTATGAGGTGGTACTCGTACCAGCTCCATCCATTGATCCAAATGATCCTCTGGTATACCGACCCTGGAAAGTCTCAACCTATTAGTACTATGCCTAACTGTTCGCAGAATTGGAAAGCGTGGGAGAAGAATCTCAATATCGCGCTAACACTCTTTTACTCTGTCCTTGTATTCGCACTGTGAGTTTGGCACGCGGCTCTTGCATCTAGATGGGATCTGAGGCTGATGGGATGTCTAGAATATCTGCAATAACCCCGACATGGGCACCAATGAACATCGAACTCGGCTTTAGTTATGAGACGCTACAGAATAGCTATGCGACAGGCACGGCAGCTCTAGGTGTGGGGGCGCTACTATTCATCCCATTCGCTCTCAAGTACGGGAGACGACCTATCTACGTCCTCAGTTCCCTTGGACAAGTCGCTGTCGCGATTTGGGCTGCGAAAATGACGTCGACTGCTGACCTGTATCTCATACAAGTTTTCAACTGTCTGTTTGGATCACTGGCTGAGGTCATCGTCCAGATGACTATTGCTGATGTATTCTTCGTCCATCAGCGAGGCTTGATGAATAACCTTTACGTCTGCACAATGACCATTGGTACTTCGATGGCCGCGTTGGTCGCTGGCTACATCACGGTAGGTCAAGGCTGGCGGTGGGTATGGTGGTGGACCGCTATCTGCATGGGTGTCTGTCTTGTCCTCTTTGTGTTCTTTTACGAAGAGACCAAGTTCGTCCCACCCATTGAAAGCTTTGCTGAAGCTGCTCAAACACCTGTCCACTCGGCTGGCAACAGGATCACAGATCCGGATCTCAAATTTGCGGACGATCAGCTAAAACCTGTCGGGTCAATTATAACGGAGATCGTACCTCCACGGAATACCTATATCCAGCGCCTCAAGCCTTTGCACGCCACCCGCGGAAGTATCAAGCAGCTTGCGCACCACAGCTACCAACCTCTTCTTGTCGAATGCACGATTCCGGCCGTGTTGTATGTGGCTCTCCTGTACGGGCTCATCACAGCCGCGCTACAGGTATCTGTGACTTTGGTGGCAACATACATGCCGGCCCCACCTTACAACTTCTCCCCTAGCGCGGTGGGTCTGATGAGTCTTCCCCCTTTGATCGGCAACATTATTGGCACAGCATTGAGCGCACCGTTCACCGATCGTCTTATCATCTACCTGGCTCGCAGAAACAAAGGAATCTACGAGCCCGAGATGCGCCTTTGGCTCCTCCTTGTGTTCGCGCCAGTCTACCCAGCTGCATTGCTTCTTACTGGATATGCCCTCGGAAAAGGCATGAGCTGGCCAGTCGTTGCTGTTGGACTGGGCCTCCAGGGGTTCGCCATGCCACCAATTGCTAGCGTTGCGCTTACGTACCTCACGGATGCATACACGGATGTGCGTATCTTTAATTGAATATCGAGGCCAAAGCGCTGCTGACATGTCACAGATCATTGCCGATGCCGTCATCGGTGTAACCTTTACTCGCAATCTTATGGCCACGATCTTCGTTCTCGTTCTCACACCCTGGGTGCAGCGAGTTCAGCTACACAACGTCATGCTCACTTTCGCTATGATGACACTTCCAGTACTCTTAGGTGGTACCGTGGCTCTGATCATATATGGGAAGAGACTAAGATGCTGGACTAAGGATCGATATCATCTCTACGCGGCCAGACAGATGGATACCAGGTCGTGATGCAAAGTCTGTTTTGACATACTATAAATTCACTGTGTGCCTTTGTCTGCCGCAGTTTCATATCTTCCTCGGCTCCAGAAAACGTTTCATGCGGCATCGGAGGGATGTAGGTAGCAGTGCACCCGCCTGCACCATCGCTGCAGTTATGTGAAGATTCCCAGAATTTTAGATAGTACTTCCGCTTTAGATTGCTTCGGTGAACGGGCTTAATAACCTTGACCGGTTTTCGATGGTGGCGAAGCGGCCTCAAGCTATTCCGCATTTGGCGCGAAAGAGCCAGCCAATTGTATCACAATCTCCCCGGTGGAAGGTGGACGTATTGCACTGCGATTGTTAGCCCGCGCGAGGAGTCCCGTTTGACTCTTTGCATCCAATCATATTGGAATGAAATTGATGACTTTTTTGACATCCTCAGCTCGATACCGAGTTCTGTCTTACTGGCTACAGCATCTGCATGTGCCTCGCGCTTTTCAGGCTGACGAGGGCTGCCTAACCGCACGTGTAACATTCACTTTCTGCCTAGCACGCGAGTATGTACTCAATGATCATTATCACACTGAGAAGAACGTAATAAAATCCAGAATATTTGGACGAAGATGATGATGGACATTGTGGCTGGCTTATCGGTGAGATTAGTCTCGGAGTGTTCTGGTGCACTGAGCGCAAAAGACTGACACTATAATTTTTGACGCTCATGAAGAGGTAGAGTGAGGTTTAGTGGGTTTTCTCTATGGTCACAAAAATTCGACATGGGTCTGAATCTTGATTGATGCTGCAGTCTCGAGCGCCGATGAGAAAATTTAACCTGCCAAAGGTGCGAGGCTGAGTGGCCTGTCAATCCAGGATTCGGGGAAGGGCTGTTCAATCAGCAACCGATTCATTCAATAATGAGGAGTCAATGAGATACAACAAGCGCAACACTCAGGATCGACGAGTAGTCCTGACTGCGCCACATCTTGATTGTAAGGACGTGCATATGGCCAGTGAGGCTGTGCCCGCGAGAGAAGGGATTGTCCCTTCAGGAAAAGCCAATCGTTCAGTGGGGCATAGCTCACCAAGCCTCTTGAAGGCGCAAGGATACTCTGACGTGATTGAAAGGGGTACCAGGACCAAGGACGAAAACCCAACCCCACTTGTCGGACCTTACACTGCAATCTTAGCGTTGGCGAGTGGCCATGTCAAGCCACCAATAGTGACGAGACCAGTACCTTCACCTCGGAATGGCATACCTTGGGGATTTTGGAGCATTCCTTGAAGCTGACGCGATCATTACAGGCTAATCTTGCCGATGCTTATGCATTTGGACAAACACGTGAAGTTGAGCAAGACGATCGCAAACAAAGATTTGTTTTCAGCACGTAGAAGATGCGATTCCTGAAAGCTGCGTTATCTAAATTAGATTTAACACTGTTATACATCGTTTGTTGAAAGGACTGGAAACCTGTGTTACTCCATGAGGAGCAAGGCAATTTGAGACCGTTGACCTGATAATATAAACCCAAACCCGCAAGAACATCGCGGACTGACATACCTACCATACTCAGAATGTAGTCCAGATGAATACGCCTGCCATTTCCGGTTTCACTGAGCCGACTTCGTGAATCCATTGATCATCCGTAAAGAATAAATAGATAAAGTCCAGTTGTCGGCCCGGTGACGCTAATGCATATACAGCCATCTTGCAGCCCGGCTTGTGATCTGCTATCTCGTTGATTGACCATAGCAATCAGAGCTCGTGAGGTCTTGTAAGCGAATTCGGAGATTGGGGGCTACCTCGTCATTGTCTCTGTGTTCAAGAAAGTAAGATGCTTATGCTCGTTCAAGGAAATTCTTGCCTCGAGCTAAGTCGCTATGGGAAAAGGCTAGCGCAGAAGCTTCTACATGGGCATCTTGCATCTGGGTACAGGAACCCAACTCAGCCCTGTATCGAGCTAGCTGCTCTAAGCGTCTAAGGCGTTGCAGAGGGTTAGATAATTGGCATGAATGTCCGTCTTCCATTTGAAAGTATGCCCACAGCTTACGAGCTCGTAGAACTTTCCGATAGATGGTCTCGCTCAACGCCGGAAGTAAAGAACAAAGCTCGCAAGAACATTCGAATTGGTATATCTCCTCTGACAGTACCTGGCACTCTTGTCAAGTGTGTTCGTGCTCGATGTAGTTGCTCGTAATTTCTTCATCTCGAGCGATGTATCTGAGTGCATGGACTACAATTTTGCTCAATCTGTCGTTCTAGGTGTGCCGAGCATTGGCATCGCAAGCGAGGTTGTTCCGACTTGCATCAAGGCATACGCTAGCTCGGTCTCCATACGTGCTGAAACACTTTGTTCGCACGATGCTCATGTATTGAGTAAAGACATTCTGGTAGGGGTGGAGATTGGAGAGGGACTCAAATGCTTGTCGTTGCTCGTCTAGATGATGGGTAACATCAAGTCAAAGAGTCTTCAAGTCGCTGGTTCACAGGGATATTGGTACAGTGATGGCAGGAGACTCAGAGAGTAAACGGGCACCCTTTGGGATAGGTTAAGTCACGAAGAGCCTTTTGCCGTTGCCGTGCACATCCCGCACGTTGAATATGAGCGTGTTGTCTAAATCCATAATCGAGAGTATCAATTACGCTTAGGGGCCAGTGCGCCGGCTCTCACGCTTTATTACTTTGTTAGCAACGGAGCTGGTCGCTTAGACTTGTTTCTCAGCTGTCGGTAACTCGCTTACATACCTTGGTTGAGCAACTTCTTGGGGCAATGCAAGACCAAAAAAGCGGTAGAACGACTTGGTCTCGTAATTAGGCGCAAAATCAGTGGCTAAACGCAAGAGCTGGAGGCGTGATAGACCGTTAGAAACGCACGCGCTAACTAGGTTAGGATTGATCACGTCGTTCTTTCGGAGTCGTTTGCCGATAAGATATAAGGTATGTTCGACAGTGAGAGAAGCAACAACGTACCGCGTGGGACTTCAAAGCTCAGATGCTTCAGGGTACAGTGGTAGTCACGACATTTGCACAAGTACGATGACTCCGGGTGGCAGATACACAAGCTGATTGTACCTGGACGTTTTTGAGTATTATACGGGGTGACTTCTGGAAGCTGAAATGATGATTAAAGCGACTAGGAAGGAAACGCCCGCGCATAGTTACGATAGGATATTTGTTAACTGGAGAATCTGGGTATAGTGCTAAACGAGCGGGGAAATCTAGCGATAGACGACGAAATTATTTTATTCCCACGCCATATGAGCCATCTTCAGCTTCCTGTCTTGAAGCGAGCGCATATCCTACTTGGTTAGAAATCGTACTAGTCCAGATGCAGGGCCAACTCACTTGCTCAACTGTGCCGTTTACCACGTATCGAGTCACTTGAACTGCCTGCTCCTGCCCGAGACGCAACGCTCGCGCGATAGCTTGGTTTTCTACACTTGGGTTCCATTGTGGCTCGACTAAGAAAACACGGTTGGCTGTAGCAAGATTTAGTCTGGTGAAGATTAGCGCGTGGCGACGATTGAATATGAGGACTCTTCTACCCCACAGCTCCCGTACCCGTCGTCATAATTAGAACGCGTAGTGAGGGGTCGTGAGCAAACTCGTCTAGGATCTTTTCGCGCTTAGCAGTAGGACATTCGCCATCTATTCGTCGAAAGGTAATATTAAGTTGTCCGAGGGCGGATCCAATAAGATCGAGAGTGTGAGTCCAGCAAGAGAAAATAATGCTGCAAGGCTCAAGTCAGTACCGAGTTCTTGCTATAACACTGGCAATGCGTGAGACGCATACCTCTTCGTTGACCAGATGTCAACTCTCACATCCTCCATCAATGCTTGTATCTTGGATGATCTTCCCTGTGCACGAAAGTATCTGCCATCTTCCTGCTGTAGGAACGTGCTATTGGCGGAGCGAGAGGTTATTTTCCAGAGTGATGAACACAAAGGACAGTTTGTCACAACACCCGGGTTTGCTTCAGGCATACTTTCTTCCATACATTCGGAGCAGAGTACGTGTCGACAATGCTCATCAAAGCGTCGAAACATTGAACCTGCTCCGAGAAGGGGCATGGTCTGCTTGCAGGCCGAGCAAGTAACCTCACCATCCCTACCTGAAGATGCCTCCATGGCTTCCCTCTCGTCAAGCAGATGCATCTTTCTTCTGTTCCATGAAAAAGGCTGCTGAAATGTGCCGTGATTGCACAGGATGCGCAACTGTAGTTGCACTTGAAATAGGCCGAGTGTACTCTTTTGGTCAAACCCGCCCACCTGGTTCTTAGCAGCCCGGAGCATAATCTTCTTCGTCTGTTCGTATTGCATCCTCTCCTCTGCTGAGAACTCCAACTTGCGGACACGAGAATGCTGTTCGGGCAGATGTAGCAGATCCTTTGTTCTTCGCAGGCAGAGTGAGTCAAGCAATCGGGTGAAACGTTCGATCGCAAGGTCACGGCGTTTCCCACCTTCGTCAAAGGGTACGCTAATGTACTTTCGAAAGTTCGACGGATTGTTAAACGGAATGATACGGATGAAGGCGAACAAGGAACCAATATCTTCCAGTCGGTTCTGGATCGGGGTGCCCGTTAGGCACCAGCGAGATCGTGCTTTCAACTCGGCAACAGTACGGTAGAATACTGTCGAGAGCCGACGGATTATATGCGCCTCATCGAGCACCAACCTGTACCATTCAATGTCGCGTAATGGGTTCTTGCCTCGCTGGGAGTCCATGTAAAGTGTATGGTAGGTGGTAACCACAATGTCGGATTCGGCCAAGGTGTCGATATTTGACTCACGATTTGTTCCGTGATACTTGACAGTTCGTAGAGCACCCCAGATCTGAGCTTCAAAGTGTATCTTCATCTCTTGGAACCACTCGTTGATCATCAGGTCAGAGGAAGCAATGACCAACGTGGCTCGCGAGCGTCGACGCGATTTGTAATGGCTGGAACCATTATCTAGCATGGTGTCATGCTCAGATGCCCACTTATGGCCATCGCCAAGAGTGCGCAATATCAATGCTAGAATGCTCAAGCTTTTGCCCATGCCCATCTCATCCGCCAGTATCCCTCCTCCCGTTTCAGAATATTCTGCCAAAGACGCATTGTTGGTTATGACGTGGCGTTGACATGGTCTCCCATCTTGTTCGCTAGGAACCCAAAGGCGGAACTTTTCAGGTATTGGGCCATTCTCTCTTTGTGACATGAAGTGTAGTGCTTGCTTTTGATGGGTCAAGAGCTGTGTCTTGAGACGGTCGTCACCCTCCAACCCAGCGAGAGTTTGGCCCCGTGTGAGAGAAGAGTATATGGTGTCGATCGTTTTCTGAAAGGCTTCAGCTTTTGCGACTTCACTCTCAGGCTGTTGCTCGGTGCGCAAGTCAACTTCCTGGCTGTGAAAGGAGTGCTGGAAATTCCCCAGTTTCAGAACATGAGGGTTTTCGTAAGACATTCCTGGCTTAATATAGTCGGGTCGTTGTAGATATATTTTCTTAGAGGAAAGGATTGAGCCAATCTCCTGTGTGACGCTACTGGGACCGTAGATATTGATGTTGACTCTGACCACTGCCTCTTTCTCCTTTGTAGCTCTATATATAGTCTCCCGAATAGGTCTTATGGGAGCAAATGCTTCCAAGTCAACGCGGTGCCTTTGCTTCTCAATGCTTTCCAGAGCTTCTTCCAAGAGAGCATTAGCCTCTCCAAGTAGCGTTCCGTCGGGGAAACCAACCAAATATCGGTCTTCGGCCTTGGTGATTAGCATTTGAAAGTGTCCCGGGATGGGTTGACCGTCACCAGACGCTAGTTTCGAATCCACGACGGACATATCGCCGATAAGCTTTACTGGAGAACGCGCGATCTGTTTTGTTTAGTGGGCTGCTAGACTAGTCTCGGAATCCATACCAGGCCGTAGCATATTCTACTCTCGTCTCGATCTTGAGGACCAGGTGATGTGGGATGAGAAGAGACATTGTCTTCGGCCCATCGTTGAATTTGTTCTTCTACAAAAAGAAGAGATGCCTTGCTATCTATATCGAAACCATGTTGCAGGCTGTAAGGATCGATTTGATCCTGACTAAGGATGTCTGGTAGACTATCCAGAGAAAACAAGTCGGTAACACAGTTCTCCCAGGTGGTTTCCTGCAGGACTGGTGCGATACTGCGAAGTTGTTAGTCTGAGTATCAGAACTGTGGCGTAGGACTTACTCAATAGGAGCTCCATAATCGTCCCAGCCCTGTATTGGACGAGAGCCCACATGTGTGTCGGTACCGTCGTCAGGATTGAGCAGGCGCTTTAGTGACATGACAGCGACAACGGCCTAGCGTACGCGCTAATGGTCTTGGCGGGACCCACTTCGTGACGAGCTCAATGTCGACGAAAGGTAGCGCGCCGTCTGTGTCTTCACAGTGAGCTCCTGGTGGATCGCGGAGGGCGCTTCCTTTTGTTTCAGCGAATCTCTGCTCGGATCAGCCTCACCGCTGAAGCGCTGAAAGCTATCCAATGGGCGCCAGCGAGGCTGTGGCTGAGCGCTCCATGCAACGCGCCACAGACAAGGATCTTGACCGGTCCTTCAGCCTCGTTCATCTGCAATCATGCTGCCCTCCTCTTCTTGCGCACAATTGCGTCTTGATGTTCACCACATAGTTCTCAGCTCGTACCAGATGCCCATGCAGCGTCTCTACGGTCACTATCATGAATGGCAACACTTCCACATCATCTTTACCGAATAGCCAAGTCAGTCGTGCATCTACAGGTGCATTGTCGCAGCAGTCGACACTGGTTGGACAGCAGACAAGCGCAGCGGGAGGCGATGCCTTAGACACGGCCATTCGCAAGTTCAGAGCTCGGTTAACAGGGACTGATCTTACGGAATTTCGGAGCACAACGTATGAGGAACTGCTGCACAGTATTCTACGCATCCAATATGAGCAGGAACAGACCAAGTCTATGGTCAACCTCGGCCGAATACAGTCTTTTCTGGAAGCTATGAACCAATTCTCGAAAACCATAGAGATTTTTTTGAATGTCTCTGATATGGTAGCCTTTGTCTGGGGACCTATAAAGTTTCTTCTTCTAGTACGTCTTCAGTACTGCTCTGATCATGAGCTGTCAGGAGATTGATGACTTTTAGACAGCCAGCACAGTTGCAGACTCATTCGAAACATTGTTGGAAGCCTACTACGAGATAGGAGAACAGTTGCCCCTACTGCAAGAGTATGAGCAGTTATTTAAGGAAAACCCGCACATGATCCAGGCTTTGGAGCTGATGTATCTCGACATTCTCGAATTCCATCAGCAAGCCATGCGTTTCTTCTCTGGTGGTCGTAAGTTCAGATAAATCCTCTATCTGATTCCAGCTAAGTGCATTGTACAAAGGATGGAGAAAGTTCTTTCGCGCCATGTGGAAAGATTTTGAGACCAAATTTGGCGGCATTAAAAAAAGTCTTGCTCGTCATAAAGACCTTGTGGAACGTCGTGCGACAATTTCACAATACCGCCTCTACCAGCTGGACATAGTAGAGATGAGGAATAGGCTTGACGAGTTGGTCCTGGAAGAACGGGGTAAGAAGTTAGCAGCAGTGAGGGAGTGGTTCGCAGTTGGGTCCATACAGGAAGAAGATCATACCAGTTTCAACGAGATCAGAGCAACATACAAAGACACTGCCAAATGGATCGTGAAGAATGAAAAAATCAAGGACTGGATGCACGCAGATAGTGAGCATAGTCCCCACTAGGGAAGGAAAGTTTTGATGCTGATATCAATCGCCAAGATCCAACAACGCCAATAGTCTGGCTCACCGGAATGCCTGGAGCTGGTAAGGATAGTTCTTGAACCTGAGCTGTATATCAATGAAAAGTAATAGTCAACAGGAAAAACAATACTGGCCTCCAGTCTTATCTCTGAATGCCAATCGAAAGCTACCTGCATCACTAGTTACTTCTACTGCCACTACGAAGGTCAAGGATGCAACACTGCTGTAGATGTTTTGAAGGGACTGATGCATCAATTGCTGGACCAGTACCCTGACATGTTACCACCCTGCCACACGAAGCGGACTGGAAGTGGCGAACCAGTGCTTCGATCCATAGAGCGAGCCAAAAAGCTGTTTGAGGACTTTTGCTCGATTCCGGAGAAGATGTTTATCATTATCGATGGCCTCGACGAATGTGAGCAATTGGAACGCAAGCAACTTCTAGATTTTCTTGTCGGAATGGTCACTCAATGTGACACCAGTGAGCCAGGAAAGCTCCGTGTAATGGTGGTCAGCCAAGAATACGGCGACATAAAACGAGCTCTTCACAACCCGTCTTCCAGCAAGATTGTACCCAGCATTGTTTCCATGTCTGAAACGGATAATCGACACGATATACACAACTACGTTCGCATTTGGGTGGACCGCATTGCGGTCAAACACGAACCGTTTGACGATGAAGCGAAAGAATATCTCCACAATCTGACCGTGGCACGAGCTAAGGGTATGCACTCTACTTTGAGTCAATGATCTAATGGCTGACTTTGAAGGTATGTTCTTATATGCTAAGCTAGTCATGGACAATCTCTTCCAACAGCCAACGAGAGGAGATCTACTAGACGCTGTAAGCGAAAACAACTTCCCAGATGGCTTGAAAGAAGCGTAAGTTGAAGACACGGCCTACTCCCTTATCAATCTGTCAGTCCAACCTTCTAACCCTGTAAAGTTATGAAAGAATCGTAAAGCGCATCAAAAGAACCCACGCCGTGGAATGGCCGAAAGTGAAGAAGCTTTTAGGTTGGATGGTCTGCGCTCAACGACAGCTGGCATGGCGGGAGATCCAAGTAGCCCTCTCCATCGACATCGAAAGTCGCAGTATCGAGTATGAAGATCGACGCTTTCGCGAAGATATTCACGAGGTTTGTGGCTCTCTGGTCACTGTATCCGGGAATCGTGTCTCGTTGGTTCATAGCACAGCACGATAGTACGTAATACCTTCATTTTGTACTAAAGTATGCTAACATCACAGTTACCTGACAAAAGCCACAGAAGATATCCATCAGCCATCCGTGGAATGTGAGCTTGCCACTCTATGCCTTCAATATCTTACGTTTCCGTGCTTTCAGACCAAAATTTCGATTGAGAAGCCGGAGCTTCGCAAGATGATGCTTGAGGGACAGTTTGCATTTCAAGACTACGCAGTCGCAAAATGGTTTCAGCACGTGAACGCATTCGTGAAATTTGGCAAAGATCTTCTCCAGGATTGGACGAAAGCCGAAGAGCTCGTCAGAGAAATGTCGCACGCGATCGACAACTTCATGGATCATTACCACGAGGAAAATTTCAATGAGCCTCAAAACATCGTGGAAGAATGTCGAGAAACCTGCAAGAGCTTTGAAGAGCAGGACTTCTACGAGGATCTAGTAGTGTTGACAAGTCACATCTACACCTTTCAGAAAAAAGGTTTCGAAGCGCGGCACAAGGTCAGCATCAAGAGCCTCGAATATGCGCTTAATCGCAATAGGAAATTTGTAGAGGATACGGCCTCTAAACTCAAAGGCACTGAACTGGCAACATTCAAGCAATTCTACGACAACGAAAGACCGTACAAGTGCACGAAGATAACTTGCATGTACTTTTCGGAAGGATTCAGGGAAGCCAGGGCCAAAAAGCGCCATGTCAACATACACGATCGTCCGTTTCAATGCGAAGTTCCGGACTGTCTCGGCGCTGAGGGTTTTGCCAACTCCAAGGACCTAGAGAAGTGTGCATGGCCCCTTCAGTATGTGGAATGTCCTCGCTCATTGATACGCAGACACACCCGCTCTTTCCATCCCGAAATCAGTGATCTTGCAGTGCGCTTCAACTCGACTCATATCAAGAAAACAAAGGCGACGCACACTTGTCCGCTATGTGGAAAATCCTTCACACGCAAGCTCATCCTAGACGATCACGTGATGAGTCATAAAGGGATCAGAAATCAGGAATGCGAAGAATGTGGTAAGGCATTCACCAGAAAAAATGACTTGAGGAGGCATCAAAAAATTCACGAACGTGGGAAGTGATAGAGGGGAGGCGGGGATGCTACCAAGCGGTTCCAGGTTACCACCAACACAAAGTGAGGGGGTTCCGGCCCGAGTTAAGACGGTCTCCTGGTATTCGTATGGTTCTCGGCCACTTCAGGGTGCCGAGAAATTCGGCTTAATGGTTTTTTTTTTGCTTTTCTGAACGTGCGCTTGGCGGGCGGCGAGGCTTAGGCATGCTCTTTCAACCAGCTTCCTCCGCGGAACGAACCCAACCTGTAAAATCCGCAGAAGCAGCCTGCTCTTAGTCTTAACTGCAAACTTGAATCCTTGATAGTTCTCTCCACGTACAAAGTTTACCTTCTTGTGGGTACTGTTACGGAGAAATGCTACCAATTTCGTTTCAATGAAGATTCCTAAGGAGGCGATACGCATCGGACTTCATCTTGCAGACGATGAACATGTGTTCCGCTCGCTAGCAAGGTTGTTTATACGAGCCGCGGCCTTAGCTGATCGATTGGTGTTCGAGTGCAGGAGCGGCACAGCCTGCAGATTATCAGTTGTTGCATAACCTAGCTCGTACTGATGTTTGCTAGACACCTTTACGCGTGTTCTCGTTCAAGAGGTCCGCGCGAGCGTTGTCTAGCAGGACTATTATATCGACTGCTTCTCCTGGGTGGCTCCCTACAATAACGCTTGGAAGGTGAAGTCGCCGCGGGGTTCTGAAAGTCGCTAGATAGGCGGGTTCAGCCTGACATACCACCCTCTTTGCGCCAGAGGGCGGGGTGCACACCATCTTCACCCCATCGGGCTATTTACTCTCGGAACGGCATGCGTTCTTATTGTTGGCTCGTTCTCGTTGTCACCCATCAGCGACAATGCAGGCGCGTGAGGCTTTATCGACATCGATGCAAGGCTGACTACTTTCAAACGATACACTTGCTATATGCCCGCCTCAATGCGTCAAATCTAGGCAAAACCAACATCCGGTGAGTATGCGGCGTTCGAAACTTCTCTTCTAATAAGCCCTCCCCAAGCCACACATCATTGTGATGCAGAGTATTTTGTATTTGTGCACCTAGTTGCACTTCCAACATAGTCTCTACATCTGCCTTATATTTGCTCTCCTCGTCCTCCTTCACTAGGCATACTGCAACAGCACAGATCTGATAAATCCCCGTCCCTACTTTATCTTTCATACAGTATGTCGTCAGTCTACTGGTCTTACTCTTAGCTGCTTTTACACAAGGGTCATAGCATTCACCAGGGGCCACGTTGTTGACCTTGAAATGTGTGGTAAGTCAATACAGTCATTTGCCAGTTATCTAAATTGACTTAATCAGTCGGGCTTTTTGATGTTGTCCAGAGACATATCGACGCGTCCCTAACTCCCCTTCGATCTACCACACGTATTACCAAGTGACACAAACATCCGGTTTGGGACTAGGGCCGGAGCGGACCACAATACCTAGATGGTATTGTCTGGCGCAACCCGTTCTAAAGATTAGTAAACTATCGACGTTGGGTGCCATACCCTGTAAGTCGGTGCCTGCCGCCATGTCACGATGCCCGAGCCACCTCGATGCTGCAGCAGGTAAGCGGGCCTGGTAATGGGTGGAGTTGGAGGTGATGACAAGGTCAAGGGCTTTTCGCGATCATTTTGGACAAGGTCTGCACTGCGTCCTTGCAAAGACCACCTCATTTTTGAGGGTCCAAAGAACTACATGGCTAGTAATTGGCGATGGATAGAAGATGGGAAGTGACGGTGAGCGGTGGAGTGAGGGGGTGGAGTGAGGGGGTGGAAGGTGGAAGTAGCGTTGTGGTCCTCTGGTTTGCCCAACCCGATTGCCCTTTTTAACATCGCTATCTCTTGCAGCAGGTCCACGGTCTACCCATTGCGCTCTATTAGCCCGGCTAATGTGGTCGATGTTGCGTATCAACAACGGGATCCTCGTTTCGATATATCCCAGACCTTGAGCAGCATCCCAACGGCTCTGTGGAAGCAGCCACCAACGTAATCATCGGAAGTTTCATGCCCTTCAAGGCGTCCAAATATCGAATACGGGCTCAACATCTCTGTAGCGACAGACACATCTCGCTGTGGAGACAACTTCCAAGAATTACACCTCGCATGACTGGTACAATGGCGCCTCCACCGCTACCAAGGAACCTCAGCACATCATTCGTTCAGCACCCGTCTCCGATACATTTGGTCGCGCTTTTGCATGTCACACGTTCGTCCACCATGGATGTCGTTGGCCTACGTGTCTTCCACGCCGATATACATACCCTCTCCACCATGGAGAACCACGATACGGTTTATTCATAAGACTGACCTCATGATCTGGCGCAGCCACGTCCAGCAATTGGGTCAACACTTTACTGGAATATCTCAAAGACTGCAGTCTTCAAATCTTTCAGAACCTCCACGAGAACGCCGAGGCGAGTGGCCACGGTCTTACAATCACAGGCGGTCTGTCAGGTCCCAGAGGTCGTCCCGTCGTCGCTCATCGTCTGTGCCGATTTATCGACCACGAATCTCCGACTCTTCCCGAGGAACACTGCACGCAACATCATACCTACTTCATTTCAGAGCAACCGTGAAAGTTGAAGCTACTCTGTACATGATGTGTCATCCCGATGGCACGAACAACGACTGCTTGTGTACCCGCGGTTTCAGCAATGCGGCTGGCATGCCATATGAACATACATCACACGAGGCACGTCAGGTATTCGTGAATCATTCTGTCCTAGGATATGGACGATTCTACGCCGAGCCAGACACCCTCGGAGGGTCCTTCGACAACTATAACTATGGTTCACCCGGTGGGGGACTTTCACGACATGACACTTCGTCTAGTGGCGGTACGATATCAACGGACACCACTTCACCCCGCTCTACGTACATGTGTTCGCAGGGGGGTTATGAGAGCATTCCTCAGCCATTTCCACATGCTTATCCTCATCTCAATGGAAACATAGCAAACAGCACTGTGGGCCATACAAGCTCTCATTCCTCTGACGTAGTATCGTATGGCACACCCACGGAACCGTCAAACTCGGCGAGGACTAAGTACACGTGCTCGTGCGGCATCTCAATCACCAATCAGAACAAGAATCGGCACAAAAAACTTCATTGCAAATTGCACCTATCCCCAGAACAGAGAAACAAGCTCAAGATCCCTTGTAACGTCGATGGTTGCAAGAAGGAATTCAGCAGGAGGGACGCCCTTAATCGTCACCTCAAGCAATTTGATTGCGGGGAACAGAACAACTAGGGTATGTTCTCCTTTGTACTGTCGTCGCCTCTCCTCCATAACATTCCACTGATACGCACGACTTAGTTGAACAGCCATAACGATTACAACTTAATGAATTCGTCCATTCAGTACGCACGTATAAAATGACAAAAATTGACACCTGCTATGCGCACACGGCACTACATGGCTGACGGTCAGTCGCAAGAGTGGATCTCTCATCATGCTGGACATACTTGCGAGCAGGGAGGCCTTGAGGGCTCGGTTCTACCGATGGTGTGCGCGAATGTGAAAAGCTGGCTGTAAACCCAAACTATTGTAGCTCTTATGTGATGCTAGAGTTCTGAATATAAAATTGCGCCCAATGCGTTCCCTTCAAATTTCCACTGAGTTTACCGCTTTTGACTTTGCTTTTTCACAGTCTGCTTCGTGTGATCGCAAAGATTACGGTCACGTCGAAAAAAAATAATGAGATTTCAAGGTTATCGATCGCTTTATTGTCGGAAACACATGTCCAGCGTGAAATTTTGACTCGAGCGTGACTAGTGGTGGCTATGCTGGGAGCACTGCACGGAGGGGCACTGAAGGACTGGGGCAAGAGGGCACAGCCAAGAGGGCACTGGGGCACACTCCTGACCCCGACGCATGCGGCTCACGGCACACGTCTACTAGTCCTTGCGAGCTTGACCGCCTTTTTCTTCCACCATGCAGAGCTACGCATATCGACACCAGGCGAGAGTATCGCGTCAAGCTTCATCCAATTTCCACCTGCCCCTTCACCCGGCCTCTATTGGCGCGTATCCTCAACAAAGAGGGAAAACGGACACACATTAGTATTCTAGGACTGCTCTCTCATGTCCACTTCTTACATGCAGAAAGACTACCCTAAGGCCAGGATCTAGGCCCGGCCCGTAACCTGGGGTGGAAAGGCCTGCCGAACTCCTTTCGGCGGGCTGACCACCACGCGCACTGTCGTGGCAGCCAGCCACATCGGCTACACACCACCCACAAAAAGTTTTTATAGAAGCCCAAAAACGATAGGTAGACCTTATCCACTTCGCAAGGATGCCATATCTACGCTCCTGTGATGGATCAGGCCTGTTGCGGATATTGTAATAGAGGCAAAAACCTATGTCAATGTGATTTTGTGGTATCAATACCTACGGTGCATTAGCTTTTGGTTTCAGCAGCGTGAACCTGAGAACTGCCGACAGAGTAACTGATTAGATGCCTCTCACAGATGAACATCTCCCTACATTGTGGTGTACGGCCAGCAGCTCCGAAGAACGGTCACTAGGTGTCGCCCACTAACAATGCTTCAAAGATGGACGCCCTTGATAGCTAGTGTTGGTATCGCCGGGCAGACTGCACATTTTGGAACTTTTCTAGCTCTTCACAGCCGTCGAGAAACTACCACTGATATCCGTATCAGACTGCATTGTTAGGTACCGCGGATTCTGCCACCAGTCACCATGCGCACACTGTGTGGAAGCAAACCAGAAACCAGCGATTCAAGATGTTTGCATGTCTAGAAAATATTTGTTCTCATCTCGCTGTAGGGAAGACACTCCGAGTTGAGCCTTGTACGGCGCAACCTACCAGCTCACGATGCCGGCGCCGACAGCATCGCGCTGGAGACTGAGCGCTACAGCCTCGTCAAGTGTCTTCTCAATCAGCTCGTCCTTGTCCACCTCTTCGAACTTCTTGACCTGATCGTTGGAGCCAAGTATTGCGGTGGCTCTCGTCGCTCCAAAGGTCAGCTTCCAGCCACCATCTCAAGCCCAAACTAGCGACCCGAGCTTCCACGTCTGAGCTGACCCAAGGCATCGTGCCGCTTGTGATTAGGTATTTCAAAAGAATGGTGTGGCACTAGCGTTCACTCACCCAGTGGCTCTCCCCGTAACGAGCTGAACATTGATTGGTCAGTGACGTCGAGTCGCCATTGTTCCTTGTCCATGCAACGAACATGTTAGTCCGAAACACAAGATGGTGTAGTAGAACGCATACTACAAGAAATCGCTGTCGGTCACGGCGAACGCTCCAGCCTCATATACGTCAAAACGATTTTCGAAAGGTAATCGATCGTACTTTAAATGTCCCGCGACGCCACAGTTTTCTCTACGCAACCCAACCTGGTATATACAATTCCTCTACTTTTTCAGTGCCCGACCAGCGATGTCCTTCCGGTACTGCATGCCATCGAAGTGTATGCAGTCAACACCCTTGTACGCCTTCGCAACAGCTTCTTCCAGCGTGGCTGCTGTCGCTGTTGATGCAATGACACGACCGCCTGCAGTCTTGAGCGTGTTGTCTATGAGTGAGGTTCCAGCATGGAAGAGGACCACATCTGTTCAAAGTTAGCACATGATTTCGTTTAAAAAAGGACGGCTGTTTGAGTAAGGGAGCGCATACCTTCCGGTACCTGATCCAGCGTCATAACCGTGCCCTTTGCATATGAACCAGGGTACCCTCCCGCCGCTACTACGACCGTAGCCGCGGACTTATTCCCCACTTTGACATCGACCTCCGATAGTCTTCCCTCGGCGCACGCAACCATGACTTCCGCGAGGTCACTCTCCATGAGCGCGAGCAAACTCTGAGTCTCGGGGTCACCAAACCGGACGTTGTATTCCAGCACCTTCGGACCTTGCTTTGTCATCATCAGGCCAGTGAAGAGAACTCCCTTGAATGTATAGCCCTCTTTCTTCATGCCGTCAACGGTTGGCTGGAGGATGTCTTTATGAACCGCCTCGATGACCTCAGGCGGTGCGATGCGCGTGGGTGCGTATGTGCCCATGCCACCTGTGTTTGGCCCAGTGTCTCCGTCCCCAATTCTCTTGTGGTCTTGTGCAGGGGGCAGCGACTTGATCGTTGCGCCGTCTGAGAAAGTTAGGATAGACAGCTCATCGCCCTCGAGGAACTCCTCAATAACAACCTCGTCGCCCGCGGCGCCGAATTCCCTGTCCAGCATGATATCCTTGAGCCCAGCGTGTGCTTCTTCCTTAGTCTGTGGGATTAAAACACCCTTGCCTGCTGCAAGCCCTGATGCCTTGATCACGACATTGTGATCTATCGAGTCCAAGTACGCCTTCGCCTTCTCGTAGTCGCTGAAGTTCTCATACGCCGCGGTGGGGATGTTGTTCCTCTTCATGAAGTCCTTGCTGAACGTCTTGCTGCCCTCCATCCTCGCAGCTGCCTCGCTCGGCCCGAAGAACCGCACGCTCTTGTCGCCATGCTTCTCGAAGTAGTCGACAATTCCCGCGACGAGGGGAGCCTCGGGACCGGGGACGAGTAGGTTGATGTTCTTCTCCTTCGCGAATTGTACGAGTGCGGGGAAGTCTTCCTGCTTGATTGACGGGACGTTTGTGGTGTTTGCGGAGGATGCGGTGCCGCCGTTACCGGGTACAACGTAGATGTGCTCAACACGAGGCGATTGGGCGAGTTTCCAGGCGATGGCGTGTTCGCGGCCGCCGTTGCCGACGAGAAGGACACGGAGTTTGTCGGTCATGGTGTATTTGGGAGACTGGACGTGTACTTGTGTGTTGTGTGTCTGGTCATACATGCACTAGGTTTTTTTCCTCGCAGGGTCCAGCACGAGTACCCCGCCGTACGTGGGGTTCGGCGCTTGCAAGGATTAGGCGGCATGAGGTCATTGCAGATCCATCTCAGGTACCAGACAACCTCATGGGGTCAATAGCCGTTGCAAGCATGGGTGTATTGTAGGTGTCCGTCGAGAACCGCCTTGTAAAGGTCGAGAGCGCCGTTCACCTGCGGCAGCACAGCGGCCTCCATTCAGCCCAGGCCTGAGTCTCGCATTGCGATCATCCGACCCACAGCAGAGAAAAACTCAACCAGCTCGCTAGCGATGTCCAATTGAGGATGCTCGATATGGGAGACGAGGATTCGGCCACCATGAAAGGAGATTCTGCGCCAGCGTTGGTCCGCCAAGAGATAAGGACGGCACCTACCGAAAGGTCGATATGGACGTCTGTGCAGGACGAGACGACCTTCCGACAAGCAGCAGTCGACTTAGCATTAGCGACGGGTGAATGTCCCTGGGATGCACACACCGGCCTACCTCCTTCCCCAGGAGCACCCCGCATTGACGACTATGTGCAACTTTCCCCGCCACGGTCTGAGAGCCGAGATCAATACATCTTGTCGGAACATATCGAAAACCGACTAGCGAACGATCTCGCGCTACTCGCCGCATCGAAAGAGGCAGTATTCAGCGTCACGGCAGCATGTATCGAGGAGCGCGCCGATGCTAATGGCCACCTGACAGGACTGAAGCTTTGGCTAGCCGCAAATGAGGGCGTCAGCGAAGAGCTCAAGGGCAGCTTAGCAGAAATATGGCATTGTCAGTCAGCTTCCACATCCGAAGGCGAGACGGTGAGCAACGTCTTCGCCAAGATCGTCCATCTCAACAGGCTCCGCATCTACCAACGCGTCCGGAAGGCTGTCGGACACCCACCCATTTTCCGCGAGAAAGGCAGAACACGGACAAACCCGGATGATAAATTGGCGCGAGCGTTCATGCGGATGCCTAAATCGAGACCACAAGATAAGTGGAAGCCACCTGCCTTATGTAACGAGCTTGTCAGGCGTGGGCTTTCGTTGAACGTAAAGTTACTGGCATTGCTTGAGAGCCTGACCGTCGATGAGATTGAGCAAGGCTCCGACCATGTGGTGCGGCAGCTGGAAACGATAGCGAGAGATTGCTTCAATGTCACTACGGACAATGGGAGAGTACCGTTCAAGCATCTGCTGGGTGAATGCGAGCTCGATGCTGGGCTGTGGCTGAGAAATAAGTACATTGGTGAAGTGGAGAAGACGGGTGCTTACTGGCGCATGGCAATGTCAATATGCAGAATACACCGCCAAATCTCTGGAGCTCGACCAAAGGATCTACCGCCGGTCAAGCTCGAAATCGAAGGGGTGCAGCCATACGTGTCTGTGATCAACGAACCCTCAATACAAGGCCGCCCAATGCCATGTTATGTGCATGCCGAAGTCCAACTTATCACACACCTCGCACAACAAGAAGCTAGAAGAGAGTTCGAAGTCTCATCCACACAGAAGGTCATCACGCGCCGACCGCGGATCATAGGCGCTTCAAAGAGCGCTTGCTTCCTCTGTTTCCTATTCTTGAGTTGTTACGGAGGCCCTGAAACACCTGCTACCCACGGCAGACTGTACGACCAATGGACCGTGCCTGATCTTGCCGAGTACACACCCGCTCAGACTGCGCACCTACGTCAGACTCTTCAGCGAATGCATACTACGATGGTCAGGCTACGGGGAGAATACTGTCTGAAGAAGCACAGAGATCACCCAATGACGAGCCGCGTGGATCTTGATCGACTGTCCTTATTCTCCAAAGAAAGTCCAGATACACAATCGCAAGAAGCTGCAGTCGAATCAAACGACAAAGCGTCTGCCGCTGTCCTGCAATCCGAGACACCCAAAAGACGCCCAAGCGTGGAAGATATTCGGGAAGCGGACCATCTCGCAGAGGATGTTGTCAGACAAGACAAGAATGATCCGTCACCCGATGAGGAGCAGATGCATGGTCTGCGGGCCTTGTTCGAGAGATTTTGGATTAGGATTCGGCATCTCGGGTCTGGTACTCATTGAATGTAGGATGATGCCGTAAGAGGAGCTGTGTTTTGATGGATATTTCTCGTCGACATTCCTCCTATTCAGTACCTACAGCCTCGCCCTCCCCCCTTTAACATCCTCCAACTCTCTCGCCCCAAAGAGTTCATACGTGCCCCTACCACCGCCCAACCACATCATCACATCCCCCTTCCCACCCACCACCTTCTCCCCAAACGAGCTCACCTCAATGCCCTCAGCCTTCAACGGCCCCTTGTTCTGCTTTTCGTTATCCGTCCGACTGCTCTGCCCGACTACCCTCACAAACACTGGCACCGCTTCCTTCACCAGCTCTCCCTTCGCATACTCCAGGAACGCCTTCCAGTCGAAACTATGCACCGTGACACCATCGGCGAGAAGAACTGCTGCGCACCCAGCTCGCCCATCGTGGTTGGGAACCGTAACGCCGTACACCGTAGCCTCCGCGACGCCAGGGTATTTACCAAGAACCTCGGCGACTTGCGCTGTAGACACGTTCTCCGACTTCCAGCGGAACGTGTCGCCCAGCCTATCGAGGAAGAACCACCGCCCATCGGCATCCCGCCGCAGCGAGTCGCCACTCCGGTAGTACAGGTCCCCCTTGACCAGCACGTCGCGCTCGAATTTCTTTGCGTTGGCAGCGGGGTTGTTTACGTAGCCCGCGAACGCAGCCTCTGACGGCACTTTGACCAGGATCTCGCCGCCCTCGTCGTACGCGTTGCGTCGGGCAAATCCAGTGGCTGGGTCGCGCAGGATATTCCCCGTTTCGGTATCAATGGCAACAGGGACGTACGTGTCGCGCAGGGCGTGCCTGAGGATCGCGCCGTGCCGCCCCACGCAGTCCTGCGTGTACCCGTTCAGGCTCCAGTTCACCATGCTGAGGACACCCTCTGTGGAGTTGAAAAATTCAATGACCTGCGGGACGTCAAATCGCTTTTTGAACCGGCTCCAGACATCCGGCCGCATGCCATTGCCATACATGGCCCTGAGTCGCGGGTGGTTCCGCTCGAGCGGGTGCGGAGGCGCATTGAGCAGATACCGCGCAGCCTCGCCGACATACACGAAGACAGAGGCGCCCGAGTCGTGGATGTCGTCCCAGTGGGTGCTGACGCTGAACTTGCGACCGACGGCGACGCTGAGGCCCAAGGTCAGGGAGGACATTATGGACAGCCCGCCCGTGCCGTGGAACAGCGGCATGCTGCAGTACCACCTGTCGCTCGTAGTCTGCCCGAACGGCGGATTCGCCGGGTTCCCGCGCTCGTGGTACCGGCTTGTGAGGAACGGCGCTGCCTTTGGCAATCCCGTGGTCCCAGAGGTGTACAGCAGGCATGTCGGACTGTTCCCCTTGACGCCCGCGCGGTATTCATCGCCCGGCACATTGACGCTCGTCTTGTACAAATCTGCGAGGAACTGATCCGTCACCACCGTTCCCTCGACCCCCATCTCCTCCTCGAGCCGGCCCCTCACCTCGTGAAACCTACCATTCACTTCCCCGTCCGAGTCGACAAGCAGCACTCTCGCCCCGCTGATCCGGACGCAATGCGCCAGCGCATCGCCCTTGAGATTGTAGTTCAGCAGTGCGGGCGCACACCCGATGCACAGCAGGCCGAGCCAGATGACGGGGAAATCAACGCTGTTGATGAGGTACACGCCGACGAGGTCGCCGGGCTTGACGCCCTTGGAGAGGAAGAAACGCGCCCATTGGATGGCCCGGTCATGGGCTTGCTGCCAGGTGTAGGAGCCTGTGCGGGACCAGATACACTCTTCGTTTGGGTGCGCGGTCACGTGAGGTGTGAAGGCGTACCAGAGGGAGAGGCGGTTGTGCTTGACTGGATCATACATCAGCTTCGCCGTTTTGAGTTTCGAAGAATAATGAAATGTTTTACCTAGTTCTTGATAGTACTTCGCAGCCTGGCCGACCCTCCGCTTGATCCTGAGGTCCTGTCCAATGTGATACTTCGCGTCGAGGTATGCTGCAAGTGCGGAAACACCAGCGATAGAAGCTGCAGCCGCGGCTGCCATGTCTAACAAGTGCTAAGCGAAGATGAAGTGACAATGCGAAGAAACAAGCATGCTGGAATGTTTGTTATACACCAAGTATGGTCTGCAATGGTGAGGTACGGGGAGCTAGCTAGTAGGAGCCTCGGAGGCCGAGGTCCAGACAAGGGTGTGCAAGCGGGGTCAGTCCCCCAACGCGATCTGCGAGTCAAACCAGACTTGTTAGTTTCGAGAATTGATTGTGGAATTGGTGATATTATTCGATTCCATGCTGCATATGCTTACGACGTCACACGTCCTCATGCGCCAAGGGCATCACTACTGAAATTCCGATTTCCATCCTAATTACTGAAGGCTCAGGTGAATGTCAGACAGCTACGCTGCGTTCGCCCTTTTGTCCTTCTTCGCCATCTTCTCCTGTTTCTTCCGTTCTTCCTTCTCCTTCTTCTTTTGCTCCTTCTCTAGCCACGAGCTGCCGTCCTTCCGGGTATCTTTCGCTGCCGTCAACTCGGTATTGCCTCCTGCCATGATATTGGCAAGAAAGTCCTCTGAGCTCAGTTTGGTGTCTTTTGTAGTTTTTGAGCCTTCTCTGATGGCGTCTTTATTCTTCTTGGTCTTCTTTGAAGGAGTCGTGTTGGGGTTTCCATTGGCGGTGTTCTGAAATTGAGTATAGCCCTTGGTCTCATCGGCCCTGCCACTAATCTGACTCTGGGCGTTGCGTCCGTCTCCGTCCTTCGAATCAACCTCCTTAGGAAGAGCTGCTTCTTCGGCAATAAGCTCCTTCAGCGTGGCTGCCGCTGCTTCATCTCCTTTGCCTGCTAGTTTCGTCTTGATCCGAATATCGTTGCTGATGATGCGTCTCAGTTCGGCGATTGCCTCCTCGTCGCCGGCAGCTGCCTGTCTTCGCAGGTCCGCTCGCTTCTGGTCTCGCTCAATTTGCTGGTGTGCCAGAAACTCTTTCTTCTTGCTCGTAGCTGTCTGCAGTGCGTTGTTGTTCCTTGTCAACGCATCCTGCGCGGCGTTCACGGCAGCTTGTGACTTGTTCCTCCCCACACCGCTGCCGAGCCACTCATTCTCGTAACCCCAGCCTGTCAAGTAGACACCCTGGTAATATTGCTGGACACCGGTTGCCGTCATCTCCATTTGCTTCTCCTCCATGTAAGTGACCTTGATGTGGTTCATTTGGATGAGCCTATGAAGCTCCTCTTGAGCGTTGACATTTTCAACAAGAATAGGCGCACGGTACTCTAGCACCTGCTCAGCCCAGAGCTGGTTCATCCATTTCTCAGCCGTGAGAAATCCCTCGACGGGGTCCGAGAGCACCACGGCGGCGACGTAGGCTTCGAACACATCGGCTGTTATCTTGGTCCAGACCTTGGAGGCTGTGCCTGGTTTCAAGTGCGATGCATGTTTCATTCGATCGACTAAGCCGTAGTCATTTGAGAATTTTGCCAATGTGTCGTTCCTGACCAATTGTTCGCGGAAATGTGCTTGTGACGGAACATCCAGGTGCGGCAAGCGATGCGCAATCAGCCGTGTGGCTATCACTTCGAGATATGCATCTCCGATGAATTCGAGGCGTTCGTAGGTGAGGTCGTCGGTAGAGGTGAGACCTTTCGCCTTGGCCTTTGACTCATAAACGGAAGCGTGCGTGAAAACTTGTACCTCTAGCGAAGGTTCGATGGGTGGAAGAGATGGTAGGGACTTCGCCTTCTCTATCTGCTGCTCGATGTATCCTGGGATCATCACATATTTGCCCTCAAACGGTCGTGCCTTGTCCAATTGTTTCATCTGCTTGGCGTGCTTCTTGTCGTTCCGGGCAGAGAGCAGTCTTCGCAACTCGCCAGCACAGCGCAGTATGTCCTTGTCGCCCTCCGGCATCTGCTCGTCTGCTTCGACCTTTGCCAGGAGCCCAATTATGCCTGCGTCCGCCTCTTCTTTGGCCAGCTTGCACGGCTCGCATTTTGAGCTATCAGGCAGGCGGTCGATATAGTCAAGGTGCGCGGTCTCGCCCCTGCGCTCCTTGCTCGTAGGAGGACCACTCTGAGAGGTGGGGTAGTTGTGGTTCCGAGGCTGATGAGCATTGAAGTTCGGATTTCGGGGATGGAAATTGGAATTATCCGGGCGCGCATATTTCTGCGAGTTGCCGTTGCTGTAGTGGTCGAAGCCGCCTGCAGGTGCCATTAACAAGACGTGACACGCGGGTGGAAGCAGCGACGCAAGTGCCTTTAATATTGGCAAGCAAACACGACCCAGGCGTTGGAAAAAGAGAACGAGTACACATCACATACCTCCGCGCTTCTGTGCCCCGTAGCTAGACATGCTGTGTGAGCTAGCAATGTGAGATTGCGAGGTTGAAAACGAGTTGCGACAATGCAAATGCGGGCAGCCAGTCGCAAAACTTGGTGGTCCAAGCGCCCGCCAAGCGCCCCATTCACCAGAGACCTCCGAGATCTTCTCCGCATCGCGCCGCATCGCGAGTGCATCTACCCCCCCAAAAATGGCCGTCTCCCCCGTCTCGCGCGCCCGCGTGTTGGACCTCATGAAGGTGCCTACCCTTTCTCATTCGATGTAACCTTCAACCCCCTCTGACGCGCGCCAGGTCCAATGCAAGGTCTTCTCCACGACTTTCAACCCAGAACGCATCCGTCTCGGTAGCCGTATCCTCCACCAGCGCCTCAAGGGTCCCTCGGTCGCGTCTTATTACCCCCCGCGGATAGGTACAATCCCGCATCTGAGGAAGCTATACCCCAACTTCTCCGTTATGGACGAGCAGGAGGAAGATTGGTTAGAGCATTTGGGCGTTGCCAAGTCGAGGGGCAAGTCGCCGCCGAAGAAGAAGAGGACTGCTGCTGGTAAGTGGAGAAATAGAAGACAGGTTCGGCTCAGGGGGGTGTGGATCATGCTGACTGTGCTGCAGAATCGAAGAAGTTCAGCAAGAAGCGTTAGGCGCGTGGGATGTCGGTGTAGGATTGCACGAGCTGGAAAACAAGGAAGAAACATTGTACATTGGATGTATCACAAAGCATCAGGGATGGCGTTTGGGCTCACAGCACGTGTTGGTGTGTACGTTATGGCTAAGATATCAATTGAGAATACCAAGTCAAGCATTCAAATCTCAATCGTGGGTGTGATCCATCAATTGACCTCCAGATGACTACCAACGACAAGACATGGATATTGCACGTCTTCGCAACCCTCGTTAAGTGTCCGAGGCGCATGGGCCGCGCTCGTTAACAACACATGCTTTCAATAAGGCAGCGAGTCTGTAGTGCTGAGTATGGTCAGTCGCTGTTATCGAGACCACGAGCCAAAGCCAAAATTTCGAGAGAAGGCGAAAGCATCATACCTAGACCGTATGAAAAATAGACTTCTCCAACCTGCGGGATGTGACTGCATCTCATCCAGGGTATCCGAGGAGACAGCGGCGTTACGTGGATGGCTAGTGGCCCGCGTCAGGTGTCCCTTTACGTTGCAGCGTCAAGTATGCAAACATCAACTCCCGATCCAACTTTTCGCCACTAAGAGGTCCCCGGGGCGGAGGATTCAACCGGTTTAGGACTGCTTTCACCAGGCTTCCCTCCTCGGGCGTTATCACTTCGTCCGAACTCGAAGCGTAGCTTGAAGTATAGCAACCTAGCTGCATGGGATTAATTAGCCGAAGTTGTTATAGTCTTGATGCGCTCGCATGAAGAGCTGATTGAGCATGTCAGGCTGGCCCGAGTGAGGGCTCGGTGTGGGTTGGTAGCCTTGGTGTAGTGCTTGTGTGTTGTGGTGGTTTACGACGCTCCAGGCTGCGTCTTGTGTACGTTGTTGTCCAAAAAGCTCCCGAAGTGACAGTTGCCGTCCCATGGGGACAGAAGACTGTACCTGGTCGGAAGTTATACTGGAGGCATCGCTGGTCTGGTCCACGGCGGCCTGGCTGGCTTGGACACGTGCCTGGTCAGTGCATGTCAGTAAGCGTCCGGCATACGTACGCTGCTCTGGCTAAGCAGTACTTACAGCTAGTTCCTGGATTTTGGCTACAGTCTCAGTGCGGGTATTGGCGGTACTGCTCGGAGGCGGCTCGCAGAAGATCCATAGGCCGTATACTTGGTCGCCTTGCATGATGATGTACTCGTCCGTGAACTCCAACCCATCGGGGCCTGTGATCTCCATGTAGAAGTTGTCCATACTGCGGCGGTTTAGGATAACGACACCGTAACGCTCGGCCCCGACGGCCGAGGGCACCAGTCCGCAGATGAAGAGACTACCTTCAACGCCAACCTTCTCCCACTGTTCCGTCTCCAGACTGAAGGCATACAGGACGGCATATGGGGCGACATAATGCACCGCGTTGACATGGGCATAGTGACGGCGAATGACAGAGAGGTTGAGCTCCTCGTTGGAGCGCCCGGGCGGCGGCGGTGGGTAGTCCATGTTCGGGGGGGCATCGGTCTCGTAGTCCGAAGGCTGCGGCGGCGCCTGTGGTTGCGAGTGGTGCGCGCGCGACCTCCCCTTGTTTGGACCCATGGCGCGCAAGGCAGAGATGTTGGTGCTGGTGGTTGGTGACTTCTGACGCACCGTGTTGTTGTTGGCGCGGGGAGCTCCTCGGTACCCTAGGAAATAGCGACTGCACCACCACAGATGCTCGAGAGCTTGGGCCAGGTGGCTCAACGACGAGCACTGCCACGCCGTCGTCATCGCCGGAGAAATACTTGCTATGTCATAGACGAGGGACAGCGTCCGTCGAGCATTCACTCCGTTCGACACGCGGCCGACCACAGTACCATGGACAGCCGGTAACATCCTTCTCTGACCTTTGACACAGCGCCGCCTGCCCCTCCCCACCATCGCCATGGCTTCAAGCGCAAGTTCCGTCTCCTCGGAGCGGCTGGATGCAAACATTCCTGGGGCGTTTCCTCATAGCAATGCCAGCCAGACCCAGATCTCCACGACTCATCAAAACCTCACGCAAGCTCTGTACGCGCGCAGGGCCGAGTACACACGACCACGCCAAGTGCGCATCAAAGTGGGGTCCTGGAATACGGCGGGCCTGAAGGGCGTGGAGCAGGACATTGGTGCCTGGTTCGTGGACGGAAAAGGCATCGAGGAATCGCTAGCTGGTCTCGGTGTCAGAGAATCCGATGCTTCGGCCAAAGAAAGCATATCGGCACAAGAAGCACGACAAACATCGCTTGCGCCTACCGTGCCTAAGAATGACACAGCCGCTGTCGCCAGCAACGAAGAAGTCGGACTCTACGTGTTGGGTCTGCAGGAAGTGGTAGACATATCGTCTGCTACTGAAGCATTGCGGCCGTACACAGATCCCAGTGTCGCCAACAAATGGAAAGCGAGCGTTGCTACGGCCTTGCCTAATGGCTATCAGCTTGTTGCAGAACAGCAACTGATCGGCTTGCTGCTTCTCATCTATGCCTCCCCCGAGGTCCACCCCCATGTCAAGTCAGTCAGCACCACCAGTGTTGGCACAGGCCTCATGGGATACATGGGAAACAAAGGCGCCGTGACGGCTAGGATTGTCCTAGGCGAGACCACCAGACTCGTTTTCGTGAACTCACATCTCGCTGCAGGTGCTGACAAAACTTCACTGGAGCGCAGGAATTGGGATGCGGGCCAGATCACGAGTCGCACACGCTTCGACCCCATCACCGACGCCATGGACTTGAATCAGGGTCAGGGAGAGGGTATAGGCGACGAGGACTTTGCATTCTGGTTTGGAGATCTTAACTATCGCTTGGAAGGGATTCCAGGAGATGATGTGCGACGACTGCTCACTGTACACACCCTGGCTCACGACCACGAGGATGCAAAGGACAATACTTCCATCTCTGGAGACTCTGGTTATGCCTCGAAACGAGATTCCGAAGATGCTGTTCCTGTTCCACCTGAACTAGACCCTGCAAGCCTCCATACTACCATCAACTCCCTCCTGCCCCACGACGAACTCCGACAGCAGCAAAAGGCCGGCAAAGCGTTCCATGATGGCTGGGAAGAAGGTCCGATTCGATTCCTTCCAACGTACAAGTACGATGTGGGTAAAGTCGGGGTTTTCGATTCTAGCGAGAAACGACGTGGGCCCAGTTGGTGCGACCGCATCCTGTATCGCACCAGGGCTTCAAGAAACCAGTACAATCTCAAAGCGAAAGAACGAGAGGAAGCTCAAAAGAAGGATGAAGAAATGAAAGCGCAAGGGCTTGATCAAGATGACGACGTCTTGTACGACTATGACCCCGATACCGATGGTGATAAGAACGACAGCTACGATGAATACGACGAATCGCAGGATCCAGAGCCCGAGATCGTCCCGACTAAGGCAGGCTTCTCGGACGAGTTCCTCTTGGAGTCCTATACATCGCATTTGCGAGTCATATCGTCGGATCATAAACCTCTAGAAGCTGTGTTCTCATTAAAGTACGACGCAGTAATGCCAGAGCTGAAGACCGCAATACACCAGGAAGTTGCCCGCGAACTTGACCGTCAAGAGAACGAAGGCCGCCCGTCCGTTGCTCTGGTAGTCGATCACTCTACGCATACTTTTGAAGACAAAGATACAGCTGACAGCAACTTTGATGGAGTCGACTTTGGCGATGTTTCATATGGCAAGTCAAGACGTCGGAACATCACCATCGCAAACACCGGCAGAGTGCCAGCTACGTTCGGTTTTGCCATGCGTCCAGTCGACCAGAACCAGCCAGAAGGGGCATTCCCGCCCTGGCTCAAGGTTCGATTTGAGCGGGAACCTGACACGGCCTCGAAATCAGCTTCAGATGAGATGGATGCGCAATATACATTGCAACCTGCAGATGTGTGTAATGCCGAGTTGAAGCTGAAAGTAGACAGCCCAGACATGGTTCGGCTACTGAACGAAGGCACATCGTCTTTAGACGATGTCCTTGTTCTACGAGTTGAAAATGGCCGTGACCACTTCCTTCCTCTACGGGCGCATTGGCAGCCATCATCCCTCACGCGCGCGGTCGATAAACTCATCAAGATCCCCGAGGGTGGCATCCGCAAGCTGCAGGGCCAGAAGCCGGATGGAGAAGTGAGATGGTCGGTGCCCCGGGAGATATTTCGGCTGACGGATTCACTAGAAGACATGACGGAGCGCGCACTTGCCGAGTGGGACATGACCGGTCATGAAGGGAACAAGGAGAACGCTCCATGGCAGCACAACGCTGCATGGCCGTTTGTCAGCCAGGTCAAGGACTCAGAGGACGATGAAGTCATGGGAGGTATCATTGAATCGCTTGACTGTGACGAATCTTTCGATCTAGCTTTTCCGGGTGGCATGCCGCCGAGGGAGAAAACGGAGTATGTTGCGGAAGCACTCCTCCTCTTCCTACGGACCTTGCAAGATGGCGTGATAACCAAGAGCCTCTGGGAGAAACTCGAAGAAGGCATCGCCACACGCGAAAAGTCCAAACAGCAGCTTGACCGCGACGACGAGAAGATGTGGGTACTCGAGATCCTCGCCACCGCCCCAAACCACAACGCCACGTTCCTCCTGCTCATCTCCATGCTGCAAAACATCACGCACCAGATCGCGGAAGCGGGGAAGGCAAAACCGTCGACGCCGCGTGCGAGCACGGAGCTGCCTGCGTCGCCCAGAGCGCCGGTCAGAAGAAGGACGTTGAGTAAGGTCCCCAACATAGCGCTGAGGCAGTTGATACAACGGAATTATGCAACCGTGTTCGCGGATGTGGTGTTTAGGGGGGTGAGTGCTGAAAAGATGAGGGAGAAGGAGAAGGCAGTGCGGAAGGAGAAGATGGCGAGGGTCGTTGAGCTGTTTCTCAAGAATGAGGATGATGGGACGGGCTGAGAACAGATTTGGTGATATCCCGAATATATAGAATACAAGTGGCTTCATATAGCGATGCGCCTCCACAAATCTGGTGCATTTGAACGTTTTGTATGCTTCAGAGTTTTCCTAATGACTTTTCAATATGATAGAGCAAACCAGTAGGCATTTTACGAGAACTTAGTTTGATGTCTCATTACATACAACTTAAATCTCAGAGAGTAAGAGTATCCTTGAACTTGTCGGCGCACTTGGGCCCATGCCCCAGCCTTGATATCGGCTCCCTGCACCAAAGTCACGGGATCTACCATCGGAGTTTTTTCTCTGTACCAGAAGTTGTTGTTTGCCGTTCCTCTTACACCAGACTTTCGCGCTCCTCTTGACATCGAACCCAGTCTATCTGTCCGAGTCTGCCATGCTAGCGTTGTTACCGAATCTCAAGTCGACTGGTTTGGAGTAGCTCTTGGTTCGCTCGCTCGCTCGCCCGCCCGCCGGTATCGCTACGTCATTGCCGACGCAAGTGCTTACCCCTCTGTTCCCCACAATCCGTCCAGCGCCCCACCACGCAGCCGAAGATGACACCTTACCTCCACCTGCGCAATCGTGCTTGTCTAAAGGGCTTGTCGTATGGCTATATATACCCTCCAAATGCCAACATTATCATCATTCCCAAAAGGATGACACAAATCCGAGATAGAGATCTACTTTCGCAGGATCTTCTTTACGCATCGATAGTTTAGGGGTAGAATTGAAGCTTCCCATCGTTCTCTGACGAGTCTGCTTCAGGCACGGGTTCGAGTCCCGTTCGATGCATTTACTTTTTTGTCGGGGGGAGGTCCCCTACCTCCACTCAACTGTAGTCATACCTAGCAGCGCTTTTTTGGTGCCTGCGGCAGTTTGATTAACTTTTGCAGAAGTGAGGAAAGCTCTGGTATCAAGGCGTGTAGTGGCGTTCGACAATAGGGCAAGAAAGCATGGTAGGACCGGTGCGACTGCGGATAATCAAGTCTGCTGTGTGTTCCTTGTGCTGTTATTGCTGCCTATCTATCTGTGTAGGCGTACTGATTTTAGCAACAGAACGAAGACAGGAAAGGTAAGAAGGTAATGCACAACCATGAACGTGGTACCTATGTACCTGTTATCTGTCCAAAACCGCTAGACCACAGCTAGCGTACGCTGGTCACATTATCGGCTGCTCGCTACCCACCGTTCACGTCTTGATTACATGGCTACGCTCAACGCTGTTCAAATTGATATTCCTTGCATCAGGGCAGGTTGCAAGGCCGTCAAGTTTGGCGTCAAAACCCGAAGCTTGTTCCATCCTCAATCAGACAGATCTGAGGGCTACAATTTCCCACCCTTCCCGTTCTTCTCTATTTCGTCTGCTCCCGCATCACCATCCACGAGGGTAGCACTTGTATCCACCCGCCCAACACTCACTCTGAACCTTCTCCACTCAACATCTTCCTTCATCTCATATCCCTCTTCCCTGACAACCTTTCTCTTCCCTCTGTCTCCGCTCGACTCCCCTGTCTCAAAGCTCCCCACGCTCTTTTCCTCTTTCAAGGTATGTGATGCGACACCCAAGTCACCCAACATCTCCCTAACCCTCGTAACCGGAATCTCCTTCTCCAAATCCACCCACGTTCCCTCACCCCTTGCTTCAAACGCCCTCCTCTGCAAGTGAAACACCCCATCCTGCACCCACCGCTCAATCCGCGGTGCAAGCGCCCTGCGAAACCTCGACAAGAAAATACAAAATCTCAGGATGAAAACATTGAGAAACGTCACAACCGCAGCGACAGTCGTCAAAAACACAAGCGCAAACACATTCACGTTCGCAAACCCACCCGCCTTCCGCATCCTCAACGCCTGGCAGAGCATCCTGTCGCCCGGTATCGTCGGCTCATCGCGGTAGCTCTCGCCATTCGCATCGAAGACGCCGGGTCCGATCACAGACGCGCTGAGTAGCGTTTGGTACCCCGTCCAAACGAAGGCTTCCCAGGCGGCGACTTCGCGGATCCACTGGTCCGCGGGGAGCCCGGGGGATATGCCGACCATGATGGATTTGCTGGCGCGTAGGTTGCCGAGTTGTGGACTGCGATTTAGGTCTGTGATGCGCGAGATTGATTGTAGGAGGGTGAGGAGGGAGGATTGGAGGGGTGTAGCGGAGGGGTACGAGGTTGTGGGTGTGTCGGGGGCGGGGCCGGGGCCGAGGGGCGTGCAGAAGTCTTCTTGGTCGGCGCGAGGGTAGCAGAACTGTATCTTGATGGAGATGTTAGATCGAGGTAGGACTGGAGAGCGGTTCACGACGCGAGAGGCTTACTTGTTGAGCACAACCGACTAACCCAGCGTAGTGATCGGACCAGTAGAGTGTTTTGTTTTTGCCGGACGATTGTTGGCGCTCTTCGACACGGTGTGCTGCGAAGAGAGGGTCCTCGACGGGCTTTTCGTAGACGACGGCATTGGACCACACGGAGATGAGGGCGACGTCTGCGTCTGAGCGGTTCATTTCTGGGAGGGGAGTGATGAAGCCGCTAACAGAATCGCTGTGGATGTAGGACATCATGGCACTGCGTAGAGACGGAGTCAGAGAAGTTGTCTCCATGCGTCAACCTGTAGTGGTTGGGAACCACTTACGTTGTGTAGTACGACATCTGATGTTCAACAAGAACAGATGGCACGTTGAATGTGACTTCAGGACGCTGATACTCGGGCACGCCTTTCCAGGAGCCATACTCGAGTGTCCACCGTTCGGCAGGGTTCCCACGATTCAGATACTCTGCAGGTCTCTTGAATATATGACCTTCTCGCGGCAAAACATTGCAAGTCGTCCTTCGACGAAGCTTTACAGTGTCCTTCTCCGCAATGTTCAGACCAAAATGCATCCTCATGTCCAGGACACCAGAATCCATAACTATCGCGTTTGAGCCCTCGCCACTGCACATGGTTTCGTTCCAAGGGCAAGGGGCAGGCTCGGCGCTAAAGGTGATGTTCGGTCGGTGGAAAGTATTCCGGCAGACTGCTGGAAGCGAGGAACCGTTCTGGTAGCAGTTCGTAGCGTAAGACTGGATGGAGTCGCCATGGGTAGCCAGTATGCTAACACCCTGCTGGTTTCCAGAGAATATTTTCGTGTGGTTGATACGCCTAAAGCGCGAGTACAAAGTCAGTGTGTGTGAAGTGAGAGTACCGTATGTTTGCTTACCCGCAGAAAGGACTATTGACCAGTACTTCAATATTCGAGTTATCGACCGCATAACTTGTAGAGATCCCACCAGCGATCGATCCAATCGTAAAGAAAAGAGCGAATGCCAGAACCGGAAGCGACCGCAGCACGGAATGACTGACCCTCGACCTCCAAGCCCAGGACAACTTGAAAGAGTCTGCCAGAAACGCGGCTGGTGTTGGCATCGTCCGGAGGAGAGCCTGTTGCTGCCAGAACAGTCCTTCTGAACCCATTCCGTGCGCGCGAACCTGGTGGAGCACGAATGTGAGCAGACTCCACAACTGCGCTGTTGCTACTGACGCCAGGATGGTAAGGACTGCAACGATGAGTGTGCCAGTCTGGGCGTCGACGGTATACGTCTGGCCCATGACCGGACCTTTGCTCCAGTCAACCCAGTACCCGCGCTTGACGAAGCGATCGTCGAGTTCAGCCATTACATGTGAAACGAAGGAAGAAACTTAATGCGAGGGAGCGACGACCGACACATTGCACGGCTGAGCAAACTCGTGAACTATATAACTGGACCGGACGAGGGTCGCCATAATTTGTTCACGGTCGCGGAGCGAGAAAGTATTTTTGAAGTTCTGCATGATGCTCGACAGGGGCGAAAAAAGTGAACTTTCCTGCGAGCATGTTGTAGCGCAAGGAGTCTCGATCAATCACGAACTAATATGTGCCTTTTGGTGTCGTTGATTGGACGGTCGTACCTCAGAAATAAATACACCCTGCACTTACTGCATACACGGAGATATAACAGAGCGTATCGTCCCAAAAGGGAGCGATCCCGCAGCTAAATATGGGGCTTGTCGGTAAGCTGACCACCGAACCGAGCCGCTGGGGCGCATCCAGGTATAGTTATCCGGCGGCTTAGCCAATGAGTGGAGGGTTCATATACGAACAACGAGACTTGGCTTGCACATCTAAGTATGTAGATCTAAAATGGCGATGGCAGAATCTGACGACAGGTTCTTATCATACGTGTGGTATGCAATTGGCCAGCTGATCCTTGGTGGTGGGTACCTAGGTTAGAGTGAAGAGCTCAGGCGACGTATCTGGTGTAGGCAGCGCAAAGCCAAGGTGCCTATGATATAAGTACGTCGAGGAGATATTCTTCGGAAAACGGACATAATTGATAGGCCAGCACGATGATAAAATCAATGTCTCTAACAAGATCACTTGTCGGCCTGACGTTGGCGCTTGTGGCGCGTTTACCCGGTGGGAATCGACTGTGTAGAGATCTCGCTGAGCGAAGTATTTGATATGGAAAAGTCCTGTGAAGAATGAACAGCGGTCATTTCGGGGGCCGCATCTCGTAGTCAAGTTTCCTATGAAGCAGTCGGACACAACGTTACATGCACTACGCGAACACGTCGTTCGGGACAGGAGGAAGGCCATGATCTTTTAGGTCTTCATTGGCCATATCTCGCAATTCCTTTTCCGTTGCCTTAGGCATAGCGACCTAAGTTCTGTTGGTTAAGTCTTGCGTTGCGGCAGGGAACGTATTATATATACCGCGAGTGATATCCTGAATTATGTTCAGCATACACATTCGACGTCAACAGGTGGTGGGGGAAAGTTCGTACTCTGAAGATGTTCCATTGAGACGCATTATAATCGGCCAAAGCCCTAGCTAGTACTGCGAAACCTGCCTCTCCTTCTGCCAATTGCAGACTCTTTGGGTTTGACGGACGGTGCACGCCCATCCACGATTAAGCGCAGCTTGTATTATTCGCAAATGCTGCTCCGTATATCCGCAGCATTACCAACGTTCGGCGAGCTTCCCCCAGAACCTTCTCAACCTCAGCATAATATTTCCTTCTCCCGTTCGAGCTCCTCGGCACCGTGGGATTTTAGCTATTAGTCGATCCTGGACATGTAAAGGTGCGGGTCAAAGACACGTGCCAAGACTGCGGGCAGACGTGGTGTAGAATTGTTCGTGTGAGTAAGGTAGCCATCAATAATGCACCTAGTAAGTTGACAGAGCAGGGTGCAATGCAGTGCGAGTGTTTGACGTTGGGGAGACGCGTCAAGTGGTTGTGGTGACTGAACCACAACATGAGCCGTGTCAGACGATGCCAGACCGAATCAGGTTTCTCCATCCGAAACAGCTGCTGATAGCCTGAACGTGCTATAGGTGTAGAAAATGAATTCGAGACGCATGAACTCGAGATGCATGTAGCGGAGAGGATTGCCCAAGAAGGTGAGCTATCCTGGCGCAAGCTCCAGATGTCTCCAGCCCCCGGAAAACCGTGCGTCATTCGGCGGCACCAACCCAACCCAAAGCTCACGCACATCAACACCACCGCTGCACCTTCCGCCGCACTGCACCCACCCGCATCCCCGGCCATGTCTTCCAAGATAGACAAGACGATCCAGCGCCAGCAGGAAAAGTAGTCCTTGCCCAAACATATTCCCCGCACCAGCACACTGACGCCCCGCAGGATCGCAGAGGGACAGTTCTACGAAGCCCACCAGCAGCTCCGCGTCATCGCCGCGCGCTACGTCAAGACCTCCAACTGGGATGCCGCCACCGACATCCTCTTCCGGGGCGCGCAGTCGCTCCTGCAAGCTGGGCAGGGCGGCTCCGGCGGCGACCTGTGCATATTCCTGCTCGAGGTGTTCCACAAGAGCGAGACGAAGCCGGATGCGGCGAGCAAGGGGAAGCTGCTGAGCTTGCTGCGCGCTTTTCCGAAGAATGAGCCTACGCGGAAGAAGTTCGTGAATGAGATGGTGGGGTGGAGCGCGAAATGGGGCGAGTATCCTGCAGGCGACCCGGAGATTCATCATGTGGCGGGGACGCTGTACGCTGAAGGTGCGTACACGTTGTTCTGAGCCATTTGCACATTCTGACAGTGACAGACCTCGAGCCCTACGACGCAGAGCGGCATCTCATCATCGGCACCAAAGACTCCCCCGAAGCACTCGCGGGACTCGAGTACTCTTGGTACACCTCCGACGACTCGCACACCGCGCCACTCTACGCCGCCCGCGGCACTCTCCCCTACCTCCTCGCCGGCAACCTGCGCGCCGCAAACAAGTACTTCCTCCTCTTCACATCCTACCTCGCGAGGAACCCCTCCCTCGCCACACAAGAAGTTTCCACAAAGTCGTCGGACCTGCGCGTCTACCCCTCGTTACCGCTGTTGAACTTCCTTGGGTTGCTCTTGCTGGCGGTCGAGCGCGGTGACCCCAGCCTTTTCAGGCAGCTGAAGAGCCACTATGCGAGCCATTTGAAGGATGTCAACTGGACCGAGGCGCTCGATACGATTGGGGAGATGTACTTTAACATCAAAATCCCCAGGCAAGGCAATCCGATGTTTGACATGCTTGGCAGTATGTTCGGAGGTGGGATGGGCGGCGGAGCGTCAAAGCCGGCGAAGAAGCCGCCCGTGGCAGGTCTTGATTGAGAGAGTGTGCGCGTTAGTCATGAGTTACGACAGCATGAGACACGGCTTCATCAGAGAGAGGATTGGATGGGAGGTCGGCACTATACCCTAGCCAATTTATGTGCTTTGGCATAATTGTGCAATGTCCCGTTAGTCGAAGAATGGACATGGAGACAGTGAAGTTAAGGAACATCGTGAATTCTTTTGTCTACTCCCTAATACTGCGGCATGGTGGACCATTTGAAGCGAACGTCTGACCTATCCAAACGAACCTTTCTGCAGTCTCCCGTGATGTCGTCAATCGTTTCGGCATTTCCACCAACATTCTACTGCCTAATGGTCTCCGACTTGAAGCGAACGTTGTACTTGTCCTCCAAGATCTTCATCAACGGCCTGCAGATCTCTGGGTCCATGGGCGCCAGCACACCCTTCTTGGAGATGGTGCCATCGAGCACCTGCTGCACAGCAATTGCGCACGGGACGCCAACCAGCTTGGCCATGGATGAGTAGCCCTTGGGGTCACCATAGTCAACAAGCGTCTCGGTGCGAACATCCTTGCTGCCATCCTTGTTCTCAATTTCGAACCTGTGCTGCAGCATGACCATGTCACGCTCGCCTTCCTCGTACTGCATCTTCTTCTCGAGCGTCGCGCAGAGCGTATCGAGCGGGTTGCCGCGGGGCGTGATCTTCTCGTCGGAGAAGAGGCCGAGCCAGCGGAGTCCATTCAGGATGCGATCCTTCTCTTCGGTCGAGGGGAACTTGGTGCGCGAGCTGATGGCCCAGACAATGTCCTCCTCGGTAGCGCCCTTGGCGCCGACGATCTTTGAGGTAGCCTCCCTCCAGGAAAGCGTGGAGCCCTCTTTAAGGAAGTCCTTGGGGTCCTCCACGAGGAAGCCGATGTCCACGAGCGCCTTGATGTACTCTGGGAAACCACCATATCGTAGGGTACCACGAACAATGGTCTGTGCCTCGGGGATCAGGTAGCGCTCCCTGTACGGTGTGGAGTCACGGTTGGGGTACGCGACGAAGGCAAAACCGGGGTAGATGAAGTAGGGTTTGGCCTCTGCCATCAGCTCGGGGCCCTCGACTTCCTTGACTTTGCCGTCCTGCCACCACTTAGCCTGGTTGCGCAGGGCAAGCAGCACGCCGCGTGAGCTCCACGAGAACTTGTATCCTAGCGGATTGCCCGATGCCTCGGGCGCGGGCAGCCCACCGCAGTATGACTTGAAGGACAGAATCTTGCCGCCAGCCTTGTGGACATCGTCGATGGTGATGACGGCGGAGAGATGGTCAACACCGGGGTCGACACCAATCTCGTTGAATACGGTGATGCCGGCCTCCTTGCACTGTGCATCGAGCTCCTCCATCGCGGGCGAGACGTAGGAGGTTGTGACGACATTCTTCTTCTTGCGGATGGCGGACTTGATGACGGTCGCATGGAAGGTGTATGGGATCAAGCTGATGACGAGATCGACCTTGGCCACTTCCGCGTCAAGAGCCTCGTCGTTGGAAACATCGAGCTGTCGATGTTAGCCGAAGAGCAAGCATTATTTAATCCCAGTCATACACTGATGGCAGAGGCATTGCTGATGCCCTTGGCCAACGCCTGTGCCTTCGCGAGTGTCCTGCAGGCGACTGTGACCTTAACGCCAGAGTTTCCTAGCACCTCAGCGGTGGGCCGCGTGCTACAAGATGTTAGGAGATTTGGCGAAAGTTGAGAGTGCAACGGTTCTTACACGAAGCCAGCGCCGAGCAGGAGGACTGAGCTGCAGTAGGGTCAGTTGTGATGCTTGAGAGTACGGCTCCATAATGGAACTCACTGGTTGCTCGTAGGAGCCCCACCACCAAGCACTTGCTGCATCTTGTCTGAGCGAGATTAACATTTGCCTTCAAAGTCATCAGTGGTGCTCATCCTACTTGTAATTGCTTCCATTTTGTAATGTGATATTTTCAATTGCACAAGAACGAAAGATATAGTGTGGTCTCTTATCGGAATCGGAGTGTTTGAAAAATGGTACGGAGCGTCATCGGACCTCTTGCATGCCCCGCACGCCACCGCACAGGGCAAGTGCAGGGGTGTGGAAGGCGGGATGCGGCTCAGCTCACGTGCTCGGCTATCGCCGCTCGAGCCCTGGCGAACATCCAACTCCGGGCTCTTGTAGGGAGCGACGTTTCATACACCTTTTGGCTCGATTTGAACATCCCAACACTCCGGAATAGATGCTGTATCAGAGTCTGCAATAACGCGATTCTCCTGATAAAGAACGGCATAAACACCTCGTTGCTGGCACTCGTCGCGCACCCCTAAAGCGCGCCCGCGCTAGGCATCTGCCAACATGCCTTCCGCAGTGGATCCGAGGGACGACTTGTGGCTGGCCATCAAGCAGGTGAATGGATGCACACGTGATCGTGCATGCATGTTGCTGAGTATGACTAGATATCCCAATCCAGTTCAGACTCGGACTACATCGAACAACTAGTCCCGATCATGAAAGATGCACGGCATACCAACCAACTTCTTCAAGCCTTTGACCAATACTCAAACGACCGGGAAGCCGAGATAGAGCGGATATGTAGTGCAAATCACCAGGAATTCATCGGCTCTGTTGACTCGCTTCTAAAAGTTCGGTCCGGAACTGTAGACATCACCGACGAGATTCTGGAGCTGCAGGCATCTATCCAAGAGAGCGCCGACAAGTTGCACGCGCAGAAACAGGCCTTGAAGGAGTCGCGTAATGTGCGACAAAACATCAACGAGGCGAATGCGGCGCTCAACGACTGCCTGGAGGTCTTGCGACTTGCTAACCAAGTATACGAACTTTTGAAGGAGAAGAACTATTATGCTGCGCTGCGCGCATTGGATGAACTGCAGACGATCCACCTGAAAGGCATCAGTCGATATAATCTTGCGGGGATGATCGACAAAAGTGTGCCTGTTGCTCGAGAGCAGATCCGCGAGGCTGTCAAGGCCGACCTGAGCACCTGGCTCTATCGCATACGCGAGTCATCGCAGTTTTTGGGCGAGGTGTCTTTCTACTACACTGATGTCCGACGGACACGGAACCAAGAACGGGCTGAGGCTGACCCACGGTTCGCAAAGTTCAAGCTGAACTCGGCGATTGAGCTTGTCGCGGATGAGACTGATGAGTTTGATGTCCTCAATAATGAGGAAGCTGGCAACGAGACCGACTTCACGCCATTGTTCGAAGCTATGCATATCTACGACACTTTGGGAAAGCGGGAACAATTCAAAGCAGAGTATGCCGAGGACCGAAAACTTCAGAAGGATCTGATACTTCCACAGACCCTGAGCTTGCTTGACGAGGAATGTGGCGAGCTGAGTAGTTTGTTGGAGAGCATCGCAGGCTTTGCGATTATCGAGAAAGCTACGGCAGCGAAGACGATCAACCTGCGGTCGCAAGCCGATATCGACGAGCTCTGGGATACTATGTGTGCTAGGGCCATTGAGCTGATCACAAAAGCCCTGCCGCAAGTCAGTAATGACGAGCTACTGTTGAGAATAAAAGGCCGGGTGGCCCTGTTCATGTTAACCATGGAGGTTTGTGCTGCCCCTCGATATCATCTGCAACGCTAATTCGCTCTCCAGAAATGGGGCTACTCCGTCTCGACGATGAACGACCTCCTGCTCACCCTGTTCTCCAAGTACTCAGAACTGCTCAAGAGCCGCTTTAGTGAAGATTTTACCGAGATCGTCACGACCGATGATTACATGCCAATGACGCTCAATAGCATCGAAGAATACGACAAGGTCGTAACCGTCAGCTGGTATACCCCAGAAAAAGAGCGTGATGAGCTCACGTACGTACCTTCTTTTCTACTAATGCCATGTGCACTAACCGTATCCCAGCTTCCCTTGCGTTCTACCTTTCTCTCAGATGTATCCACTTTGTTGTATCGACGTGAGGAACTTTCTCAACCAGATCTACCTCTTCTCGGACGACTACTTCCAAAAGTCTTCCATCATCGACGAGACTCTGCGCACTTCACTGGATGACCTGCTCTGCAATGAAGTGTGCCAATCGCTCGTTGATCGCCTTGCCTCCCAGTATCCCGGTCAGATCGTCCAAATTCTTACTAACGTCGAGCATTTCGAGACGGCATGCCACGAACTTGAAGCGCTCCTTTTCCAGGCACGGTCGTCGCCCGCAGCTACGGGCCCGATAACGCTCCAAGCCACCGAAAAGTTTAAGGCTGCAAAGAAGCAGGCGAGTGATCGTATCTTCGAGGTCGTGAACAGCAAGATCGACCAATTAGTAGAGACTGCAGAGTATGACTGGATGGCTGCGAAGGAGGCCAGCGAGCCGAGCGACTACATGAAGGAGATGACCAGATGGCTGAGCGACATCTCGAACTCCGTCCTCCTTGCTCTTCCCGAGGAAGTAAAGGGTTTCGTATACTTTGACGCGCTATCCCACGCCAAAGATGCCATCCTCGCACTCCCTCTGGATGAGTCTGTGAAGCGCATCACACCCGCAGCGGTCAGCGCCCTTGCCATCGACACGCGCTACCTCGCGAACTTTGTGGAGGGCCTCGGTGATCCGCTGTTGTTGGATAACCTGGACGAGCTGACACAGACGGTGCAGCTAATGGGCGCGGAAGATCACATGGAGTACTTTGATGTTGCGCAAAGGAACAAGAAGTACGGCAAGGTGGACCCTATGAGAGGCCAGACCCTGATTGCGAAGGTGCAGGAGGGGGCGACGATTGCAAATCAGAGTCCAACAAAGCCGCCAGAGAGGGAGCGGTTTGGCACGCTCGGAAGTCGGTTCAGATTTGGTTAGTGTGGGACAAGCCAGCGCGGCGTTTGGAGCTTGGTGTCACGATAGTTGTATAGCCATGTCATCGCCATTGTCATCCTATAAACAGAATTGAGTCCATGTCAAAGCCAAGAGGGGTATCATCCGATCGTAACGCCTGGCTGGCAGCGGGCGATGTCCGTAGATCAACCAGCCGCTGGACAGCCTCCAGAAAAACACTTCCTCGATCCACCCGATGCCTTCATCGCCTTATCTCAGTCCCTTCCCATTCTCGCCCTCAAACATCCAGCGATCGGCCTCCAGACTTGCCACCTTCCTCTCCAAGCTCGACTTCAAGGCCGCTCTGATCTCATCGAGGACCGCTGCGCACGTGTCAGCATGTTCCACCCACTCAGCCTGACCGCCATCACAGATCCACTTGCAGAACCGCTCCACCTCAATTCCCTTCTTGGTCTCCAGCATCGCGATCCGCGCATTCGCATCCCAGAACCCCCACCCATCCCGCTCCCATTCCTCCTGGTCACCGAGCGACAACTGGTCCAATTCCTGAAACAGCGAGCTTGCGCTACGCCTCACAAAGTCTCCATCTCTTCCTTTACTAACCTTCGCGTAAACCACATCCCTCCCTGGGGCTAAGTAAGAGAACGGGCAAACTTACCAGCCTGGTCCCAATGACAGCTGCTCTTCCCATACAGCGCAATGATCTGGTCCTCCTGGTCTTTCTCCTCCTGCTCGGCGCTGATGGGCGGCGCGACACCCGCTTTCATAGCGGCCGACGGCGCCATTATCTTGTAGCTGCCGGTGGCGTCGCGCTCGACGAGGTCGTCGTCGGGGTTGTTGGGGTCGTCGGGCGAGATGTGGACAGTGGTGGGCTTGGAGGCTGCGGTGGTGCGGGAGTTGGCGCGCGAGGGTTGGGAGGAGGTGGTTGAGGTGGTGGTGAAGAGGGGGCGCCGGGGGGCGCCGACGGGGTGGCCTGGGGGTGGCCGGATGGGACGGCGGTGGTCCATTGTGGAGATTGTGAGAGAGGTGGGTTTCGGTGTTGCGGACGGTGAGGGAGAGCTCGCAAGGAAGAAGTTGTTTCAAGCGGTGTTGTTGGAAAGTGCGCGGTGTTTTGTGTTGGTGGTTGCTATGGCCCGCCGTAACGCGGAGCTTTTGCGGGGAACGGAGCTTGGGCCACAGTCGCGTCCTGGTGAACGAACGTCAGCGTGCAGTCGCGTCTGGGGAACGAAGCCTTTCTGCGCCGTATGCGCCCTCCTACCTACCACGGCGCAATTGGTGTGACCACGACAAGCCCAATGGTGCAAGAAGAGCCGAATGCGCAAACCCGGCAGGGCGCTCAAGACGTCGCGAATTTAGGCCCTCTTCCAGGCAGTCTGCCCTCCAAACCTCCTAAATCCGTACATCCCCACCCGGACGATGATAACGACCACCACCGCGAAAACGAGCGGACATCACCTCCTCGAAAGCGGCCACGCACGCAGGCAATCCCACGCGCTGCTCCGCCGCCACCTACACCTTCGACACAACCACCCCAAATGAGCCCGAGCATATCCACCAACGACCGGGTTCCGGCGCCGGCCCAACCCAGCGCCCGCTTCCATATCCAGCCTGTAAATCAGTTCCGAGGTGCCTCGGCCAGCATCAAGCGCCCGCAAGAAGTCGTCCACTTTTCCTACGATGACCATCACCAATACAAAGAAGATGAATCCGGGATAAACTACTACTGTCCCCCACAACTAGGCGCCGATTTGAAAGAAGGCTACAATACCTTCCGCCATTATGAAGATGAGACGGATCCGCATCTCGACAGCTTACTGCGGGCTGTGATGAGCAAGGAGAAACAGACGGGCAAGAAAGAGCAAGCAGACTTTGTGACATGGCGAGGCATGATGACCAAAATCATGACGGCACCATTCGATATGTTTGCCGAGTTTTCCATGTTCGTGACTCTTCGGGACGGCACCATCTACATCGAGGAAGACTTCCCCGCCCGCGCTGCGCAACGGGCACAGGAAGCAACGCGACCACGACCCAAATGGCAAGATCCCAACATGCCCGATCACAAGATGATGACATACTGGGGCTACAAGTTCGAAACATTATCGCTCCTTTCTACACCTCCCCCGGACACGCCAAAGGAAACCATCGAAGCCCGCCCACGAGCCCCAGTCTCGAATTACGCTCAGCATTGCAGCATAGTTCGTACCGGATTTGGCCCGCACACCCTCCTCCTCGGTGGTGAAGTCGACGGCCTCTCCGCGCCAAAACCTTCCTCTCCCACCGAGCCTATCCCCTGGATCGAGCTCAAGACTGCCGAATCACTCCCTCCCAACCCGTCTAACCGTGACATCCTCAAGTTTGAGCGTAAGCTCCTGAAGTTCTGGGCGCAGTCATTCCTGCTCGGTGTGCCCAAAATAATCATCGGATGGAGAAGCAAGTTGGGTATTTTGACGGGGGTACAGGAACTTGAGACGAACAAGATTCCAGGGATGGTGAGGAGGGGAACGCAGTGCTGGGATGGGAACACTTGTATCAACTTTGCGGCGGCCTTTTTGGGATGGTTGAGGAGTGTAGTGACGGAGCAGGGGAAGGTGTATAGGCTGAAGCTGGAGAAGAAGGCGGGCATTGTGGAGGTGGGCGAGGTTAGGGATGCATCTGGAGGGATCGTGAGCAAGGAGTTCGAAGAGTGGAGAACGGAGTTGGAACAAAGGCATGGCGATGCAAAAGAGGAGGAATAGAGGAAGGTACGAAAGTGATGACCTGGCATCTTCAAGCCAATGATACCCAAATGACCATGAGATCGGATCTGCAAATCCACAGCCATCGCGACCCATTTTGCACGACCACTCAGTGTTGATGCTGAATATCGCAATGCATGTGTACCATGACCATGACACACACTTGACAAGCCAATGATTCGAGCCAGCATCATCGCACCTTCCAAGTCGCACCTTCTACTGAGCACGGCTCTTTTCGGCGATTCGCGGCCGTTTTTCTCTGGTAATTTTCCTACCTCCACGCCATTATTGCTGATGTTCACGCTACCCCGCATGTACCGGTTTTGACAGCAGACAGGGGTGCGAATATCGACACGTCCACAGCAGAGTCAGTCGCTAAGAGTCAGCAAGCGCAACGCCAACGGCAGCCAGAATTGCTGTGGGAGAAGAATTGAAGCACAGCCGTGTTGTTGATATCGATTACAAGGACCAACTACTTGGACACCTTCATGTAGCATATGCTCGACTGCAACAATGTCATCATCTGAACATCGACATCTTAACATGCCCCTCCCGGGTATGCTAGTTCTACCGTACCCCGGATTTTGAAAGCCAGCGATCGCCTTCCTTACGCCATCGTGTCTTAGTCCGGGTCCTAAGTTGTGGGTCTTCACGCACTGGTATGCCTAGAGGTCACTGCACCACAAGACAGCTGACGTTGAAGCTTGTGGGGTCGTTGGTCATGGCATCCCAGGCCCAGCACAGCCTAGGATGACGGGTCTTGGTACGAGTCTCCCATCCAGACTGGCCCATATTAACGCCACTACGGCTGGAAAATGAGATTCGAGATGTTTGAATCGATAGAACCGGCTCACTGGGCCCGGTATATGCGTTTGTCGAACCGAGCTCGTGGATCTCTGCCTGGCCTGCAGATAAAATAGCTTAAACCCTCACTACCTCAGATCACTTACAATAAGTCTCTTCTCCAATTCCCATTCTTGGATATCTTTGCAATCTCACAATCTTTTGCCCGTCATGACGGACGAGATCAATGTCCATCCGTCGAAGAGATCACAATTCAATGCATATAACTTCCTAGTATGCTGGCTTGTCTCGCTCGGACAGGTAGCCTTCGGGCACCCAGCATCAGTGATCGGAGTGACGTTAGGCGAGCCACCTTTCCTGGTCTATATGGGCCTCGTGGATGCAGAAGGAAAGCTGAGCAGCAATGCTGAGGCCCTCATCGGAACAATGAATGGTGTCTTCCAGGTATGACACTCCCACAGAAGTCTTGTAGACCTCCGCCGGAACTGATACGCCTCAGGCTGGAGCTGTCATAGGCATCCTTACAAGCTCTTACATCATGGATCGATGGGGTCGTAAAGCTGGCGTTCTATACTGCGCGATCTTCTCGCTCGTAGGCGGGGCTATGTTGTGTGGTGCGCGAAACATAGAGATGTTCATCGTAGCCAGGTACGTATAGAATTGATGGCCTTGCGTAAACATGTCAACTGATTACCGCCAGATTCATCGCGGGCTGGGGGAGCTGGGGCTTCTTGGCCGTGAGTAAGTGGAACAGTGCATAGTCTATTGTCTAAGCAGCATTAACACAGTACAGCACCAACATACTCGGCTGAACTTGCGCCCCCTGGACTCCGAGGATTCTTCGTAGGCATGAACGGTGTCAATATCGCGCTCGGGTACGCCATTGCCAGCTACACGGGCATGGCATTTTACTTTGCTGAGAGCGACGCTGCGAAGTGGCGCGGTCCGCTCGGAATCGCCCTTCTCTGGCCAGCCATGATGATTGCCATCATCTTCATCGTTCCAGAGTCGCCACGATTCCTCCTCATGAAGGGCCGTGTAGAAGAAGCAGAGAAGATTGTGTTTCGCTTACACAGCGTCAAGGGGGACCCCGAGCAGGAGTTTGCACGAAGCGAATTTTACCAGATGAGAAAGCAGACGGAGCTCGACCGCACCCTGGAGCCGGGATGGATCGCCATGTTTACCAAGAAGGGGTATCGACGGAGGACGGCGCTTGCCATGGGCTTTGCGTTCGTGGGTCAATCAACGGGTGTCTTGGTCATCAACAACTATGGTCCTACATTGTACGCGACATTGGGGTTCGACACGTAAGTTCTCTTTGTCTTCTAAGCCCTGGACAACGTATCTGACTTCAAGGTAGGAAACAACAACTCGAACTCCAATGCGGCTGGATTTCCGTCGGCATCGTCTTCAACGCAGTCGGCGCTGTCTTCATGGACAAAGTTGGTCGTAAACCACTCATGCTCTTCGGTGTCGCAGGTTGCGGTGTATGTCTCATCATCGAGGCAGCTATCGTAGCCACCTATGCCGAAGAAGCCACAAACAAAGCAGCCTTAGCAGCCGGTGTAGCGATGTAGGTCTCATCTTCCTCAAGAGTGTCTTACCATGGTTACTGACTTGCGTTCCAAGGTTCTATCTCTTCCTCGCAGTCTACAGCATGGGCGTCGACGTCGCGGGTGTCGTCTTCTACTCGGAGCTCTTCCCCAACCACATCCGTGCCAAGGGCGTCTGTCTCAGCATGGCCACCGTTGCGCTCACTGACCTGGTATACTTGCAAGCCACGACTACAGCATTTGCAAACATCGGCTGGAGGTTCTATCTCGTGTTCATCATCATTTGTGCACTTGGCACGGTGTTCTTCTACTTCGTGAGTTCATACCATACTGCTGTCACTGTATCTTCGAAGGGGAAAGTCGGTGCTGACGCATGTTGCAGTTCCTGCCCGAGACGAAAGGCATACCTCTCGAAGAGATGGCACGGATCTTTGGTGACGACGTCGTTGTTACGCTCGATGATGTCCATATCAATCACAACACGCACCAGCTTGTGTACCGCACAGGCGATGAGAAGGATGGGTTGGAGCACGTAGCCACGCACCAGGGTCTTACGCCGGAGGTTGAGAGGGCGATCAAGGCGAATGCCGCAGAGCACAAGGAGACCGTGGGCAAGGAGTGAGACTGACTAAGGTTGTAGTAGGTGATCTAGATATTGCTTGAGCTGGATGATGTTCATGAAGCAACAATGGATTCACGAGTGTGTAATCGAGCTTGCAATTACCATTAGCAAGATTCAAGACAAGACTTCACGATCACCACAACCAAGGCTCCAAGGAGACAGAAAGACCAAACTCCATTTCCTATCCGTGGGTATCAAAAGGGCACAAACGCTCTCCCACCCCCAAATCCGCACCAAATGCATGCATGCTACAAAACAGAAGGCCTTTTGAGAAGACCGCCCGAGAGACCGCTCTACTGACCTCAGGCCCAAGTCGAGGATGAAGTCGTTGTGCGTAAAGTTGCCGTGCTCCTCTCCGATGTAAGGTGTTGGCGAGCCACGTCCAGCCATGGTACAGATGTCTGGGCTAGTGTGTGTTCCGAGGTCAAGCTCATCACCCTCTACACCCCCCTCCCCAGCACCCAGCACCCCACCGCCGCCCACAGCAGCCCCGCGACCCACCAAGCCGTATCCCCCCAGCGCCTAACCACCGCAAGGACCGCCCGCCACGCCCAGTACTCCCGGATGTTGAGGCCGATTGCGAAGCGTATCTCGACGTAGTTGAGGAAGGGGTGGAGCTGGGCGGGCGAAGGGTCGGCGGGGCAGGACGTGAGGAGGGCAAGGAAGGCGGGGCGGGCGCGGTTGAGGGCCTTGATGCACCGGTGGATGAGGTTGCGCAGACGGAGGATGTGAGCGGTGTAGAGGGTGAGAGGGGCGAATAGGGGCATGGTGGCCTAGTAGAGATGGTCAGCATGGAGTTGTGGATATGGTTGTGGAGCCGAGGAGGAGAAGCTGCAACTCTGTTCTCCGAGTACCAGCCCCGGGACTGGATGAGATTGGAGGGGTCAAGATGCTCGTCCTCGGAGGCACAGAGTTGTAGCTCTTGTGGGTAGCTGCCAGAGGTATACTTACGGCGGTGACCGAGAAGCGGCCGTGAGTGATGTTGAGCCAGTATGAAGTCAGTCAGTCAAACTTGTGAGTGCAGCGTAAGGAACCAGAGGAGCTGCGTCTGCCGCCGCAGGAAACGGAAATGAAGCTCCAGATGCGCTCTGAGCAAAAAGCCTGCCTTGATGCAGCCTGACTGAACCTGGAGCGCGCAAACGACGAAGTCGAGACACCACGTCAAGCCCGGATCGGAGGGGTGCTTACTTACCTTGAAGACCGAGAGGTTCGAGCCGTTGTGATGCTTCTATTGGTGGCGTGCTCGGAACTGATCCAGGTGGAAGGGATGTTGAGTCCGGGAGCGCAGATGTCGTTGCCCGTTCCGTAGTTGGAGAAGTAGGCACGCTCGTCGAGGAGAGCAGAGGCGCCAACAGCGACGACGTTCTCAGCGGCAGCAGGAGAGGAGTTGCAGGAATCGGCGTTATCGGTTGACAAGAAAGAGGGAGACGCTGGTGGACGGGAACCGAGCTAAGTGGACAGAAACAACCACAACAGGACCGACCGGGGGGCTGCAAACGAAGTGAAGGGGGTGGGTAGGGCTAGGCTGCGAGGATAGCGCATCACTGTGCCGATTCCTAAGAACCAGCGAAAAGGTCAGTGTCAATGGCCATTGTCATACAAACACTAGAGAAATTCACGTATGCGTTGAATCATTATTGTGAGACGACAGAATCATGAAAGGAGACTTGACGCCAGAAATAAGTATGTGGTATCATCCTGCTACCCGGACCTAAACACCAGGCCATACTAGGACCCAGTCTCCTTCACCCCTCCAGCGCCTACTCCGCCCATCCAGATGGTTGTACACTCCGCCGATCGCGGCCCTGAGGTAGGCGGCGAGGGCCTTCTTAAATCTGTTTCTACCGCGTAGGAGGTGACGACGGAGATCGACCGGGTGCCCAAAGCGCGCGGCCTTGCCGTCCTCGTTCAGCTCGATCTCGCCGCTGGCGACGGCGGTCCCGTCCATGGCCGAAGTCTCGAGGTTCATGCAACGGGCCGCCAGATAGCCGAAGGGAACCTTGAACACAATGCCCTTGGACCTCAAGTCCGGGACGGCGGGCGACAGGCGCTGCAATTGGTTAGAGAGTCCATTTGCCCTTGGCTATTAGGTCACTTACTATTGGCGTGTGTTACTTGTATTTCTTCGCCGTGTCCTTGAAGTCGGCGACGTTGACCGCGAGGTGGAGTTTGCTGAAGCCGGAATCGATGAGTGGCTTCGTGTGGTGCTCAAACTTGAGCCAGTCGCGCAGGGCAGAGCTGGCTTCAAGCATCCTGGTGTAGCACTCGGCCTTGTCGACAACGTCGTAGTCGATCAGGTCGTCGGAGTCGTCGCTGATAATCTCCGCGAGGACCTCTGTGACGCCGCCCCTGGTCGTGCTGCAGTCGAAGTCGCGCAAGTGAGTCAGCCAGCAGTTCGCCAGCGCGGCGGCGTTCTCGACAGCGTCGTCGACGCCATCGTCAATGGGGTCGAAGTCGGCCATGATGGCGGGGGTACGAGGGATAGATTTGGATGGGAATATAGGCTTCGAGAAGTGGGCCACAGGCAAGAAAGTCGTGGAGGCGGACGCAAACTTTGTGACGAATTGCGGTGTGGACGAAAGGCAAACGAGTGAGCCAAATGCTTCAGGTAGCAACATATTGATAGTCCGTGCACTGAAGCTCGAAGCGGGAGCGCGACGAGTGCAGCTTGGGAAGAGATCAAGTGTTACCAGACTCAGCTTCGAGCCAGGCTGGTCCCTTGATGGAGAGCTCTTCGATGAACTGGCCATTCGACTACTCGACGTTTATGGAGAGGCTCACTGCAGGATGAGAGCGCCCGGGAAGCCTGCCTGTGCGAGCGGCGACCCGGTGTAGCTGAAGACACAGTAAACACGGACGCAACGAACGCTTCAGGAGCTGGCCTTCGGCCTTGGGCGTCTTTAACGGGTAGTCCTAGATGCGAGGGTGAGCTTCGTGTGATGCTGAGCCTGCCAGGAAATGGGATCCCGTCGTCTGTCGATTTATAGAGTCGCATAGCTGGACATCGAGTGCACCAACTACGGCAGTCCACGCACAGCGGAGGCCAATCGTCTCCTCGCAGAGAAACTGACGCTCGCAGCTGTCAGACTGTAGCCAGAGTTTCAGGGGTATCCTGCTCTCAAATGTCTGCGGGCATCGAGTACGCTGCCGGAGCTATTCTTCCATGCCTGAGCTCGACTTGCTGTCGTTTGTTCTGCTGCTTCGCTCACGAGCACCGGCAGCGCCACCACATCAACCCAGAACCCCAGCCCTGGGGTGTCATCGACGCCGATACGACAACAGGAGGTACGTTGGCGTCTCTTGATCACGTAGATACCGAGGCACATTGCTGGTTGTTCTATGCTACCGTATGAGTGGCGCATGCTGGGCGCATGAGCAACCGCCGGCGCTGGTGCTGCAGGCGCCGATTGGAGAGCGGCGTCAAGCACAGGAGCTGGCCGCCTGCAGGTTCGCCGCATACCCCCAGAAGAATCCTCTTGAGAAACCTAGCCATCGACTCGCGGGGGTCGACGCCTGCCAGGTCGCGCTCCTTCTCTACTGTCGACGGGTGTGCCTACCCTTTCTCGCAACCCAATCCAATGGAGCCACGGCAGCCAGAACAACCAGCATACAACTGCTCGGATCTCAACGGGAACCAGCTAAGCAATATTTTAAGCCTCTTCAAGCTTTTCTTTACTAACAGCTGCCAGATGGTCCCTGCCATCACTTTCCTGTCCGCGTGAGTCTGGGTGGCCCCCAGCTTTTTTCGAGCGACCGCGCAGAACGAGAGCATTCGAGCGAGCAGCTAGATCAATACTTCTGCGGAGCGCAACAGCTAATGAGTTCTGGATCTGGACTCAACAGAGGCTGGGGAGTTTGCGCGCTCGACGCGATACGATCGACTGCCGGCTTTCTCGGTCCAAGAGCTTCAGAACAGAATCGAGCATAGCGCACCACAACGGCGATCGCGGAACAACCAAGATGCGCCTGAGAAATTGCGACCTCGTTGTCACTGATTCCAGTCATAGATTGTCACTTCCCCCCCAGGTGCGCGCGACAGCCTCCCTGACGAGTCTCCGAGACCAACTCAAGCCTACACCACCACGACCGTGACCCCGAGATGCCAAAACGCATTGCGCATTTGAAGATAACAAGGTCATAAACTTGGGGTTGATACGGCTCCTTGCGCGATTGCTCAGGAAGGCCAACCCCTTGCTATCGGCATTGTGTATCGTCCCCACGCCGTGTACGGGGTCAAGGCCGACCTAAAAGGCCGGCACAAGAACGACGAAGCTAGGAAGAGTACACTGGCAGGAGAATACTTGGTACAAAGTGTTGTGGTGGCGGGGAACGCACTACGGGGCCGCCCCATCGGATACGAGGTGGCTGCGCGCCTAATGCAACAGCCGCGCTGAGCGCTCGGATGGCTTACATAAGGATAGGGGTAATATTGTGAACAAATGTCTGGGTATCGAAAATGGACGCCTTGTGATTCTTGGACGCTTGAAAGGTCGAAACGGACGAGTTTGGGTGTTTGAAGGCGGATCGGAACTGCGAATAGATAGACTCTGGCTGGCCATGACAGCAGCCATACAGAACACGGCCTGATGCTTTACATCTCAAGCGACGCGTCCGCAGCACTTGATGTAATCTCTGGTGATACTATGGTGACAGCTGGATGTATGTGGGAGCCTCTTCGGCAGCTTGTCTGGCATCTCTTACTTGGGGAGGCGCTCTCTACACGGCCTCGCCCGAATTCTCTTACTTCGGACAATGACGCTAGAGCAGAGTGGATGCATGGGCATGCCTTATAAGGCTTCGTCTGGCTCCCGGTCTTCTTGACTCTCACAATCCACTCGTACTGAGGCCACAGCCAGCCTCGGGGATCGTGTGTCATGCCACATCCACTTTGAACAGCGTGTGCGCACTCCCAGCTTCGAGGGGCCGCGCTGGCGTGCTTGTGTGCCTTATTCCAGATGGTAGGGCAGGTGGCCGGCGTGCTGACGTTCGTGCCTCCCTTGGAGGTTCCCCGCTGCTCTGTCTCTCCTCAGCGCGCCCGCTGCTCCTCAGGCAGCACACTTCACGCACTAGAGACATCGGGCGTCGGGCGCACCGCTGTACAGGAGCTGCACGCCTGGCCGAGCTTCGCCAGGCTTCTGCTCATCGTTCAGGCCAGTCCTACCGGCTTCCACGCTCAGCGCCTATAGACCGCGCCCGGCGTATCCCTGCGATGGCGTGACCTGCCTGCCCTCACCGCTCGATCTCATCGCGCGGAGGCTCCCATTCTGCCCTCACAGGTGCTCCTCGGCGCTCCAATCAGGGCCTCCTGATATGGGCTTCTTGCCCTGGGGCCCCACACGTTGTTGCGGCTCCCTCCGTCCACGACGCTGGCCTTGCCCCTTTCGGCCGTTCGGGAGCCGCTAATTGAGTGAGTAGACGATGCTGTGCTGGCTTCGCGAGAGAACACCAAGATGTGAGCGATGCTGCTGCAGGCCTGCACACCCACAAACCTTCACCTTCAGCCCTGGAAGTCGCTGAGGAAGGACAACTCGACGAGGGCTTTCGAATGACATAACTCCGGTGCAAAAACACCCCCTGCGTGTAGAGCTGTCGCCAGGAGAGGGTAGACACCTCGTTCAGAACTTCCCTCCAGCACGCCTCGTCCCACTCAGCACTCACCGTAGACCGTGAGTGCAAGGGCCATCATCGTCGACAAGGGTCGACAACGGTACCGCGGTGGGTCGCCAAGCCAGCGTCATCTTCGTGGAGTATAAGGCCATGACTCTCTTGCTCCTCGACACTTTTCTCTCTTCCCTCCGCACCATCTTCCGACTCTTTCACCCCATCCTTGGTCCGAGCTTGGCACTTGCCGACTAGTGTTGACCATCATACCTCCTCTTGTACTCTTGTGCCCTTTCACATCTTTCTCCAACATCACATTGTCTCACACAATGTCTCCCAACCACTCTCCCCCTCCTTCTTCCTCCACGCGCGGTCCGCCGTCCAGCCCTTTCGCTGGTACCGACCCCACGTTGTACACCCCGGAGGCTGTTCGCAAGGGCGGTCGTACCGCAGTTCCGGAGTCCAGCAAGGCGGCCGGCAAGAAGCCTGTTATCGAGATTCCAGCCATTCGTCACACTGCTTACCACGGTCTCAATCCGCAGCCCCATGACCTCCCGGTCTTTGTCAACGAGATCGAAACCGCTAGCCGTGATTTCATTTCACGTTACGTTCTCGTTCAACTCATTCCAGATGGCAATCGTGACATCGAGGCAGGCTCGGACCACGAGACAGAGTTGGCGAAGGTCCAGGACAAGATGAAGGAGGTATGTATCACCATGTCCCTTCTTTGCTTCACTTCATTGACCTTCTCCCAGTACGCCGTCTTCGACATGTGTGTCCCTATTTACAGCCGGGGCGTCTACCTCCGCTTCGATAATCTCCAGGACGCCGGAGCTGGAAAGCTGATCCTGGAGCAGCACTTGTTCCGCTGCTGCTATGTCGACAATTATACGTTCGCCATCGCGAAGTCGCAGGACACTGCGGCCATCGATGAGTTCGAGGGACAGATCCGTGTCGAAGTTCAAGCCGCTCCGGTTGTGGACACTCTGCCCATTATGTTCTCCCTCAACGACCTGAAGGGTATGCACGACGATCTTGAGGCTGCTCTGTCCCGCTTTGGACCAATTCGCGACTTCGTCCACGTTTCAACTGACCAGAACTTGATGGCGTTTGTCTTCCGCTTCGAATTCTACTCTGTGGAGGTGGCCAACCGCACTCGGGCTAGTCTTCTTGAGACGCCTTTGACCCGTATGGACCAGCATGTAAGTGTTCCTGTCTCATCATCTGCTTCGCTCCATGTTAACAGTTCCCAGGGTTTGTGGTCATGGAACATCATCCGCTCCGAGAACTGGACCGGTCCTCGTCCCCCGAACTCACCGCACCGTCGCCTCCCTCGTGTCGACGACAAAGGCCGCTTCATGGAGTTTCGTCACGCGCCCCTCGTGAATGCGCCTACCATGGAGCCCCGCGAGGAGCGCGATGGCGCACACAACAAGGTTTATCGATCGAGGATCGTTGCCGGCTCCGATGTCCGCACTACCATCATGCTACGAAACATTCCGAACAAGCTGGACTGGGTAAGTTGACCTTATTTCAAAGTCTACCTTGAACTTGCTGACTTTGTCCAGATGTCGCTCAAGACGCTGCTCGATCGCGTATGCTTTGGCACTTATGACTTCATATATCTTCGCATCGACTTCAAGTCCGGACACAATGTCGGATATGCCTTCATCAACTTCGTGGACATGACCGGAATGATCTCCATGCTTGACAAGGTCGAGCATCGCGGTTGGCCGGGCTACCGTTCGTCCAAGAACGCCGAGCTATCATATGCGACGATCCAAGGACGTGAGGCCCTTGTGCAGAAGTTCCGCAACTCTTCAGTCATGCAGCAGACCCCTTACTGCCGTCCCCGCCTCTTCATCACCAAGGAAGAGGCTTGGATCAACCAGAATATCCGCAAGACCGGCGTTGAGGTCAAGTTTCCGGATCCCGACAACTGGTCGAAGTTCCAGCGTTCGATCGATAGCGCCCGTACCGTTGGCCTGTTCCCTCCGACCGGTGTCGTCCATCAGAGCATCGATCGTGCGCATATGAGCTCCTACGATCGTGGCACCCCTCGCGATATGGTCCATATGTACAGCCAGTACGGACACCCTCCCACTTTCAAAGGTTTCTCGGAGCCGTCGAAGCGCACGGTTGAGCAGCTTTTCCATGCGCAATTCGGTCCCGCACAGTCCGGCATGGTGACTTTCGAGTACATCCCGCTCCGCCTGGCTCAGCAACTGCTTGGCGAGAACGGCTCGCCGACCTTCATGGGGCGGTCCGCGGATCCCGGTGTGATTGCCCGCCCTACTGCCTCGCAAGCCTATGTGGCCACTCCGCCAATCCCAATGTACGCGTACGCTGCTGGCCCTTCCTACACCAGCAATGATGCGTACAACAACGTCAGCTACTACCAGAACGGCGACGAGCTTGGTGACTTGGAGTAGTCGCTCAACTTGCTCTGGCCTTGCACTGGCGTCTTAACGGCACATATACCAAACGCGTATAATGTTTCCGATATTTACTCTATTCGGCGATGCCGTATTTCGATCATTTCGACCATTTCCTTTGTTTCTTTCTTTACTCGATCACGACGCCTCAGCGCGATATACGTCCATCTCGGGCATGGCACTCACGATCACTGACTGATCGTCCAGTGCTTTCCTTTGTTGTTGCTTTCCTGCCAGACACCGTCGTGTCGAACTGCATATCTGGTTGTACATCATGTCATGACGTTATGTTACTGACGACTTGATGCATGGAAGGCGCCTGGCGTTTTCTTTTCTTCTTCTTCAGCCGATTTTCTGTCCTTGTCTGTTTCGGATTCCTCTACTGTCGCGATGCGATGCGACTGATGGCAGACAATGTTCTCGTCATCTGATGGATGGATCTGGCTGACCTTTTTCCCAACATGGTCGATCGAATACGAATGGTCTTCACAATTGTCTCATAGAATCAATCAAAAGGCTTTCTGCCACCAACCTTGTGCACCTCTTGTGTCTGCTTAACTGTCTTGATCGTCATGTGCTCATCATCCCAAGCTTGCTTGATATATAGGCGAGCTTACAGTCATAATACTTACACAGTGATGGTGAAATCAAGGTGTGGCCTTCGATGGGCATGTCTGCAGCCCGATCGTGCAAGGACCGCCGCCACTTGGAAACTGCAGAAAGCCTGTGTCTCACTGGAAGTAGCATCATCCGTAAGGTGTCCTGCGGAGCGTCTTCCGCCTCAAAAGATCACCTCAAATAGCCCAGAGGATAAGAAGAGCGCTGTAGAACTTGATTGGGTTCCCTGACGGCAGGTGCCAGGCCGAGGGGAAGCCATCGCTTTCATGAAGCACCCAGGCGCAGTGGTGGATGGTGTGGCTTCCCCAGGATCGCGATTTCGGCATCTTGCACATTGCAAAGTCGCCCCAGAACGGCCTGCAAGCATGTAAGAGCGAGTTCAGGCTCAGAGGTAGCGATGGTATCTCTGCACCTCGTGGGTTGCAAAGTCGCCACAGGACCGCCAATGATCTCGGAGGAGTGTAACAAAACTCAGGTATGGCAGGAAGGCAAAAAGCGATCCTCGCCGCTCATGTGGTCCGAGTGCATTGTTGTCGGTATCCTGGAGCCACGCGTGGTAGTTGTGCCGCAAAAAATAGCAAAAAGAAGTTGTATGTTTCGATCGAGGCTGCTTTTCGAACTCGGGACGTGTAGATGGCCACCTTTAGACAGTTAGCACCGTTCACCACTCTGCCAGCGGTGATCAGTGGATGGACGCCACCGACGACTTAGCATTAGGAAAACTTCCCAATTGTAAGATATATATACCCACCAAGGAAAGACGTTCTTGTATATGCCGACCTTGAAGCGGCGACAAGAGGCAAAAACGAAGTAATTGACAAGTAAAATGCCAGTGCTCAGCGCTGGCCGCCCAGAATCCTCCTGGGAATGCTTATATAGCAGGGCACAGCAAAAAAGCGAAGTTCGCAAAAAGAAGGTGCGACTGCGGTTCGAAGGTAGGATCTCCTTTCATCTGTACACGAGTTAGCGCTGCTTGACCACTCTGCCAGCGGTGATCGGTAGATGACGCCACCGACAACTTGACATTGAGAATCTTTGGCAACTTGAGATACGAATATCCATCCAGTAAAGGATGTTGTACTTTGGTGGGGGTGGTGAAGGGCCTGGGTGGTTACCTGAGAGTTGTACGATCGAGATACGCGGGTGCAATATCCCCTCACCAAGTCAACACCACGCCCAGAGGTATGATGTGCTGCAAAGCCGTGAACAGGACGATATCCAGAAACGCGGAATGGCTATAAGAACAACAGGACGACATCGGGTGATTGCATGAAGTGCAGCATGAGCCTAGGGTTGCGTAGGCTCGCACACGGCATTGTGAGCGTTAAGTTGACCCAGGCTGACAATGATGGAATCGGCATCCACAAGACTTACGCGTAGCCGTGAATTTGACGTAGCCAGCACGATCCCCTCTACGACAGCATCGCTAGATTGCCATCACTACACTGCTGCATGCTTCAATCAGAGTGCTTGTTGACAGCATGCACTCGTTGCGGGCAGACGCACTCGACACTCGTTGTATCAAGTTACCATTTGCATCTTGGGGCCTCAAAGTAGGTTGATGCGCCTGATTTGTGTGCACCTAGCTGTGTTTTGAAGTAGGCTTTGTCATCCCAACGACATTCGCGATGCCATGCTAATGGAGGCTGTATTGCGGCGGAATGCCCTTGTTGTAGCTTACATCTCATCCATTTACGTGCGCATTTCCCGACTGCCTGATGCTGCATTTCTGGTACAATTTGCGGTGGGCATGCGTCTGTTATGGTCGAACGCTTGATACTCATGTTTCCAAGCTGGTATCGCATCTTGTGTCTTAATCTACGTAGATACGTGCGCGGGATTTGTCCGTATAGAGTTTGCTTGACGTAGGCGATATCATCCCATCTACGTGCGTACTGCCAGACGACCGGAGGCCGCATTTGCGGTGCCACTTGCGGTAGGGATGCGTTTGTTGTGCGTGGGCGCGCTCCTCTCTCACTCCGCCGCCTTGTCGCGCCAGAACAGCCCCGCACCAGCACGTTCGTCGGCCTATCTCGCAGCAGCAAGAGGTCGTAAAGGGGCAATTCAACCTTGCGATGAATGTTTGACTCCTTGCAATTCTCGGCATCTATTTTTTGTCTTATATTTCGGCATGGTGGGCGAGTTGCAGGCGGAGGGGGCTCCTGGGGCCGACGCAAATACAAACAACCTACTTCCCAGCCTGTCCCTCAACACCAAGGGATCGTAAAGGGGGGGTAATTCGACCTGGAAGAGCTTTTCTGGAGTCTCGCGGTTCTCCACAACTTATTTCTGGCGCTATAATGTACGTGGTGGGCGAGATCTGGCCGGAGGGGTATCCATCAAGCCGACGCAAACACCAATCACCAACTCCGCGGCCAAACCCTCAAAACCAACGGGTCGCATTAGGACAACAGGCCTTAGCAAGGATCATTTGAGACCTCGAGATGCTCCGCAGCTAATTTTGATCTTTAGATTCGGCGTGGCGGGCGAGATTTGCGTGGAGCCGCGGCACAGAGCGATCGCCGTCAGCAACCACCGAGCCCCCGGGGCGATTCCTCAACATAAAGGGGTCAAACAAGGATAACAAGCCTTGGGAAGATATATTTGACGCGTTGCAGTCTCCCCGGTGAATTTTTGAGCTCCAGGTTCGACGTTGCGGGCGAACAACAGGCCGCGGGGCATCCAGCGTACGGTCAGTGGCACATGCGAACGAGCTTCACGACCGATCCCTCAACACCATAAACCATTCAGGGGATTATTTGGACGCGGCGGAGGTCATAAAGAGCTGTTCGAAAAAGCGCATCGACTTTCGAACTCCTACTCGAGTCGAGGGTGCGCATACAGGTGGAGGGGTACCCCGCAGGTCGACACCAACACCAACGAGATTTACAACCAAGTGCTCAACTCCAGGAGCCATAAAGTGGCATTTAAGAGGCGACGGAGGACATACTGAGCTTTATAATATGGCGCAATAACGTTTGGCATTTCCGCTCGAATTGGGGGGTGGCGTATGGGCAGACCGGCATCCCGCAGGCCAATGTCGACGCAAGCGGAGGTCTACGACCGGGACCACAACACGCCAAGTCATTAATGGGTAACTTTGAGGCGGCGGAGGCTACATTGTACTTTTCAAACAGGCACAAGAGCTTCTGGTACTCCTACTCGAGTCGGCGAATAGCGTACGGGCAGAGCGACGTCCCACGAGACCAACGCCGAGCGAGGTGAAAGACCGGCACCACGAAACCGCGAGATGCTCGAGCAGGTATACTATGGAGCGGAGATTACGCTGTGCCATACAATCCAGTGCAATGACTTGCTATCGTTCTACCCGGGTTGTTCTCTGGCATCCAGGCGGTGGAGGCCGGCTGTGACAAAGATTCGCTACGCCATAGCTATGGCTAGCAGAGCGCCGCTTTCGATGTCTTACAAGGGGGGTACTTGCCGCCTCGAGGGTGAGCTCAGTAGGCGTTGAAGGACCTTTATATGCCACGAAAATACAGCACATGACAGTCGAGGTCTCGCGAACCCAATACCGACAACACGGAGGCTGTCAGGATGCCGTGATATGTACATGGCGTCACGGCTGCGCAAATTCGCTGGCGGTGTTGTTCTCAATGTCGCCACAAAGAAACTTCGTGATTTTCGACCGGCAGCTGCCTCGACCTCGACTTTGAACGTCGACACATAAGTACTCGACTCGTTCGACAAATTGGTGAAAGCTGACAAGCATCTTATAGGGAACCACCTGGTACCTGTCGAAGGGCGATGTCTTTCATCCATTAATTATCTCTTTTCAAGCCCACGCTGGAGGTACACTCCATTCGATGTAAGATCGAACAGAATAGCCGATGTCCAAGGTCTTGAAGTTTAAGTAGACATCTATTAGAGCAGGACTTGACTTGACTGAGAAGGAAAAAGAGTGCTGCATACTTGGCCTTCTTGTCTGCTACGGTCACGCGAAAGAGCTGGGATGCAACTGGTAAACCAGCTCAAGGGAAGGCAGGTTTAACGAAAATCCAGGATTCCAGGTCCAGAGTCCAAGGTCCAGGTTATTGAAGGTCCCAGGTTATTCAAGATCCAGATTCTTCTTCTTCAAAGTCTAGGCTCCCATTCTAAGCTCAGGAGCAGCTGGATGGTTAGTACAAATCAAGGCAGGGTAAGAGGCCCTTCTGTAGCGACCAAACACCTTCGAAGTCGAAAAACAGAAAGGTGTATGCTAGATGCCGGGGTCGCAGCAGGGCCATTTAAGAGGAATGATAGGCCGTCCGTGTCTTTCGAGATCGATTGAGACATTATCGGGCTTGTTTAAGACCGTCGCCTACAAGGAACGCCGATACAGTCGGGATACCTCAAGATAACCCTGAAGAGTGCGATTGACCCTTCGCATCTCCGACGTTTGAAGACCGATTCGATTCCTGTCTGCTTCTGTTCGATCGTGGTTATGTGCAGTGCCCGTCGAAAGGGTGCAACAGCGCGGTATGCCTGCAGGACAACGCCGCAGAGATAACTTATCCGAGCATTCAGGCTCGACGCTGATCCCGCAAGATGCCGTAATTATGGACCGTTACGAGGATGACAGGGCGGCACGATTCGATTCGGGCTGTACGCTGGGCGAATTACATTTTTGTTTGCCGCTGCGGGTATGCAGTATGCCTATCGCGTCGGGCGTGGGTTCGTGCTGAACTCAGGTCGCGATCATCGGGGTATATCTTAAGATCCGCTCGATGTTGCAAGAGTACGACCTGCACACAGAATAAAACGCGCCTGCTATGGACCGAAAGGGGCAACCGACAGTGCTTGCCATGGTGTTGAGCCTGGCGACGAAGGGGTTAGATCCCGCAACCAAACAGTCGGAGGAGGCCTTGAGCCCATTCGCGACCGCTGCGGGCGTCCGCATGTAACAAGAACGTTACTATTGTAACACACATGTCCTACTGAGCTGCAGCGGAGGTAATCCGCCTCTCATGTGGTTATTCGGTTCTTTGTGGGTCGCAATCACTGTTTGAGGCCCATTTGCAACCGCCATGGGCATGCGAGAGCAACAGGAGCGTCGCCGTTGCCGTGTACGTCCACTAGCGAGCTGCAGCTAGAGTATCACTCGCCTTCCATGCTGTTATTCCGGTCGTAGGGGGTCGTGATCGCTGTAGGAGGGCGTTGTCGGTATCGTGGATCGTTCGCGCTGGCGAAAGGCGCTTCGGAGCTCCCCTCGACGGCCCGGTACGGTTTCTCGAGGCCAGTATTTCGCTATACGAAAATGCTGCAGATGATTAGCTCGTCAAGAGCGTTCTCGTGGTTTATTTATCGTTGCGATAGGTTTTGTGGGTGGGGAGATACGTGTGGGTGAGCGTTCGAAAGTTGTCTGCCCGCCGCGCGAACATCAAGCGCCGAAGCCTCACCTGGTCCACCCTCATACCCCTGTATCGGGCCTCAACACCAAGATTTTGCAACAAACAAAATTTCTGGGAGGATAAAGAGTGCTCTGCAGTCCTCCTCGTATACGTTTTGTCCCGATGTCTGGCACTTTGGTGGGGATACGGGGGGTTGAGGATAGGGTGGTGAAAGCCTCCGCCAACGCCGCCTCCGACAACCGCGCTAGGCCTCACCAGCTCTGCCGCCGCCCCCCTACATTGGGCTTCAATACCGAGGTCTCGCGATGAATTAAAGGTTGGGAGGATAAGGAGAGCACTACGATCAACCTCGTCTAATTTCTATCCTGTTAAGCTAGCGCATGGGGTTCCGAGACACCCGGGGATATGAGACACTGCGCAGAAATCCTTCACCCCTCAAAAAATCGCGATAATTGATTCAGCATAACTACAATTGCCACTCACTACACATAGATTGTAGGGTTTTGGCTGCTACTTCTGCTGCTAGCTTTTCTACCTCTTTTTCTTTATCAGGACTACTGTTTTGTTGCTCTAGAAGGGCAGATGCCTGCTTTGCTATCATAATTTGATCTATACTAGCAAAGCGTTGA